>NC_029793.2:133724250-133745932 GCF_000816755.2 Arachis ipaensis | reverse complement strand
TGAAGCTTGGCTAGCCATGTCTAATCTTTTTAGACTGAAGCTTTAGACTAACATTGCATGATTCCTGGAATTCTTATTAAGAATTTTAAATCTTTATTTTCTTTTCCAAATAATTTTCGAAAAATTACAAAAAAAAAAATTTATAAAATCATAAAACCAAAAATAATCTATGTTTCCTGTTTGAATCCAGTGTCAATTTTTAAGTTTGGTGTCATGCATGTTTTATTTAATTTCTTGCAATTTTCGAATATATGCATTATGTTCTTCATTAATCTTCAAGTTATTCTTGATGATTTCCTTGCTCTGATCTTTAAATTCTCTTGTCTTGTGTGTTTTGTTGTTTTTTATATGCATTCTCAATTTGTTAGTGTCTCTAATATGAAAATTTATAAGTTTGGTGTCTTGCATGCATTATTTGTTTTGATCTTGATTTTCCATGATTAGTTTCATTTTATTGTTTATCATCATTAAAAATTCAAAAAAATTTCAAAATTATGTCTTTTCAAGTCAATAATATAGAGAATTGAAGATTCAGAACATGCAGCAGAGGAATTACACAGAAAAAGCTGGGCGTTCAAAACGCCCAGTGAGGAAGGAAAACTGGCGTTTGAACGCCAGCTAGGTACCCTGGCTGGGCGTTAAATGCCCAAAAGGGTAGTATTTTGGGCGTTAAACGCCAGAATGGATACCATTCTGGGCGTTTAACGCCATGATGGCACAAGAGGGAAGATTTTGTTTTCAATTCAAATCTTTTTCAAATTTTCATAATTTTTCAAAATCAAATCTTTTTCAGATCATATCTTTTCAATCATATCTTTTCAAAATCAAATCCTTTCCATTTTTTCAGTATTTTTGAAAATCCTTGCTACAATTAATGATTTAATTCAAAATTTTCAAGTTGTTACTTGCCTATTAAGAAAGGATCAAATTTTAAATTCTAGAATCATGTCTTTTAATTTCTTGTTAGTCAAGTAATCAAATTTAATTTTAAAAATTTCTTTTAAATTGATTTTCAATCATATCTTCTCAATCACATCTTTTTTATTCTTAATTTCAAAATCTTTTTCAAAACCACTTAACTACTTTCTCAATTTTAATTTTCGAAAACCATCAACCAAATTTTCAAAATTTATTTTAATTATTTCAAAATCTTTCTAAAATTAATTTCGAAAATTCTTCCCCCCTTCTCACATCCTTTTATTTAAGGGACTAACACTCCTCCTCAATGTGCAATTCGAACTCTCTCCCTCTTGATAAGTTCGAATTCTCTCATCTCTACCTCCTCCTTCTATTCTTCTTTTCCTCTGACACCTCAAGGAATCTCTATACTGTGACATAGAGGATTTCATACTTTCTTGTTCTCTTCTCTTTTATATGAGCAGGAACAAAGACAAAGACATTCTTGTTGAAACTGATCCTGAACCTGAAAGGACCTTGAAGAGAAAGCTAAGAGAAGCTAAAGCACAACTCTCTATAGAGGACCTAACAGAAATTTTCAAACAAGAAGAAGTCATGGCAGCCGAAAACAACAACAATGCCAACAATGCAAGGAAGGTGCTTGGTGACTTTACTGCACCTACTCCCGACTTCTATGGGAGAAGCATCTCAATTCCTGTCATTGGAGCAAACAACTTTGAGCTTAAGCCTCAATTAGTTTCTCTAATGCAACAGAATTGCAAGTTTCATGGACTTCCATTGGAAAATCCTCATAAGTTTTTGGCTGAATTCTTGCAAATCTGTGACACTGTTAAAACCAAAGGGGTTGATCCCGAGATCTACAGGCTTATGCTTTTTCCTTTTGCTGTAAGAGACAAAGCTAGAACATGGTTGGATTCGTAACCTAAGGAAAGCCTGAACTCTTGGGAAAAGCTGGTCAGTGCTTTCCTGGCCAAATTCTTTTCACCTTAAAAGATGAGTAAGCTTAGAGTGGAAGTCCAGACCTTCAGACAGAAGGAAGGTGAATCCCTCTATGAAGCTTGGAAAAGATACAAGCAATTGATCAGAAGGTGTCCTTTTGACATGCTTTCAGAATGGAACATCATAGGTATCTTCTATGATGGTCTGTCTGAACTGTCCAAGATGTCATTAGACAGCTCTGCTGGAGGATCTCTTCATCTGAAGAAGATTCCTGCAGAAGCTCAGGAACTCATTGAAATGGTTGCAAATAACCAATTCATGTACACTTCTGAAAGGAATCCTGTGAATAATGGGACAAATCAGAAGAAAGGAGTTCTTGAGATTGATACTCTGAATGTCATATTGGCTAGGAATAAAATATTGACTCAGCAAGTCAATATGATTTCTTAGAGTCTGTCTGGCATGCAAGCAGCAACAGGCAGTACCAAAGAAGCTTCATCTGAAGAAGAAGCTTATGATCCTGAGAATCTAACAATGGAAGAGATGAATTACATGGGAGAACCCTATGAAAACACCTATAATCCTTCATGGAGAAATCACCCAAATCTCTCATGGAAGGACCAACAGAGGCCTCAACAAGGCTTCAACAACAGTAATGGTGGAAGAAATAGGTTTAGCAATAGCAAGCCTTTTCCATCATCTTCTCAGCAACAGACAAAGAATTCTAAGCAGAGCCACTCTGACTTGGCAACTGTAGTCTCTGACCTATCTAAGACCACTCTAAGTTTCATGACTGAAACAAGGTCCTCTATTAGAAATTTGGAGGCACAAGTGGGTCAGCTGAGTAAGAAAGTTACTGAACTCCCTCCTAGTACTCTCCCAAGCAATACAGAAGAGAACCCAAAGAGAGAATGCAAGGCCATAAACACGTCCCACATGGTCGAATGCATAGAGGAGGGAAAGGCAGTGATTTCCAGTGAGGAAGACCTCCTTGGACGTCCACTGGCCTCCAAGGAGTTCCCTAATGAGGAACCATAGGAATCTGAGGCTCATACTGAGACCATAGAGATTCCATTGAATTTACTTCTGCCATTCATGAGCTCTGATGAGTATTCTTCCTCTGAAGAGGATGAGGATGTTACTGAAGAGCAAGTTACTAAGTACCTTGGAGCAATCATGAAGCTGAATGCCAAGTTATTTGGTAATGAGACTTGGGAGGATGAACCCCCCTTGCTCACCAAAAAACTGGATGACTTGACTAGGCAGAGATTACCTCAGAAGAGATAAGATCCTGGAAAGTTCTCAATACCTTGTACCATAGGTACCATGACCTTTGAGAAGGCTCTGTGTGACCTGGGGTCAAGTATAAACCTCATGCCACTCTCTGTGATGGAGAAGCTAGGGATCCTTGAGGTACAAGTTGCAAGAATCTCACTAGAGATGGCAGACAATTCAAGGAAACAGGCTTATGGACTTGTAGAGGATGTCTTGGCAAAGGTTGAAGGCTACTACATCCCTGCTAATTTCATAATCCTAGACACTGGAAAGTGTAAGGATGAATCTATCATCCTTGGCAGACCCTTCCTAGCCACAGCAAAAGCTGTGATTGATGTTGACAGAGGAGAATTGGTCCTTCAAGTGAATGAGGACTCCCTTGTGTTTAAAGATCAAGGATCTCCCTCTGTAACCATGGAGAGGAAGCATGAAAAGCTTCTCTCAATACAGAGTCAAACAAAATCCCCACATTCAAACTCTAAGTTTGGTGTTGGGAGGCCACAACCAAACTCTAAGTTTGGTGTTGAGAGGCCCCTACCCTGCTCTGATTATCTGTGAGGCTCCATGAGAGCTCACTGTCAAACTATTGACATTAAAGAAGCGCTTATTGGGAGGCAACCCAATGTAATTTAATTATATTTATTTATTTTCCATTGTTATTTTATGTTTTCTGTAGGTTAATGATCATGTGAAGCCACAAAAACAACTGAAAAAGCAAAAACAGAATGAAAAATAGTATTAAAAACAGCACACCCTGGAGGAGAAGTTTAGTGGCGTTTAAACGCCAGTAAGGGTAACAGATGGGCGTTAAACGCCCAGTCTGGCACCATTCTGGGCGTTTAATGCCAGAAATGGGCACCAGACTAGCGTTTAACGCCAGAAATGGGCACAGAGCTGGCGTTTAAACGCCAGAAAGGGGGAGAAAAGCTGGCGTTAAACGCCAGAAATGGGCAGCAACCTGGCGTTTAACGCCAGAATTGGCAATTAAGGGGGCGTTTACACGCCAATATGGTGCAGGGATGAGAAATCCTTGACACGTCAGGATCTGTGGACCCCACAGGATCCCCACCTACCTCATCTCTCTCTCTCTCTCTCTCTTCTTCACACCTTTCCATAACACCCTTCCCCAGATACCCTTCACCAATCACCTCAATACATCTTCCCCAAAACCCCTCACCTATCAAATCCTACCCTCTTCTCCATAATCTCTTCACCAATCCACATCCATCCACCATAGATCCCTACCTACCTCACCATTCAAATTCAAACCACTTTTCCTCCCAAACCCACCCATACATGGCCGAACCCTACCCCTCTCTCCACTCCTATATAAACCCATCTTCACTCCTTCATTTTCACACACCATACACACTACTTACCCCACTTGGCTGAACCACTAAACCCCCTCCATCTCCTCTATTTCTTCCTCTTCTACTCTTTTCTTTCTTCTTTTGCTCGAGGACGAGCAAACCTTCTAAGTTTGGTGTGGTAAAAGCATTGCTTTTTATTTTTTCATAACCATTTATGGCACCAAAGGCCGGAGAAACCTCAAGAAAGAGGAAAGGGAAGGCAAAAGCTTCCACCTCCGAGTCATGGGAGATGGAGAGATTCATCTCAAAGGTCTATCAAGACCACTTCTATGAAGTTGTGGCCAAGAAGAAGGTGATCCTTGAGGTCCCTTTCAAGCTCAAAAAGGGTGAATATCTGGAGATCCGACATGAGATTCGAAGAAGAGGTTGGGAAGTTCTCACAACCCCATTCAACAAGTTAGAATCTTAATGGTTCAAGAGTTTTATGCCAATGCATGGATCACCAAGAACCATGATCAAAGTGTGAACCCAGACCCAAAGAATTGGCTTACAATGGTCCGGGGAAATGCTTAGATTTTAGTCTGGAAAATGTAAAGTTGGCATTCAACTTGCCCATGATGCAAGGAGATGTACGCCCCTACACTAGAAAGGTCAACTTTGATCAAAGGTTGGACCAAGTCCTCATAGACATTTGTGAAGAGGGCACTCAATAGAAGAGAGATTCGAGAGGGAAGCCAATTTAACTAAGAAGGCATGACCTCAAGCCTGTGGCTAGGGGATGGTTGGAGTTCATCCAACGCTCAATCATTCCTACTAGCAACCGGTCTGAAGTTACTATAGACCGGGCTATCATGATCCATAGCATCATGATTGGAGAGGAAGTAGAAGTTCATGAGGTTATATCCCTAGAACTCTACAAGGTAGAGGACAAGTTCTCTACTTTGGCAAGGTTAGCCTTCCCTCATCTCATTTGTCACCTCTGCAATTCAGCTGGAATTGACATAGAGGAAGACATCCTCATTGATGAGGACAAGCCCATCACTAAGAAAAGGATGGAGCAAACAAGAGAGCCCACTCATGGACAAGAGCATGAGAAAATTCTTCATCATGAAATCCCTTAGATGCCTCAAGGGATGCATTTTCCTCCACAAAACTATTGGGAGCAAATCAACACATCCCTAGGAGAATTAAGTTCCAACATGGGACAACTAAGGGTGGAGCACCAAGAGCATTCCATCCTCCTCCATGAAATTAGAGAAGACCAAAGAATCATGAGGGAGGAGCAACAAAGGCAAGGAAGAGACATTAAGGAGTTCAAGCACTCCATAAGATCTTCAAGAGGAAGAACTAGCCGCCATCACTAAGGTGGACCCGTTCTTTAATTTTCTTGTTCTTATTTTTCTGTTTTTCGAAAATTATGCTTTATGTTTTATTTATGTTTATGTCTTATTACATGATCAGTAGTGTCTTAGTGTCTATGCCTTAAAGCTATGAATGTCCTATGAATCCATCACCTTTCTTAAATAAAAAAAGTGTTTTTAATTGCAAAAAGAAAAAGAAGTACATGAATTTCGAATTTTAAAACAGATTAATTATTTTGATGTGGTGGCAATACTTTTTGTTTTTCTGAATGAATGCTTGAACAGTGCATATTTTTGAATTTGTTGTTCATGAATGTTAAAATTGTTGGCTCTTGAAAGAATAATGAAAAAGAAAAAATGTTATTGATAATCTAAAAAATCATAAAAATGATTCTTGAAGCAAGAAAAAGCAGTGAAAAGCTTGCAGAAAAAAATATATGCGAAAAAAAAGAGGCAAAAAATACAGAAAAAAAAGAGAAAGAAAAAGCAAGCAGAAAAAGCCAATAGCCCTTTAAACCAAAAGGCAAGGGTTAAATAAAAAGGATCCAAGGCTTTGAGCATCAGTGGATAGGAGGGCCCATAGGAATAAAATCCTGGCCTAAGCGGCTAAACCAAGCTGTCCCTAACCATGTGCTTGTGGCGTGAAGGTGTCAAGTGAAAAGCTTGAGACTGAGCGGTTAAAGTCGTGGTCCAAAACAATAAGAGTCTGCTTAAGAGCTCTGGACACCTCTAATTGGAGACTCTAGCAAAGCTGAGTCATAATCTGAAAAGGTTCACCCAGTTATGTGTCTGTGGCATTTATGTATCCGGTGGTAATACTGGAAAATAAAATGCTTAGGGTCACGGCTAAGACTCATAAAGTAACTGTGTTCAAGAATCAACATACTAAACTAGGAGAATTAATAACACTATCTAAATTCTGAGTTCCTATAGATGCCAATCATTCTAAACTTCAAAGGATAAAGTGAGATCCCAAAACTGTTCAGAAGCAAAAAGCTAATAGCCCCGCTCATCTAATTAAGACTGATCTTCATAGATGTTTTTGGAATTTATTGTATATTCTCTTTTTTTTATCCTATTTCATTTTCAGTTGCTTGGAGACAAGAAACAATTTAAGTTTGGTGTTGTGATGAGCGGATAATTTATACGCTTTTTGGCATTATTTTTAGGTAGTTTTTAGTATGTTTTAGTTATTTTTTATTATATTTTTATTAATTTTTAAATAAAAATCACATTTCTGGACTTTACTATGAGTTTGTGTGTTTTTCTGTGATTTCAGGTATTTTCTGTCTGAAATTGAGGGACCTGAGCAAAAATATGATTCAGAGGCTGAAAAAGGACTGCAGATGCTGTTGGATTCTGATCTCCCTGCACTCGAAGTGGATTTTCTGGAGTTACAGAAGCCCAATTGGCGCACTCTCAATTGCGTTGGAAAGTAGACATTCTGGGCTTTCCAGAAATATATAATAGTTCATACTTTGCCCGAGATTTGATGGCCCAAACCGGCGTTCCAAGTTAGTGTCAAAATTCTGGCGTCAAAACGCCAGAACTGGCATAAAAACTGGAGTTAAATGCCCAAGCTGGCGTTTAACTCCAAGAAAAGTCTCTACATATGAAAATTTCAATGCTCAGCCCAAGCACACACCAAGTGGGCCCGGAAGTGGATTTCTGCATCATTTACTTATTTCTGTAAACCCTAGGTCACTAGTTCTCTATAAATAGGACCTTTTGCTATTGTATTTTCATCTTGGTTATTCTGGTTCCCCCTCTGGGGCCGAAGCCAATGAACACTATTTTCACTTATGTATTTTCAATGGTGGAGTTTCTACACACCATAGATTAAGGTGTGAGCTCTGCTGTTCCTCATGAATTAATGCAAAGTACTATTGTTTTTCTATTCAACTCAAGTCTATTTCTTCTCCAAGATATTCATTCGCACTCAAGAACATGATGAATGTGATGATTATGTGACACTCACCACCATTCTCAGCTATGAATGCGTGCCTGACAACCACTTCCGTTCTACATGCAAACAAGCTTGAATGTATATCTCTTGGGTTTCTAATATAAGATTAGAACCTTCGTGGTATAGGCTAGAATTATTGGCGGCCATTCCTGAGATCCAGAAAGTCTAAACCTTGTCTGTGGTATTCCGAGTAGGATCCGGGAAGGGATGACTGTGATGAGCTTCAAACTCGCGAGTGTTGGGCGTAGTGACAGACGCAAAAGGATCAATGGATCCTATTCCAACATGATCGAGAACCGACAGATGATTAGCCGTGCGGTGATAGCGCATTTGGACCATTTTCACTGAGAGGATGGGAGGTAGCCGTTGACAACGGTGAAACCTAACATACAGCTTGCCATGGAAAGGAGTATGAATGATTGGATGAAGGCAATAGGAAAGCAGAGGTTCAGGAGGAATAAAGCATCTTCATACGCTTATCTGAAATTCTCACCAATGAATTACATAAGTATCTCTATCTTATTTTATATTTTATTCATCTTTTAATTATCAATTCTCTATAATCATTTGAATCCGCCTGACTGAGATTTACAAGATGACCATAGCTTGCTTCAAGCCGACAATCTCCGTGGGATCGACCCTTACTCACGTAAGGTTTATTACTTGGACGACCCAATGCACTTGCTGGTTAGTTGAGCGGAGTTGTGATAAAGAGTTGAGATTACAATTGTGCATACCAAGTTGTTGGCGCCATTGATGATCACAATTTCGTGCACCAACGACCCACCACCAATACACATTGCGAGTCCAATAGAAGACATGGATGTGGATGGTGAGGAATTTGACGAGGAGTATGTTGCGGATAGCAATGATAGTGGTTCTTCTGAAGATGATGGTGAGGAGGAGTTTGTACCCGAGACATCGGTGGAGGCATCAGTTCAATATCTTTTTCCTTCCCCGCACCCAATTTCGGCCTTATCCGTTGTACCCAGTCACTATCAGACATTGGGTCTGGATGCGATGCACGAGAAAACTCCATTTTTGAATAGGGTGAAGACGATTACAACTTAGACGGTGGTGTGGAGTTTCGTGTTGACCACAGATTCAAAAGTAGAGTTACAGTGATGCAGGATGTGAAGAATTACAGCATTCGTAAAAGTGTTGAGCACCGAGTAGTGGAGTCGGATCAATTAAAGTACCATATTCATTGCCGGCAATATGCAGCTAGTTGCCCGTGAAGTCTCCGTATTGTCCTTTGACAGAATCTCGGATATTGGTGAGGCCTCGTTTAACTGTGGTGTAATTAATATCATTTATCATTGTTATATTTTGTGTAAATACCAACCATGTATGTGTTATTTCATTAGGGAGGTGCATAGGGTTGGAGGAGCGCACACGTGTTTAGCACCAACCATGTCTCAGGAGTCAGGACCATCAACAGTTGGACAACAGCCTCATCTATCTATTGTGTCATCCTACCATTGATACAGTCCAACCCATCCGTTAGCATCCCTATACTACAAGGTGCAATTAGGCAAAGCTATCACTTCAAACCCTCGTATAGAAAAAGGTTTGGATAGCGAAGCAAAAGGCATTGTGCATATATACGGAGATTGGAAAGAATCATACAATAAGGTGCCTAGGTTGCTGCAAGCACTACAGAGTTATTGTCCTAGAACAATATGTGAGTTCAAGGTCGTACCGTACTATGATAGACACCTTATGGTGCGTGACTGTAGCATGTTTAATAAGGTATCCTGGGCCTTCCCTGCCTGTATGGAGGCATTCAAGCATTGCAAGCCATTCGTCTCTATCGATGGCACGCACCTGTATGGCAAATATGGTGGTGTTTTGCTTATTGCAGTAACACAAGACGGTAACAACAACATTTTTCATGTTGCTTTTGCAATTATTGAGTTTGAGAGTACCAAGTCCTGGTCTTTCTTCCTTACCAATTTGAGACGATATATGACCCATAAGACGACCTATTGATTATGGATTTGGATCCTCTAAAGTTTGAATTTCTAAAAACATAAACATCTTGTTACTTAATTAAGTTAACTAAAAATATTTAGTTAAATAATTAATAACTAAATTAATAAACATATACTTAATAACTTAGTTTAAAGAAAAAACAAATCTAAATAAACATTCAATAACAAATTCATTTCACTAATACCTAAAATCGTACCCTATCATTTAAATCATTACTAAGTACTAATAATACATTCATTCGCCTAACATATAATGCATACTACTTTTATAAAAGTACCCTAAGTATGGATACACGTGCATTCTTTAACATAAACATAAAAAAAATATCAACCTCAAAGTTGCCTGCCCCAACAATGTGTTATGTCGCGCTCAGTTGGTTGATGTGCGCATCATGTGCATCGACACGCGCCATAATCTCCTAGTAATTCGATAATATATATGATTAGAAAAAAGGTAGAAGTGAAAAAAAAGTTGAAGAAATAGACGTAATAAGGACTCAAATGACGCTGTGGACGAAACGTGATACAACCACGTTGTTTTATGTTTTATCTCGTTTACAATATAAATAAAATACGTGCACTCTTATTTTATTTATATTGTAAATAAAATAAGAGATACAATAAAATTTTATAAAAATGTTACAAATTATATATTTTAGTAAATAAAATAAAAAAATTCTCTCTAACCTTGGTCAATTTGAATATACAAATTATTAGTTATTTGATATATGTTTCACGTGATACAAGTGGCCATTAGTATTTTCCTCTTTTATTATTTATTTATATTTTATTCTTGTATAATCCTTTCGTTTTCAGATACTAAAAAATTATTCTTTGATTTAATTACTCCATTGGTTCTTATAGTTTTACTAAATTGTTAATTAGGTTTTTATACTTTTTTTAATTGAATCTCTACATTGATTTTAATTTTATAATAGAGTTGAATATTTCTTTGCAAATTAAATATATTCATAATTAAAAACCTAAATAGATATTTGATCGAATATATTTTGAGAGAAATATTCTATTAATTTAAATATTTTTTATATAAAAAGGACCTAATTACAAAATTAAAAACAATATAGAAATCTAATTAAAAAAAAGTATAAAAACCTAATTAAAAATTTAATGAAATTATAAAAATCAATAAAGTACAGGTCAAGTTAATAATAATTTTTTGATTCACTACGATAAAAATTTGATTGTTGCTTTTCTCTCTGTATAGCCCTCATCTCCAAACTTCTACCTTCTTCATGACTACTAATGGGAAACCAAAAAATATACCGAACGACCACCAAACCACTGAGCAAGAGTGTGACCTCTTGCAAGCAAGAAAGTGAAAAAGGGTGAAGATGAGTTTATTGGAACCACTATCCTCGTCCCAAGAGTTGAAGACTGGATGCAAGATGAACCAGAACTAATCTTATGCCAACATGGTCCATGGAAATGAACCTGGGGCTGATGTCAGGCTGGTTGACTCTGAAGATGATGATATGTCCAGTGAAGAAGACAGCCAAGGTGAGATTGTCTCTGAAACTGAAAAAAAAGAAAACAGGGATAATTAAGAAGGACAACACTAGCAAATCGGAAATCAAAGTAGTGGACTTGGGAGAAGGCCTATTTAATATCCTTATCAGTGAAGCAGCAGAACGTGAACTGTGAAAATCATGGTGGAGGTCCCTAATAGTTAAACTGTTAGGAAGAAAGCTAGGCTACATTGCAATGAAGAGGAGGTTGAAGCCTTGTGGGGCAGATTTGGTGGGATTGAAGTTATTGATCTGGGAAACGACTTCTACATAGTCAAGTTCTATGCTCAAGATGATCTAGACCATGCTCTTTCTAGATGGTCCCTGGAAAATATACGATCACTACTTAGCTATTAGGCTATGAGAACCAAATTTTAACCCTCTTGACACAACCATAGATAAAATTATAGCATGAGTCAGATTACTAGAGCTCCCCATAGAACTCTATAACGACCAAATCTTGAGGAAGATAGGAGATCTTATTAGAAAAACCTGCAAAGTTGATTACAATACTTTCCATCTTTGTAGAGGAAAATTTGCTAAATTATGTGTGGAGGTTGATCTAACCAAACCTCTATTTGGGAGATATATGGTCAATGAAAAACTTTATAGAATACGAAGGCATACATCAGATTTATTTTGCATGAAGTAAAGTCGATCATGACAAAAAGAATTGTATGATGAGGAAAAAGAGAGAAGAGCAAACCAATGTAACTCCTAATGCTGAGAATAATCAAGTGGGAGCTGAAACCAACAATGAAGACCAAGCGGGAGGCAACAATCAAGTGGAACAAGATAAAAATGAAGAAGCCACAGGAAAGGAAAAAGGGAAAGCCATAATGACTTAAAGCATGGATAACTTTGGACCCTGGATGGTGGTACAAAGACAGAGAAGGGGAAAAAGAATCAAAAGAGGAGAGCAAAAAGAATGGAGTAGGAACTAGCAAGATCACAGAAAGGAAGAAGGATAATAAATTAGGATTCAGTGTCCTTGAAGTCGGACAACCACAACAAGGAATTGAGGAACCACAAGCAAACAACAAAGTTAACAAAATCCACAGCAACAATTACTCAGACCAGCAACAGAAATCAAAAGCCAAACCCCAACCAGAACCACAAACAGCAATCACAAGAGGAAGCAAGACCAAAAATACAAGCTCCCAAACCAGACCAAATAAAGAGAAAGAACCAGTTACAAGGACTCAGAACGAATCTCAGCCAGAAACAGAAACCAGAAATGTCCTCAGAACCCAACAAATAGCAACCTGCAAAGAAAATTGGATAAAAGTTAATAATGATACCCAGAAACAGATTGAACAAGTTATAGATAAAGAGAAAAACACACAACAAAGAATAGAAGAAAAAAAAACACCTAACCCCATATACCAAGAAGAAAACAAAGAAGACGATGTGGATTGGAGATTCAAAAAGAAATATCAAAGCTAGTTGAAGGGTTAGATTTTGATACTCTGCCTAGTAAAGGCTGGAATAGAGAGGACACTGCTAACATGCAGTTAAATTAGCCCTTATGTTTTGACTTTCCCCAATGATTATTATGTCATGGAATGTAAGAGGTGCGGCTAGTGCGACTTTTAGGCACACCTTCAAAGAATATATGAGACAATACAAGCCTAACATTGTTATATTGCTAGAGATAAGGATTAGTGGTGATAATGCTATTAACACCATTAGAAACATGGGTTTCAGCTACTACATTGTCGAAGAAGCACAAGGGTTTGCTGATGGCATCTGAATAGTTGGAATGTTAGTGAGTACAATATTACCCCCATTGAACAACATCCACAATTTATTCTTGCAAAAGTTAAAAGCCCCATGAGAGAAGATTAGTGCCTCACAGCAGTCTATGCCAGCCCTCAAAACCAAAATAGAAGAACTCTTTGGCCTCTCATCGAAAACATTACGGATACTAATAAGGATTGGCTTGTAATAGGAGATTTTAACGAAATTAAAGACATTATAAAGAAGAAAGGCGATGGCAGCACTGATACTAGACCCGAATTTTGCGGCTTCGATAAACAATTGTGGCCTGATCGACTTAGGCTTTTTGCGCTCGATATATACATGGAGAGGGCTGTAATGGAAAGGAAAGGATAGAGTTTTCAAGAGACTTAATAGAGCCCTCGTAAACCTCAGTGGAGACTATCCCATCAAGAAGCGATTGTTAGTGTTCTTCCTAGGTCCAATTCTAACCACCACCCTCTCCTTGTTACTCAGGGACAAGGAATGGGGAGAAATAGAAATAGACCCTTTAGATTCGAGCTTATGTAGGCAACACACCCTGAGTATGATAATTTGCTTCGGCAGCATTGGAAGAAGAATGATACCTTCATAAGCAACCTCAACAATATTAGAACAGAACTCAACAAGTAGAACAGATACACTTTTGGGAACATCTTCAAGCAAAAAAGGGATCATGAATAGATAGGCAGGCATCCAGAGGCACCACACCTATAGGAACAATCCTTTCTTAGATCAGCTTGATACATCCCTTCAGAAGGAGTTGAATGACATGCTAGATAAAGAAGAGATCTTTTGGCTACAGAAATCCAGAGAGCAATGGATCCCAGAGGGAGACAGGAACACTAGATTCTACCTGTAACACTCTACCACACAGAGCTTTATATTTAAGCCGTAAAACAGAGGTGGTGTGATATTACAACATCTAAAATAAATAAATAAATAAATAAATAAATAAATATATAGTAATAGTTGAAGAAAATTCATATTTGAGGAGTCTTGAAGAAAAGCTTAAGCAACAAGTTGTAAAACAAAAAAACGCAACGCGCACGCAAACGAAAAACCAAAAACGAGAAACGTGGATAAAGAGTATAAACATAAAGAGTAAAGTATCAAAGGTACAAAATATCAAGCTCCAGGCCCGACCTGCGATGCCAAGGGCGGCCGGAGAATACATATATACATATATATCCCAATACAACCCAAAATACATGAAACAAATTCCTATTTCTCCATGAAAGCCTCTAGGAGGAACAAAAGTAAAGCACTTACAGAGGAGAAATATATATACATATCAAAATATCAAAATATAACATCCGAGCTTTGCTTGCAACAACAAACTCCAGACGCCTAGTGAGGTGCTTCTCGATCTACATCTGAAAAACAACAATATATGTATGGAATGAGAACCGGGAGTTCTCAGCATGGTAAAGGTGCCATCATACATAATGTATTAGCTCCCGAAAAAGTTAGAGGCAATTCTAGAACTCCGACACTCAGAATTAAACTTAAGGATTAAACTAAATCGGAAATTAGGTAAATTGTCTAAGGTTCTCAAGTTCTGAATCTAATCCTAACTCAACACTTCATGTTTGCCTCCTCCAACCCTCCGAGACAACACCCGTGGAACTACCCTCGTCACTGATGAGCGGATAATTTATACGCTTTTTGGCATTGTTTTTAGTATGTTTTTAGTAGAATCTAGTTACTTTTAGGGATGTTTTCATTAGTTTTTATGCTAAATTCACATTTCTGGACTTTACTATGAGTTTGTGTGTTTTTCTGTGATTTCAGGTATTTTCTGGCTGAAATTGAGGGACTTGAGCAAAAATCAGATTCAGAGGTTGAAGAAGGACTGCTGATGCTGTTGGATTCTGACCTCCCTGCACTCAAAGTGGATTTTCTGGAGCTACAGAACTCAAAATGGCACGCTTACAATTGCGTTGGAAAGTAGACATCCAGGGCTTTCCAGAAATATATAATAGTCCATACTTTGCCCAAGTTTAGATGACACAAACTGGCGTTCAACGCCAGCTCTCTGCCCAATTCTGGCGTCTAGTTTGTCCTATGATTGAAAACATGCTTCTTAGGCCTTAAAATTGCTAATTTTAATCATCTTTCATTACCATTCGATGTCGTGATGTGTTTGTTAAGTGATTTCAGGGTTTATAGGGCAGGAATGGCATAGAAGATGGAAAGGAAGCATGCAAAAGTTGGTGTAAAATGGAAAGGAACACAATAAATTGAAGTTTTGAAAAGCTGGTGTCCATGCGCTCGCATGGCTGACGCGTACGCATGACCAAGCCATGACCAAATGACGCGCACGTGTGGCTGATGCATACGCGTGACCAGGAATTTTTCCAAGCAATGCGTACGCGTGGCTGACGCATACGCGTGACGAACGTCACGTGCTGCAATAACTGGAATTCGCTTGAGGCAATTTTTGGGCTGCTTTTGTCCTAGTTTTAGGCCCAAAAATGAAGACAAGAGGCTGGGGAGTGGAGCTGGACATCATTCAAATCATTCATTCACTTTTTTTTACACACTTTAGGTTTTAGATGTAGGTTTCTAGAGAGAGAGGCTCTCTCCTCTCTCTAGGTTTTAGGGTTTCTTTTAGTTTTATTTCTTCCCAAATTTAGATTTCCATCTTGCTTTACTTTGGTTTCTCTTCTACATTTTATTACATGCAGAATTCAAGAGGAGTCAAAGGGGGTGGAACACATAGTTTAGTTTTACATCATGCTTTGGTTAGTTTCTAGAGAGAGAAGCTCTCTCTTCTCTCTAGATTTAGGTTAGATGTAGATTAGAATTTCTTAGATCTAGGTTTAATTCTTGCTTTGATTTACTTTTCCTTTACAATTTCTTGTTCCTCTACCCTTGCTTCTCTAGTTTTGTACTTTAATATTTGTATTTGTTTACTTTGTTGTTGATGCACTCTTGTTTCTTCTATTTCATCTTTAATGCAATTCATGTTTGCTTTCCTTTATTTTTGATTTGAATTATCATTGTTAATTCCTTGCAATTAGTAGTTGTAGATTTACATTTCTTTGCAATTTTATCTTGCTTTCCTTTTATGCCTTCCAAGTGTTTGATTAAATGCTTGGAAGGATATTAGAGTAGATTTTTGTGTTCTTGGCTTGGGATGGTAACTTAGGTAAAATTGAGTTGCTAATGTCTAAGTCTTGATGATTGGTGTCCATTGACTCTAGCCTCCAGTAAGCTAATTAGTGAGTGGTTAAGACTTATGGAGGAGGATTGGTGTAGCTCATATGACTTTCCTTCACTTGTTAGAGGATGACTTAATGAGATTGATCCTTGCAATTATCATGTTGTGGTTAGTGACAAGGATATAGATCCTTAACCATCAACCCTTGCCAAGACCTCTTTATTATTTGAGTTCATTTACTTTCTTGCCATTTATCTTTCATGTCTCTTATTCAAAACCCAAAAATATGCATTTCATAACCAATAACAAGAACACTTCCCTGCAATTCCTTTTAGAGACGACCCGAGGTCTGAATACTTCGATTATTTTTATTGGGGTTTGTTACTTGTGACATGATCCCTTGCATGTGTTAGTTTTATATTTTACTATCTCTTATTAATTTTCTATATTTTTATTTTGTGTCTTCCAAGTGTTTGATAAAATACTTGGTCGGATTTTAAAATAGATTTTTGTGTTCTTGGTTTGTGTTGATGATTTGGAGACTTTTGAATTGTCAAAGCCTCTTGTTGATTGGTAATTAAAGATTGCCGGTTAGCTTGAACTTTACTAAATCTAGTCTCTCACTATGAGTTGACTAGGACTTGTGAACTCAAGTTGATTGTATGCACTTGACTTTCCTTCATTGGTTAGAGGTTAACTAAGTGAAGGCAATTTACATTTACCATCACAATTGAGGATGATAATGAGGATAGGACTTCTAATTCTCTTTCCTTGCTAAGAGCTTTCTTAGTTATTAGTTTATTTTCTTTCCATTTTACTTTCTTGTTCTTTATTTCAAAACCTCAAAAAGAATTACATCATAACCAATAATAAACACACTTTCCTGCAATTCCTTCGAGAGACGACCCAAGGTTTAAATACTTCAATTTATTTTTATTGGGGTTTGTACTTGTGACAACCTAATTAAACGTTGACCGAGGATAATTGGTTGGTTTAGATCTATACTTGCAATGTGATTTTATTGACAAACTCTTTACCGATATTTTTCCTCCATCATCGAGGCAATTTTTATCAAAAACGAACCAATTTCAACTGCTTTTATTGTGAAAGGTATGGACATAAAGCAGTAGATTGTAGATTAAAAATGATGAATAACAATAAAGCACACATTGCAAGAAATCAGTATCAAAATACTAATGATTATCCGGGTACTCAAACTTTATTTTTTACAAGTAATTCATGTGCTGAAGATGAAAACATATGGTACTTGGATAATGCCTACAGTAATAATATGTCTAGTAAAGGGCAAATACTAATTAGATTGGAGGCTGGTTCTTTAAGTTATATTTCTAATATTTTATATACTCATGAACTTGATTATAATTTACTGAGTATTGGGCAGTTATCTGAGAAGGGATATAAGATAATAAATTATCGTAGATATTGTACTGTGTGTGACAGCAACAGGAGGTTTATAGATAAAGCAAAGATGACTTCAAACAAAATATTTCCATTGAAAATTCAACATGTTAATCCCTCTTGCATTAGTTATATGATACTTAATAATAGTTGGCTGTGGCATATGCGGTTTGGACATTTTCTTTTTTTTTTTGGCCTAACTACCTATCAAGAAAAGGACTTGTTTTTAGTCTACCATGGGTTCGTATTCCAAATTGTGTTTGTGAGATTTGTCAAATAGAAAAGAAGCATAGAGGTCCATTCCCTACAGAAAAGTCATGGAGAGCTAGAAAATTACTTGAAATTGTGCATTCAAGCATTTGTTCTGTTGAAGTTCCAAGCAATGGTGGTAGCAGGTACTTTATCACTTTTATTGATGATTTTAGTCGATATACATGGGTATACTTTCTAAAGCAGAAATTAGAAGCTTGTGTTACCTTCAAGAAATTCAAGGTGTTTGTCGAAAAATAAAATAGATGTAAAATCAAAATCCTCATAACAGATATAGTAACAGAATATTTTGCATGTTCAGATTACTTTAAGCAACACGGAATTTAACACCATCTAACAACTATATATACTCCTCAACACAATGGAGTTACTAAAAGAAAGAAGAAAACCATTATGAATATGGTCAGATGCATGCTCAAGTTAAAATAAATGCCTAAAAAGTTTTGGAAAGAAGCAGTCACAATAGCAATTCATTGAACAGGTGTCCAATAAAGAGTGTTCGTGATAAAACTCCAGAGGAAGCTTGGAGTGGAAAGCGTCCTTCCATTCATCATTTCAAAGTCTTTGGGTGTATTTCTTATGCCTATGTACCAGACCAGTTAAGGAAGAAGTTAGATGACAAAAGTGAGAAGTGTATCTTTATCGGCTATAGCACAGACTCAAAAGCATAGAAGCTGTATAATCCAGAATCAAAGAAGGTGCTCATCAGTAGAGAAGTGACATTTGACGAGAAAGGCATGTGGGACCGGAACAAAAAGACAGAAAAGCAACCGATTGTAATTTCAAATATAAATGATGAAGTAGAAGAAAGGCAACCAGATACAATCGAACAGCAAAAATCATCTAGAAGACCTCAAGGAGAGCAGAGACTACCTGCTAGATTAGGAGTTTATGAAGTTGGCAATGACAACTGTAATACCCTACCACACAGAGTCTTATGCCTAGGACGTAAATCAAAGGTGGTGAGGCACTACAACCTCTAAAACAAAAATACGTAAATAGATATTTATGAAGAATATTTTAACTAGGAGCCTTGGAAGAAAGGATGATCAAAACAAGACTGAAAACGCATCACACTCGAAAGGCGATTAGATAGAAGGCTTATATAGAAAACTAAAGAGACAAGTATATAACTATATATATATATACAACTAAAAAATAAACCAAAAGATAAACATAAATCCTGTTTCTCCAAATCAACCTCTAGGAGGGACGAAATACAAAATATAAACAGAGGAGAATCTGTTTACATATATAAACATAAATAAAATGCAAACACCGAGTCCCAAGATAGTTCTTTGTTTCTAAAAGTCTCCAGAATGCTCAGTACGATGCCTCGCGTCCTGCATCTGAAAACAACAATATATGTATAGAATGAGAACCGGAGGTTCTCAGTATAGTAAAGGTGCTCGCAAAGTTAATATAAAATGTCTCAAGAAAGCCAGAGACATTCCTAGAACTCCTACACTCAGATTTAAAGTTAAAGGAATAAGTAAACCTGAAATTTCTAAGGTTCTTAAGGTTCTCAAGTTCTGAATCTAATCCTAACTCAACACTTCATGTTTGCCTCCTCCAACCCTCCGAGACAACACCCGTGTCGTCACTGACGTCACTGATGAGCGGATAATTTATACGCTTTTTGGCATTGTTTTTAGTATGTTTTTAGTAGAATCTAGTTACTTTTAGGGATGTTTTCATTAGTTTTTATGTTAAATTCATATTTCTGGACTTTACTATGAGTTTGTGTGTTTTTCTGTGATTTCAGGTATTTTCTGGCTGAAATTGAGGGACTTGAGCAAAAATCAGATTCAGAGGTTGAAGAAGGACTGCTGATGCTGTTGGATTCTGACCTCCCTGCACTCAAAGTGGATTTTCTGGAGCTACAGAACTCAAAATGGCACGCTTACAATTGCGTTGGAAAGTAGACATCCAGGGCTTTCCAGAAATATATAATAGTCCATACTTTGCCCAAGTTTAGATGACACAAACTGGCGTTCAACGCCAGCTCTCTGCCCAATTCTGGCGTCTAGCGCCAGAAACAAGTTGCAAAGTGGAGTTCAACGCCCAAAATGGCACAAAAGCTGGCGTTCAACTCCAAGAATGACCTATCCACGTGTAGACTTCAAGATCAGCCCAAGCACACACCAAGTGGGCCCCGGAAGTGGATTTATGCATCAATTACTTACTTTTGTAAACCCTAGTAACTAGTTTATTATAAATAGGACTTCTTACTATTGTATTAGACATCCTGGATTGTATTTTTGATCCTGTGATCACGTTTTAGGGGCTGGTCATTCGGCCATGCATGGACCTTTCACTTATGTATTTTCAAATATACGCTTATCTGAAATTCTAACCAATGAATTACATAAGTATTTCTATCCCTATTTTATTATTTATTTTCGAAAACTCCATAACCATTCTATATCCGCCTGACTGAGATTTACAAAATGACCATAGCTTGCTTCATACCAACAATCTCCGTGGGATCGACCCTTACTCGCGTAAGGTTTATTACTTGGACGACCCAGTGCACCTGCTGGTTAGTTGTGCGAAGTTGTGATAAAAAGTTGAGATTACAATTGAGCTTACCATGTTGATGGCGCCATTGATGATCACAATTTCGTGCACCATGTTTTTGGCGCCGTTGTCGGGGATTGTTCGAGTTTGGACAACTGACGGTTCATCTTGTTGCTCAGATTGGGTAACTTTCTTTTCGTTTTCTTTTCAAAAAGTTTTCAAAAATTTTTCAAAAATCTTTCAAAAATTTCTCCTTTGTTTTCAAAAAAAAATTTAAAATAAAAATGTTTTCAAAAATATATTTTTCTTCAGAATTTTTAAGAATGAATTCTAGAGTTTCATGAAGCATGTTGAAGCCTGGCTGGCTATAAAACCATGTCTAAATTCTTTTGGACAGAGGTTTTGGCTTAAAAATTGAATGAATTACTCTCATATTCATGCTAAAGCTTGGCTGGCTATTAAGCCATGCCTGACCCTTTGATTGGAGCTTTAGTTTAAAGAGCATAAGATTCCTGGAATTCATATTAAAAATTTTGGAATCCTTATTTTTCTTTTTTAAAATGATTTTCGAAAAAATTAAAAGAAAATACAAAAAAATCAAAAAATCAAAAAAATCAAAAGTATTTCATGTTTCTTGTTTGAGTCATGTGTCATGTTATAAGTTTGGTGTCAATTGCATACTCATCTTGCATTTTTCGAAAATTGCATTCATGCATTGCATTCATCATGATCTTCAAGTTGTTCTTGATAAAACCTTCTTGATTGATCTTCATATTATATTGTTTTGTGTTGTATGATGTTTTTCATATGCATTCTTGAATTCTTAGTGCCTAAGCATTAAAGATTTCTAAGTTTGGTGTCTTACATGTTTTATTTGCATAAAAATTTTTTTTCAAAAATAAGTTCTTGATGTTCATCTTGATCTTCAAAGTATTCTTGGTGTTCATCTTGACATTCATAGCATTCTTGCATGCATTCATTGTTTTGATCTAAAATTTCCATGCATTGAGCATTTTTAGTGTTTTTCTCTCTCATCATAAAAATTCAAAAAAATCAAAAAAATATCTTTCCCTTTTTCTCTCTTAAAATTTTGAAAATTAGATTTGACTTTTTCAAAAAATTTTAAAATCTAGTTGTTTTTATGAGTCAAATCAAATTTTCAATTTAAAAATCTTATCTTTTTCAAAATCTTTTTCAAAAATCAAATCTTTTTCATTTTTCTTAGTTATTTTTGAAAATTACAAAAATATTTTTCAAAAA
>NC_029793.2:133723026-133723962 GCF_000816755.2 Arachis ipaensis | reverse complement strand
CCAAGTTTCTTGGTGCAATCATGAAGCTGAATGCCAATTTATTTGGTAATGAGACTTGGGGAGATGAACCTCCCCTGTTCACCAATGAACTAAATGCATTGGATCAACTGAGATTGCCTCAGAAGAAACAGGATCCTGGAAAGTTCTTAATACCTTGTACCATAGGCACCATGATCTTTAAGGCTCTGTGTGACCTTGGTTCAAGAATAAACCTCATGCCCATCTCTGTAATAGAGAAACTGGGAATCTTTGGGGTGCAAGCTGCTAAAATCTTATTAGAGATGGCAGACAATTCAAGAAAACAGGCTTATGGACAAGTAGAGGACGTGTTAGTAAAGGTTGAAGGCCTTTACATCCCTACTGATTTCATAGTCCTAGATACTGGGAAGGATGAGGATGAATTCATCATCCTTGGAAGACCCTTCCTAGCCACAGCAAGAGCTGTGATTGATGTTGACAGAGGTAAACTAGTCCTTCAATTGAATGAGGACTCCCTTGTGTTTACAACTCAAGGTTAACCTTCTGTAAACATGGAGAGGAAGCATAAAAAGCTTCTCTCAAAACAGAGTCAACCAGAGCCCCCACAGTCAAACTCTAAGTTTGGTGTTGGGAGGCCACAACCAAACTCTAAGTTTGGTGTTGAACTCCCATATCCAAACTCTAAGTTTGGTGTTGGGAGGTCTCAACAAAGCTTTGCACATCTGTGAGGCTCCATGAGAGCCCACTGTCAAGCTATTGACATTAAAGAAGCACTTGTTGGGAGGCAACCCAATGTTTATTTATTTAATTTTCATTGTTTTTCATGTTTTATTAGGTTCACGATCATGTGGAGTCACAAAATAAATAAAAAAAATTGAAAACGAAATCAAAAATAGCAGAAGAAAAATCACACCCTGGAGGAAGACCTTACTGGCGTTTAAACGCCAGTAAGAAGCA
>NC_029793.2:133722386-133722803 GCF_000816755.2 Arachis ipaensis | reverse complement strand
CCCACCCTACCCACCCTAAATGGCCGAACTTACCCCCCCTCCCTTCCCTATATATAACCCTCCATTCTTCCTCATTTTCACACAACACAACTCTCTTTTCTCTTCTTGGCCGAAACACACCTCCCCCCTCCTCTCCATATTTTCTTCTTCTTCTTCATCTATTCTTTCTTCTCTTGCTCGAAGGCGAGCAAAATTCTAAGTTTGGTGTGGTAAAAGCATAAGCTTTTTGTTTTTCCATTACCATTGATGGCACCTAAGACCGGAGAATCCTCTAGAAAAGGGAAAGGGAAGACAAAAGCTTCCACCTCTGAGTCATGAGAGATGGAAAGATTCATCTCCAAAGCTCATCAAGACCACTTCTATGATGTTGTGGCCAAGAAGAAGGTGATCCCTGAGGTCCCTTTCAAGCTCAAGAAG
>NC_029793.2:133718758-133722354 GCF_000816755.2 Arachis ipaensis | reverse complement strand
AGCTCAATGGAAGATTGACTCCAAAGGCAAGCCGGTTCAACTAAGAAGACTGGACCTCAAGCCTGTGGCTAGAGGATGGTTGGAGTTCATTCAACGCTCCATCATCCCCACTAGCAACCGATCTGAAGTTACTGTGGATCGGGCCATCATGATCCATAGCATCATGATTGGAGAGGAAGTAGAAGTTCATGAAGTCATCTCCCTTGAACTCTACAAAATAGCCGAAAAGCCCTCCCCTGGGGCAAGGCTAGCTTTTCCTCATCTTATTTGCCATCTATGTTACTCAGCTGGAGCTTTCATAGAAGGAGACATTCACATTGAGGAAGAGAAGCCCATCACTAAGAAATAGATGGAGCAAGCAAGAGAGCCCATTCATGGAGCTCAAGAGACGCATGAAGCTCATCACCATGAGATCCCGGAGATGCCTCAAATGCATTTTCCTCCACAAAACTATTGGGAGCAAATAAGCACCTCCCTAGGAGACTTAAGTTCCAACATGGGACAATTAAGGGTGGAACATCAAGAGCACTCCATCATCCTTCATGAAATAAGAGAAGATTAAAAAGCAATGAGGGAGGAGCAACAAAGACAAGGAAGAGACATAGAAGAGCTCAAGGACATCATTGGTTCCTCAAGAAGGAAACGCCACCATCACTAAGGTGGACTCATTCCTTGTTCTTAAAATCTCTGTTTTTCGTTTTCTTTAAGTGCTTATCCATGTTTGTGTCTTATTACATGATCATTAGTATTTAGTAACTTTGTCTTAAAGTTATGAATGTCCTATGAATCCATCACCTCTCTTAAATGAAAACTGTTTTAATTCAAAAGAACAAGAAGTACATGAGTTTCGAATTTATCCTTGAACTTAGTTTAATTATATTGATGTGGTGACAATACTTTTTGTTTTCTGAATGAATGCTTGAACAGTGCATATGTCTTTTGAAGTTGCTGTTTATGAATGTTAAATATGTTGGCTCTTGAAAGAATGATGACAAGGAGACATGTTATTTGATAATCTGAAAAATCATAAAAATGATTCTTGAAGTAAGAAAAAGCAGCAAAGAACAAAGCTTGCAGAAAAAAAAAAAGAAAAAAAATAGCGAAAAAAAAAATAGAAAGAAAAAGAAAAGCAACTAGAAAAAGCCAAAGCTCTTAAAACCAAGAGGCAAGAGCAAAAAGCCAATAACCCTTAAAACCAAAAGGCAAGGGCAATTAAAAAGGATCCCAAGGCTTTGAGCATCAGTGGATAGGAGGGCCTAAAGGAATAAAATCATGGCCTAAGCGGCTAAACCAAGCTGTCCCTAACCATGTGCTTGTGGCGTGAAGGTGTCAAGTGAAAACTTGAGACTGAGCGGTTAAAGTCAAGGTCCAAAGCAAAAAAAAGAGTGTGCTTAAGAACCCTGGACACCTCTAATTGGGGACTTTAGCAAAGCTGAGTCACAATCTGAAAAGGTTCACCCAATTATGTGTCTGTGGCATTTATGTATCCGGTGATAATACTGGAAAACAAAGTGCTTAGGGCCACGGCCAAGACTCATAAAATAGCTGTGTTCAAGAATCATCATACTGAACTAGGAGAATCAATAACACTATCTGAACTCTGAGTTCCTATAGATGCCAATCATTCTGAACTTCGATAGATAAAGTGAGTTTTTCTGGCTGAAATTGAGGGACTTGAGCAAAAATCAGATTCAGAGGTTGAAGAAGGACTGCTGATGCTGTTGGATTTTGACCTCCCTGCACTCAAAGTGGATTTTCTGGAGCTACAGAACTCAAAATGGCGCGCTTCCAATTGCGTTGGAAAGTAGACATCCAGGGCTTTCCAGAAATATATAATAGTCTATACTTTGCCTAAGTTTAGACAACGCAAACTGGCGTTCAATGCCAGCTCTCTGCCCAATTCTGGCGTCCAGCGCCAGAAACAAGTTGCAAAGTGGAGTTCAACGCCCAAAATGGCACAAAAGCTAGCATTCAACTCCAAGAATGACCTCTCCATGTGTAGACTTCAAGCTCAGCCCAAGCACACACCAAGTGGGCCCCGGAAGTGGATTTATGCATCAATTACTTACTTCTGTAAATCCTAGTAGCTAGTTTATTATAAATAGGACTTCTTACTATTGTATTAGACATCCTGGATTGTATTTTTGATCCTGTGATCACGTTTTGGGGGCTGGTCATTCGGCCATGCCTGGACCTTTCACTTATGTATTTTCAAACGGTAGAGTTTCTACACTCCATAGATTAAGGTGTGGAGCTCTGCTGTTCCTCAAAGATTAATGCAAAGTACTACTGTTTTTCTATTCAATTCAACTTATTCCGCTTCTAAGATATTCATTCGCACTTCAACCTGAATGTGATGAACGTGACAATCATCATCATTCCCTATGAACGCGTGCCTGACAACCACTTCCGTTCTACCTTAAATTGAATGAGTATCTCTTGGATCTCTTAATCAGAATCTTCGTGGTGTAAGCTAGATTGATGGCGGCATTCATGAGAGTCCGAAAAGTCTAAACCTTGTCTGTGGTATTCCGAGTAGGACTCTGGGATTGAATGACTGTGACGAGCTTCAAACTCGCGAGTACTGGGCGTAGTGACAGACGCAAAAGGAGGGTGAATCCTATTCCAGTATGATCGAGAACCTCAGATGATTAGCCGTGCTGTGACAGAGCATTTGGACCATTTTCACAAGAGGATAGGATGCAGCCATTGGCAAGGGTGACGCCTCCAGACGATTAGCCATGCAGTGACAGCGCATCGGACCATTTTCCAGAGAGGATCAAAAGTAGCCATTGACAACGGTGATGTCCTTACATAAAACCAGCCATAGAAAGGAGTAAGACTGATTGGATGAAGACAGCAGGAAAGCAGAGGTTTAGAGGGACGAAAGCATCTCCATGCATTTATCTGAAATTCTCACCAAGGATTTACATAAGTATTTCTATCCCTATTTTATTATTTATTTTCGAAAACTCCATAACCATTCTATATCCACCTGACTGAGATTTACAAGATGACCATAGCTTGCTTCATACCAACAATCTCCGTGGGATCGACCCTTACTCGCGTAAGGTTTATTACTTAGACGACCCAGTGCACTTGCTGGTTAGTTGTGCGAAGTTGTGATAAAAAGTTGAGATTACAATTGAGCGTACCATGTTGATGGCGCCATTGATGATCACAATTTCGTGCACCAGTCACACATCGGCCATACGAGGGGTCTCTCAGTTGTACAGACATACAATTTAAGTAGGGAAAATACAAATACAGCAAATAGATCAGATAGTAGTTAATTATAGATAAGCAATTAGGTAAACCAATACAAATGCATACTCAAACAATTCATACAAATGCACATGATGCATGCCTGTCCTACTGGCCATGAGCTCACGTGTCGGTTATACTACCAGAACTCGACACATCCGGTAACTAACCCGGATATCGCCTCTCGACTGCGCATCTCCAGGAGGAATAAAATCGGGGGATTAGTGCCCTACCACCTTATCCTGGAGGCATACACCAGGGGAAATAAATCGGGGGATTAGTTATAACGACCCACAATTTTAAAAATATAATTATAAATAAGTTACAATTTA
>NC_029793.2:133708842-133718706 GCF_000816755.2 Arachis ipaensis | reverse complement strand
TATTTTACATAATTAAAACTATAATTTTAATAATTTATAAATAATATAAATTATATATATTTTAATTTGAGTAATTGATATTTTTAATTTAAAAATATAGTCTAGTTAATAATATTATTATCGAGTTCGATATCCGTTGATATGAGTAAATATCGGTACTTCTCGGTGAACATAGCTTTGCTAATGCTTCACCATATATCTTTTATTGTTATATTACTAATGTCATTTATATTAGTAACTCATATATATTATTACTTGTGTTTTAATATATCCAGCTTTCATAATTATCCGTTTAGGATATTTATAACTTGAATTGCTGACTCAGCAGCCTTATAATACGACACCCAACCCCACATGTGTCATCTAACCAATAATTCTTCATCATTAATCATCAAAAAAGCGAATGTTCATTTGGGTGAGAAAGAGAAAAGAGAACCGTGAGAGAGAAAGAAAGAAAACCATGGAACCTCAACCCTTCCAAGCTTGATTTCTTGAGATCCGTAACTCCAATAAAAAATCTAATCCGGTAAAAGTGTTCGTATCCTCCTCCTCTACACGTTGGCGTTACTTTTGTCTGGTAGAAGTTGACGGTGGCGTAGCTTCTCTTCCCCTTGAGTTTGGTCAATTGGAGTTCTAGGAGGCACAGACAATTTCTGACGTTTTCTTCTTCAAAAGCTTGGTTAGAAAGCTTCTCCAGAGTTTTCGTTGTTGTGATTTTTGTACGGAGGTAGGGTTTGATAATTTTATAATAATTGAATGTGAATTTGATAAGTGAATGTTCGTTTGATTGATTATTGATTGAATTTGACTGAATTTATGTTGAATTTTTGTGATATATTGATATTTGTGATTAGTTTGGGGTTCAGTCAGTTTAAGTGCAGCCAAGAACCGAATTATTTTGATGAATTCAGGGCTAGAATGTTATTGGTAATCAAGTGGAATTGGTGAGATTTGATGATGACATTGAGATTTAATAAGAAATAAATGGATGACATGCTTTGAGATATGGAAATGGTTTGATTTTGGAAGCAGTTGAATTTTTAACTGGTTTAATTTTATAAAAATTTTTTATATTAAAAATGGTTTTGATTTATTGGAAACGATTTGAAAGAATTTGAGAAATGGTTTGGATGGGATCCGAAAAGGGTGGCAAAGTTCGAATTTTAGGGGAGATACTGTCGAAATTTTGTTATAAAATTTAAGACTTTGTTTGAAATGTTATTTAGAAAAAGATTGGATTTGAGAAGTTGTATTATTTGATTTTTGATTTATTAAGAAAATAATTATGTTTTGAGTTTAATAATTTAATAAAAGTATATGTTTTGATTTCGATCTATTTAGAAAAGAATTATTTTATGATTTTAAATTATTTAAGTGAAGTATTATGTTTTAAGGTTGATTTAAATATGAAAAAGGCTTATGTTTTGACTTTGACTTAAAAATTTTATTCGGAAGAGTTTTAGTAAACTTTAAAAGTAATTGAATTTTGATTGAATGATTTCGTTTTGCTACGTCTTGGAAAAAATTAAAGAATTAATTTTAAGGATGGAACTGGGATTGGTGTTGGTTTTGACATTGGTTCGGGACCTCTGATTTGTATGATTTAGTTTTGATTTGATTTAGAAATTTTGTTTGATTAATTCAATTTAAGAAAACAATGATTGTTAAGGATTTCTAATGAACTTAAGAAAATGAGATTAGTTGTCGCTCCCCTAAAGTCTAGAGGCTTTGCTGAGGGGTTTAACTAATAAATGGTTTCTATTTGTATTTTAAAAGAAAGTGAAATTATTTTAAAGGTTTTGGAGAATGTTATAAAGAGGTGGTTTTGGTTTTAAAATAAAAAGAGAAGATAAATCGGCACGTATGATTATGGGAAGGTCATGAGAGGGGACGATAATATAGTTAAGGTGCCAAAGGATAAATGTTAATATGCCGTGGGCTTTGTTTGTGATTGTGCGGGGACGCCCATAAATATGGAATGGCTTCTAGGAGAAGGTGTCACATGCTTCAGCTGGAGAATCAGTGCCTGCAAGTACTTGCAGAGGTCATGTTCGACATACTTCAGCTGGAGAATCAGCGCCTGCAAGAAGTAGAAACTTGCAGAGGTTATGTCACTGGAATGCCTTATTCGACTTGCGAGTTGAATTGCATCGTGTGCGGGTCGAAACCGACAAATGAGCTCATTACCTGTGATAGGAATAGGCATGCATCATCCTTGTTTGCATATTTTGCATTTGGTTCGGTGTTGTGAATTGTTTGTGATTGCTTGAGTGTGTTTGTGATTTTCATTGCTTGTTGATTTGAACTTCTATGACTGGTTATTGTTCTGGGTCCTTGTGTTGGGCTGTGAATTAAATGGAGTTATGATAATCCCAACTTAACTAACTACCCCGACCCTACTAAGAACTCCCTAGTTCTTACCCCCTATTTCCACCCCTTTTTAGCTACAGGTGTGAAAGTTTAGTGTGGAGTTACAGGAGCATAGAAGATTATGTTTACAAGATGAGTTTTTAGATTTTTTTTTTTCCCTCATCGTTTATTGTTTTTAGTTTTTAGAGGGGATAGGACTTGTATTTGAGAATCTTGAAATAAGTTTATGTATATAATGCTATGTGAATATATATATCTTTGTGATTAAGTGATTAAAAATAAAATCTTTCCGTTTTCTTAATTAAACTTTTAATTTGTACTCGCAAAGGCTCAATATTAAATAAACATAGTATATAATTAAAGGAATAGAGGTAAGTAGCGCTCGGACTTTTAGTGCGATCATGAGGTGCTAAAAGTTAGGTGTTACATCGATGGAGAGAACTAAAATAAGAGGAAGTAGAAGAAGCTTTAGGTTTATAATCTCTCTCTCTCTCTCTCTCTCTCTCTCTCTCTCTCTCTCTCTCTCTCTCTCTCTCTCTCTCTCTCTCTCTCTCTCTCTCTCTCTCTCTCTCTCTCTCTCTCTCTCTCTCTCTCTCTCTCTCTCTCTCTCTCTCTCTCTCTCTCTCTCTCTCTCTCTCTCTCTCTCTCTCTCTCTCTCTCTCTCTCTCTCTCTCTTCCTTCTACTCTATC
Source organism: Arachis ipaensis (assembly GCF_000816755.2). Lineage (NCBI taxonomy): Eukaryota > Viridiplantae > Streptophyta > Magnoliopsida > Fabales > Fabaceae > Arachis > Arachis ipaensis. The sequence continues at coordinate 133,715,646 of NC_029793.2, read as the reverse complement.
TTCTTTAATTGTCCCTCTCTCTTTCTCTCCTCCCTCTTCGCACTTTTTCCTTCCTCTTCTTCCCTATTGATGTCTCTCTCATCTCTGTCGTTCTTCTCTCTCTCTTTTGTGTATTAATGGTGGTTCCTTCTTTTGTTGTCGCGAGCTCTATCTTTTCCTCTCCTCCTCTTTTTCTTCTTCTTCTTCGGGAGGTTTTCGGCTTCAGGAAGTAGCAATTTTGAGTCCTCTATTTTCTGCAACAACAACTTCTTCAACGTTGAGTTCCTTCCTTTTTCAAATGTCGTATCTTCATCTTCTTCTCTCGGCGTTGCTGCTCTCTTCTCCTCCTAGCGATGCGTTTTCGTCATCTCCTCCCAGCATCGCCAAAATCAAATTAATGTTCTGTGTTATTTGAAACGAAAATAGTGATATTGAATCTGAGAAATTGACAATTTTTTGTGAAGGTTCTAAGAAATTAGGGTTTTATTTTAAATCTATGCATGTTCTATTCTTCAATTTGATTTGAGTTTGTTCTTTTTTATGATTTTGAAGTGGATAGTGGCTGGGCTATGTTGATGTTCAAGAGGTGTGAGAGAGAGAGAGAGAGAGAGAGAGAGAGAGAGAAAGAGAGAGAGAGAGAAAGAGAGAGGAGGAAGGGAGATGATGCTACGACAGTAGTGGTTTAGGTGCTGCAGATAGTGAGTGAGGGTGGGTGCATGCGTGAGAGAAGAGAAGGGGGTAGTTTGGGGATTTTATATAATTATTTTGGGTTTGGGTAATTTTGCTTGCGAAATTAATTTTTATGGGTACAAATGGTAATTTTTATCTTCTATGGGTAGATATGTCAGCGTTTTCAACTTTTATGGGTAGAAATGATAATTTACTTTTAAAAGTAACAACTATTTTGTTTTCTTAATTAAAGTTTCGGTTCGTATTCGCAAAGGCTCAATATTAAATACAGATAGTATAGAATAAAAAGGTTTAGAGATAAGTAACGCCTGAGCTTTTGGTACGATCATGAGGTGCTAAAGGTTAGGGTATTACATTAGTGCCCTATCACCTTCCCCTAGTGAGGCCGTGCCATACCGGTCGGAGAATTTGTGTCCTACCACCTTACAAATAGAGAGATAGAAATGTGAGAGAAAACATCGGGGGATTAGTGTCCTACCACCATGCAGACAGAGAGAGGGAGAGAGAATGTGAGGAAAAAAGTCGGGGAATTAGTGCCCTACCACCTTCCTCATATTTCACAAAACACAAACACTAGGAATGCGGGGGAATGAGTCGAGGGATTAGCGCATTACCATCTTTCTCACATCCAACAAATCACAATCACAGAGAATGTGGGAGAAAAAGATCGAGGGATTAACGTCTCACCGCCTTCCCCACATCCAATACCTCAATATTATCATTGCCATTAATTATGTCTCATTCATTATTCATACATTCATAATATTTTCGCACTTCCTCAAACATTTATCATCAAATCATTCATCATTCATATCATATATCACCTTACTCACCATTCTCTATTCAATTTCTTCGCTTCACAACCCTTCTCTATAGGTTCACTCTCTTTCTTATACTTAAAAGCTAAATTTAGGACCTTTAGAAAGTAAACGTAGATGTTTAGAGGTTATAAAATAGATTAGAATCACGAAAATACATTTCTTTTTCCAAAAACAGAGATTCCACGTACACATGCCATGTTCCGCGTACGCAGAGTTGTTGTTTGCCCAACTCGCGTACACGACCCTTGTCCGTGTACGCGAGTCCCTCGAACAGGGAGGATGTCTCGCGTCGCATGGTACTTGCCCGCATACACGAGCCTGTAAGATTCTCCTTTCGCGTACGCATATACACGCCTGCGTACGCGGGACGTCTGGACAGAGCCCAAAGTTCGCGTCACATGTGTGCTCGCGTACACATGTCCTCCATAAGTATAAAAAAACTGTTAAGTTCTGCAGAATCCACTTCTACACACCAAATTTTCGACGCGCATAACTTTTTTGTTAAAAAATATTTTTAGTCCGTTCTTTGAACGGCATAAACTTCATGAATCTAATTTTTATTTAAAATAAGTTTGATAAAGTTTGAGGGTCTCGAAGTCGAGTTATGGCTCACCAAAGTTTGGTCAAAAATAAAGTTTTTACCAAAAAGCTCCAAACCTCTATTTTACCAAAGCCACAATCTTAAACCAAGGTTTCACACTTCAAACAACACCAAATACACTCAAAGCCATTTCACATCCACTCCACCCCTTTTACAACATTTCAACCCAACAATTAATAGCCAACAACAACTCAATTTATCAATAAATCATAGCACAACTCATAATCATTCATCAATCCTCATTAATCACCACAATCATCAATTATCACATATTTACATAATTAAACTCAACATATCCACCAAATTGCTAAACCTCAACATGTTCACATAGTTCAACTTATCCTACGATCAACTAGCCTAAGTTTTTCGTTACATTATACGTTATCTACGAGAAACCAAAACCATACCTTGGCCGATTCTTCCCTAATACTCAGACACTTCAGAATTCCTCTGCTCTACAAGTTTTAAAGCTCCAACTTCTCACCAAAAAGAATCTCAGCTTCCAAAGCTCAAATCAATCATCCAACATCCACCAATGTGATCTCAACACATACAATATAATCTAACATCACACAATTTACCAAAATCAACCTAGGGTTACCAAAATTTCATGATTCAAAAAGGTCTAATAGTTCTTACCTTACCCACAGCTAAAATGGATGATACCCAGTGATTAATCATTACTAGAGTTCACCTAAATCATCAAAATCATTCAATTCTTCAATACCAAAACCCCAAAATGTTCGAAATTGAATAGGTAAAAACTGGGCACAAAATCTCAAATTTCTTACCAAATTGTTCAATGGAATTTGTAGAGAATTCCGAAACGAATGCGTAGTCACTGACGTCTCGTCAATCGGAGCTTCGAATTGGAAGATATGGTGAATTGAAATTTGACAAGGGTTTTGCTTTCTTGTTTCTCCCTTTTTCCCTTTGTTCAGCATGTTCTTTGTATTTTGGGGGAGGAATGGCTGGAGCTAAGTTAAATAATGGTGAATGGATTGGGCCTTGGGCCCAATTTGGGGCTCGATCCAACGGTTTGGCCCAACGGCTCAATTTTGGGCCAAAAATCTTTAAAATTAGTGTTAAAATTTATATATTAATTATTTCTACTTCTTTAAACTATAAAATTTCATTTTCTAATTTTTTTAAATAATAATCAATTTATTGGCTAATTACTTATTAATCTCGCGAGTTTTACACTACCATACAAAAACTATCATCAGAAGGAGAAAAAACAAAATTCTGAAACTAAGAAACTAGGAAGGCAATTGGATAGAAAAGGAGCAGCAATTAAAAAACCACATAGTAGACTACTTTCTCAATCTCTATAAAGAAGAAGTAATGAGAGTTCCTTCACACACTTTGACAAATCCTTATCCTGTTCTAGATTTATCTAGTTGCAGGGCACTGGAAACAACCCTTATGGACGAGAAGATTAAAAAAGTCCTTTACAACATAAGCTCTCACAAAGCACCAGGAGAGGATGGCTGTCTATTTGCTTTTTACAAAAACAACGGGGACCTCTTGAGCAGGAAGACGTGTGACCACATCAAGGATTACTGGAATAACCCGGATCTCATCAAAGAATCCAACACTACTCTTTTAACTTTGATCTTCAAAATTCAGAACCTGAAATTTGTTGCTTAATTTAGGCCCATAGCCCTTTGCAATGTGAGATATAAAATCTTGTATAAGATTTTGGTGAAGAGACTAAAACCCCTTCTTAATGAAAGAATTTCCCTATACTAATCAAACTTCATACCTGGCAGAAACATTCAGGATAATATCCTTATTGCGAAAGAGCTTATGCAAACTATGAAAAGCATAAAAGGGAGGAGAGGATTCATGGCCATCAAGATCGACTTTGAAAAGGCATATGAAATAATTAATTAGAGTTTTATCAAGCAAAGGCTAATCGATTTCAAACTACCCAGTTCATCAACATGATCATGGGAGGGGTCAATTCGGTCAGCTACAATATTTTATGGAATGGAAGCAAAACCAAAGATTTCACACCTAGTAGGGGTGTGAGGTAGGGAAACCCCATATCTCTCTATGGATTATCTATCCCAGCACATTGAAGAAGAAGTGGATGTTGGAAACTGGAACCCTATCAAGGTGGGGGAAAATGGCCCAAAAATTTCTCACCTTATGTTCGTGGAGGATCTCCTTCTATTCGTGAAAGCTTTTACTAGTTAGATCACTAAAATTAAAGAAGTATTGGATAACTTCCACACAGTGGTAGGGATAAAAGTCAATAAAGTTAAATCCACTATAATGTTCTCCAAAAACACAACACCTCAAACCAAACAAGATAACACTAGCAGAATTGATTTCAAGGAAAGTAATACTCTGGGGAGGTATCTTAGGGCCATGATAAACAACAACAGAAAAGACAAAGATAATTTCAAGACCGTTATTGAAAGAGTCCAAAGAAAGCTGAAAAGGGTGAAAAAGTAAGTTGCTATCCCTTGCGGGAAGGATCACGTTAGCTCAATCGACCATTAGTCCGACGATGAATTTTGATATGGGAAATGGAAGAGTGCCTAAAAGCATTGCTATGAGATTGAGAAACTACAAAGAGGCTATATATAGGGAGACATTGAAAATCAAAGGAGACTACATGCTATAGGATAGAAAACTCTTTGCACTCCCAAACATGAAGGGGGATTGGGCCTGAGAAAACTCAATGTTATGAATGACGCCTTCCTTATGAAGATCATCTGGCAACTCAATACAGAAATAAACTCTTTATTGACAGAGGTTATAAGACACAAATATTACAGTGGAAGTAGACAAATCACTCAACTAAGATCCAGAAGTATGAACTCACCTTTATGGATACTCTACGAATTTCTGGCAAGACCCCTAGGTGGAAGAAACCAATAACCTGCTTGAAGTTGCAACACAAAATATTTCAGATACTGAATCATCTGTTTGGGAATGGACTAACAACAGAGGAGAATGAGATATTAATAAACTTACAGAGTATTTACCGGAAGATGTGGTGACAAAGATTATAGCTTCCCCACCAACATTCCCTGAACAGAATGAGGACACTAAGGTATGAAAGCACAAGGAAGATGGAGATTTTTTCATTGGAGTCACATACAAAGCACTAGGAAAATGGACAAAGCCTCAACAAAACTACTGGACCAAAGTTTGGAGATGGGAAGGATCTCAGAAGGCAAAAATTTTAGTTTGGAGACTATTACATGATAGATTGTTAACTAACCAGAGAAAAGCACATTTTTTGGAGGAGAGGATACCTATCATAACTACAGAACTCAGACTGAGGACATAATGCATGCCTTCAGAAACTGCCCGATTGTTTCAAGGATATGGATGAACCTGATAAAACCAGAGGTAGTGCAAGCATTCTTCGAAATCAATTTGAAGGATTGAGTTTCTCTCAACCTCAACAATCAACTTGGGAACTTACCAGGCATGGATTGAAAAAATGTCTTTATTGTCAGTAGCTAGAACATGTGAAACTGGTGCAATAGAGAAATCAATGAGAATGGTTATTGAAGACCCCTATATGTAAGTAGGAAAATTTGAAAGAGGGTAGAAGAAATTTAGAAAGCATTCAACAGAAAGAAGATTTTACCTTTTGAAAGCCACAAAGAAACCATGCAAATCAAATAGAATCGTACTCAAGCTCAATGGGTTGCATTGAACATAGACGGTGCCATGGAAGGAATGACGATAAAAGGGGGTTGTGATGGTCTCCTTAAAAGCAGCGACGGAAAGTGGATCAGCGGTTTCTCTTTCTTGATTGGGCGCTGTTCAACTTACAAGACCGAGCTATGGGGCATTTTGAAAGGACTAGACCTGTCGTGGGCTTTGGGGATAAGAAAATTAGTGGTAGAATGTGACTTTCAAGTTGCCATTTTTTTTTATTAATGGTAAGAAAGATTTTAGTAAATACCCTAATACCTTGCTTAGAAGTCCCTGACCTTCACAAAACTTGGACGGATCAGTCCCTCACGGAGGCATTTGGACAGATCAGTCCCTGACGGAGGCATTTGGACGGAGGGACTGATCCGTCCAAATTTTGTGAAGGTCAGGGACTTAAAAGTATTTTTCAATGGTCAGGGACAAAAATGTCTACGGGACAAAAGGTCAGGGACCTATTTTTGGATAATCTGTCTCAGCGAGAAATTATTAGCATAAGATAAACAAAAAATTTTTATGTCCATTTAATCTGTAATTAATCTTTATTTTTTGAGCTGTATATAACTGTTGTTTCAACCAAAAAACAAAAAAGAGTATAGATCGAGTTAAAATTGGAAAAAACTTAAAAAGGGACCTTTTATATATATATAATCAACTGATTCATAAAAGAGATTATACTTTAATTTGCTGAATCAAGTCATTATGGTCTTCAATAGTTCAATCTTCATTATCATATTTTGGAAGTATTGTTGTGCATAAAATATCAGATTAATATTACATCGAGTCTATTCATTTCCCAAGTTTTAAGTTCATCTTAGATAAACACTTCATTATATATACAATTGACATAAATATCAGCTGCGTATCCTTTTTAGTTTTAAACCCTCGATGAATGCAAATGCAAATGCAAGTGCATCATCAAATAATCATGGGGAAACACCTAAATTGGCCTCCGAAATTAAAAAAATTTATATCTAATATTTTAGTTTTTAATAAATTTTTATTTTCTAAACTTCTTTAAAAATTTATTCT
>NC_029793.2:133698718-133708664 GCF_000816755.2 Arachis ipaensis | reverse complement strand
TAATTCTTTCGTCATTCTCAATTAAATTTTAATATATATATATTAAACAAATAATTTTTTAACCAATTTTATTATAAACAAGACAGTTAAATTCCTAAAAATTATACTCTAAGATAAATTAATCCCACACTCCTATTTCAAAATAATAGAAAGATTAATTTGTTGAGGTCTGATGGTAATCAATGGCTAAAAAAAGAGGGGTTAAATCTTAGTCCCTTTTTGTTAAATATTAATTTTTGCCTTTTAAAATAACTTCAGGAGATATTTCTATTTTTTGTCTCATAACAAGTCAAGAGACATTTTCTAGTTAGGAGATATTTTTCATTTTTGTCTCCTTCGCAACAGAAACAGAATAGGAGTAGAAGAGAAAGAGAGAATCACTCCCAAAAGTATCCTGGTTCAGCTGCTAAGTGCAATGCAGTCTACATCCTGTCTCCATAACAACTGTAACGGAATTTCACTATAATCATCAGATTACATACACCAATTCTTCCCTAGGAACTACCCATTCCTATTTGGGACAAATCCAAATTCTATCCCCAAATCTGATCTGAACTTGACTTGGACACTTACCAAGCTTTCAACTACAAAGTGCTAACCCAACTTGTAAGGGAATCCCCACAGGATCATGAAACACAACATACAGATGTACAAAGGAACTCTTAGACATCTATGGCTTTTTCTTTAATTTTGCTCACTGCCTTTTTCCTCTCATTGGCTTTTTCTTACAAATCTCACTCTATTTGCCTTTTACCATGAGACTCAGACAGACAAAACTAAAGAAAAGAAAACAAAATGAAACTCATTGAAGGAGAAGAACTCTGTTAGCTTAGGGTAGCTATGAGAATTTTGTGCTTTCTCTCCTTACTGCAACCCTTGACCGTTCACCCTTTTTATAGAAGGAAAAGCTTCCAAGATTGAAACCGGTTCAACCAAACCACCAACATCTTCTCCAACAAACAAGCAGCTTCGGTTCGGACAAAGAGAAGAGAGAGAAAAAACCGAAAATCAATATGCATATACCTCTCTCATCCCTTCTCATCAAGCTTCTTCAATCTGAGCGCTTGATCTTGACTTTGGCTCCAAGAAAGAACTCTGACCCTTGATGAATCTCTGATCCTTGACAGTTCCTTCCTTTTCATATTTGCTTCTTCCTCTATGTAGCTCCAGTAGCTACCTTCTATCTTAGAATAACAAAAATGGAGATGAGCTTTACCCACTATGATCTTCTTCTCTGACCGATATGAATCTTTCTTATTTTTGGTATGGAAGATCTTGAAGCTCCTCTTAAAAATCTTGCCTTCAATGGCAAAGATCTAACCACACCATGCTTCAGATCTTCCTTCTTCATTGACTTTCTTCATCCTAGCCTTTTCTTCTTCCGTTAGTCTCACTGTTTATTTCTCTAATAACTTGCTCTTACTTATTTGAAGTGACAATCGAAAAGCAAAAGAGAGAAGAGAGAGAAGAGACAAGGTATTCAATGTAAAATTAAATTAAATTGAAATGTGAGTTTCAATTACCAATGTCAGCAATTAATCAAATTGAAATTTGAGTTTCAGTAACCAATAAATGCATTCAATTTAATTAGCATTTGAATTCCACCATCATAAGAAAGTGGGCAACTGTGGCTTGTATGTAGTCTTTCTCTCTTTTTTCAATTTCGGACCAACCTTTGTTGGTCTAGGAAGAAATTTGTTTTGGGCTGTTTACAAATATCTTGACCCAATTATCTTTTCCTATCCACTTAAATAATTCAGCCACATAGTTTGAAATATTTTGCACAAAGACTGATCACATTTTCATCACATTTGGACTTATATTGCTTTTTAACCCAACAAATAAATTCATTTTATTTTTTCTACACACTAACAAACCCATTAACCAAATAATTGGAAACAAATATTAAATTAACAATTTTTTTAATTAATATTTTTTAATAATATTTATTCATCACAACAATTTCAAGTTTTCTAAATTCATCATCAAGATCTAAATTATCTGATATAAAATTCTTTGAAAATTAATTTAGATATTTATTCAATAATTATTTTCACTAATGACATTATTAATTGGAAGCCCCCCTTTAAATGGGTAGTTCTAGATTCACTGTTCATATATATGAGATGAAATAATACAAAGTATGAAAAGTCAAGAAATGTTAAAAGATAAAACAAAACTAGTAATTTAAATTTTAAAACACAAACAAGCCGACAAATAATTAAGCTCGCACAAACCTGCCTCAAGCCAAATATAACAGCGGTTTGACAATTCGAGATTAAAGGTCTCTATTTTGAAACCGCTTTGTTAGAAAAATATATTATTTATTTGAACAACACTTTGAGTTAATGCGATCTTCCGTATAAAAATTGTCAAAGGATTTTAGGTCAAGTTATTATCAGTTGTGACCAACTGACCACTGATCACACAAATATCTATCATGAGTTTGACTATGCTAATGAAAACTGTGTCTTCGCTCCCACTCAATGGCATGCATAAGCATAATGCATTACATTAAAAAGGAGGTTAAAAAAGTCTTTACCATACTTTCTTCAACTTGAAAGTAAAGATTTATTTTTCAACAAATGAAACAGAGGACACTTATAATTCAAAATACTATCCATTCTTTCTTTTTTACTCAAGGGGATTAATTTAACAAAGATGGGTTGAACTTCTTAGCAAACTTTATCCGTAAAGTTAAGACCGGAGGAATTAAAAACTTTGGAGAATTATCTTAGAATTACATTAAATTTTATTGTCTGACTTAGACATTTTCCTCTTATTTACTTTTATCAAAAATATTATTCGTATACTAAAATTAGCTATTAAAATTAATCATTAATATATTTGTGTATAAATACATATGTAATTTATTTTATTTTTAATGTGTATTTATATTCTAGTAACTTCGCCTATGTTACACTTGCGGTACATAGCAGGTCCCAAGCCCGGATAAAGGAGGAGGGTTGTGTTAGGTCTTCGGCAACCAACATAAAAATATAGCCGAACCCCCATGACATGAATCAAAGACATTATTGCACTAAAGCTAGGTCGTTGTCCGGAAGCAACGCGCCGTATGGCTCGAGTACGGTGTCGAAGCAAGAGCCGCTGCATCGGTGCCCGATTAGTGTTATATTAGATGGAATTTCTAATTTTAATTATTCTTATCCTACTTGGAAAATAAACTAAACCTAAGTTGAACATTAGTTTTGCCCCAAATTAATTTTGCCCTAAAACCCAATTAGCATATACCAAGTTACTAGTTACTGAGTTACTGTGGTTAGTGTCATAGTGTGTCACTAGTGAAAATCAAAGGTCACATAGAGAGGGAGAGACGTTGGTCTCGAAGCTTGGCGCGAAGAAGAAGGATACAAGGCGAGAGGCATTATCGATTCAAGGGTAACGGTTCTCAAGTGGCATCGTGGGATCACCATTGTTTGCAAGGAGCAACCCTACGAAGAGGTACGTTCTGCTTCATGTTCTTTGTTTAAGTTCTGGTATTTTGCGTTTGCTGGTGACATCTTGTTTATTCATTGTATCTTCTCTCTACTATTTCTTAGATGGATCGTTTAGTTACGTTTGTGTATCATCACATGGGTTGCTTGAAAAAGGTTAGAGATGGGAATGTGATATACGAAGGGGGTTTAGTCACTGAGATACACAGGGTGAATGTGGAGACATGTAATTTATTTTTTGTTGAGGGGTTGTTTTTAGACCTGGGTTACCCTGGATATAATGAGGCGTATTGGCTAGAACCTGGTTTCGAATTAGGTCAGGGTCTTAGAGTACTAAGGACAGATGCTGAAGTGATGAGGATGTGTGAGAGTGCAATTAAAAACGACAACACTGTCCATCTCTACTTTGGCACATGGCACATGTTGCCAATGAAGGTGTTAACCTTGAAGAACCAGTGGTGGATGACTTGAGGGCAGAGGAAACAGCTACAGAAAATGCAGCAGGTAAACATATTATTTCTGTTTTGTTACAATATTTTTTGATAAATATTGCATGATGGTTGACAAGTATCACCTGATGTATTAACAGATACAGAAACACAAAGAAAGGATAGGACAAATTCTAGGAGAAATCATCCTAGGCGTCAACCATCTGGGCAGAGGATTGTATCTGGAAAGGATGATGAAGCACCAAGGGTAGAGGTGCCTAACCCAAACAGAGCAGATGACCAAGAGTATTGGGAGCACCATGAAGGGTTGCCTTGTTTGCCTCCTCCATACAAGAGGCCTATTGGCAGACCTTCCAAGAAAAGGAAGAAGGACAGCAGCGAGCAAGACTCTGGGAGCCAATACCATGCCAAGAGAAGATATGGCCAAATAACATGTCAAACCTGCAAGAGAGTAAGTGAAACAAATTTATTATCTACTATCTACTTACATAATATTATTCAATGATATATAAACTGTTTGGATACTGATTTAATTTATTTATTGCCTGGCTGCAAGGTTGGACATAATAGTAGGACTTGCCCTGAGAGATCAAATGGAGCAGCAGCTCAAGAGGAAGGAATTGATGAGGATGAAGCTAGAGAGCAAGAAGCTAATTGGGAGGAGACCATGGAGGCTGCACATGCTGCACATGTTGCAGATGAGGAAAACCTCACTCAAAACTACCCACAGAGTCAACCTGATGAGGTAAACTTTTGTATTTTAATTCAGACCTTGTTCTTTTCAAAATGTTGCACCTGGAACTAATCACCCAACTCATACAGAACACTGAGGCTGATTTGTCTACCACAACAACTGCTGCACCCCCTAATGCAGCCACTACACCAGCAACCAGCTCAGGACCAGCACCTCCAGTGGCAGCAAGGCCATTAGAGCCAACACCACCAATACCAGTAACAAGAGGCAGGGGCAGGACCATTCGAAGAAGAAGACCCCCAACCCCAACAGCACCTCAAACTAGGGTTGCCAGCCATGATGCTGGGTCTAATTGTCAGATCCCAGCCACACCAACCAATGCTGCAAGATCAAGTACTGGGCCTGGGTCAATGTCACAAGGTCCTTTGGGTAGGCCTACTCTGCAAGCCCAATATTCAGCATCCTCTAGGCCACCAACTGTGACTAGGGAAACCATGGCAGCAGCAAGCCCAGCCACACAGAGCAGGTTCACAGGCTTCATGCCCACCCCATCCTTGAAGAAGAAAAAGCCTTCAGCAAGCATCAAGAAGTGATAGCTTTCTTTCTTGGGTTTTCATTTTGTTTTTAGTTCCATGTTGGACTTGATGTAGATACTATGCAACTAAATGCCATTATGGCATGTTTAGTTTTTAGTTCCATTTTGTTATCAACATTACTATCATTATGCCATGATAGGTTTTTTGGGGCAAAACTTTTGTTATTTTGGGTCTGAGATATGTTACTCTGGATACTTATGGATTATGTTTTCATGCTATGAGATTATGTTTTCATGCTATGAGACAGGTGTTTTTATACAGCTTCTGTTTATGCCATTTTTTAATCAATGGCTAACCTATCTTATATATGGCTTGCTCACAATTCAAAAGCAATAACTCAGTCACAGAAGACAAATAAGAGTGCATCCATTAATTCATCTCAATTACAATTAGGAGAACATTACAAATAAACAAAATTTCATTCCTAAAATCTTAAATTTGACCATACTTAGCTATACACAGCAGACTCAAATACAGATTTAACCCAAGCAATACACAGATAACAATCAACAAGAACTCAACCATCTTCAGTTTCTCCTTCATGTCATTAACCATAGGAAGCACCATCATCATCCTATCCCTTTCCCGTCCATCACTACCCTTCTGGTTGATTCTGCTTTTCTTTTTTGGGTCTGCTATGCCCACCATGTTGCTATTCTCCGAAGAAACTTCTCCTTCCACACATTGCTCTTCAATTTCATCCAACCATTGAAAATACCCACAACGTCTTTGTGTGTTCTAGCATGGCACAAAAATTTCATGAATCAGAGAAGATCAGAAAGTAAATCTGAAAAGTGGAGAAAATAAACCCAGGAAGAATGCATCATTTCCTCACGTAACATCAACATTTTAACCTTACCTTCCACAGAGGGCAACGTAGAAACCATCTATCAGGGTTGCTACTTGTCTTCGACTTCAACGGAACCACCGGAAGGGGACAAAAGCAACACCCATCGTAGATTTTACTACCAACTCCAGAACCACCATCAACGTCGAAGGCTATGGATGAGTGCTTTCTCACGATTCCACCTTTTCCACGAGCCCTAGCTGCTTGCATCTTCCATATTGGGATCGTGCTCTACGAGAGAGCGAGGAGAGCAAAATTGGATTTTAGGGCAAAATTAATTTGGGGCAAAACTAATGTTCAACTTAGGTTTAGTTTATTTTCCAAGTAGGATAAGAATAATTAAAATTAGAAATTCCATCTAACATAACACTAACCTTGTCAGCAAAAACGGGCCACCACGTAAGCATCGTACTCACCGGAGATATGTTCCGGCAAGCTCTTGGACACGCTTGGCAAAATTTTAAATCATTCAGGTACCTTTTTGTCAATATCAATAGTTGGGTACCAAAATGTCAGCGTTTGAATCTTTCGGGTACCGAATTGGTCATTACCTCTTTTATTTTTTACTTTTTTTTTTGGGTATTCTCATCTTTTATGTTTTTGGACTTGCTTAAGGGAACATTTTACAATAACAAAAAAGGTAATGGGTCAAGATGAAACATTTGAAGCCCAAAAATAGAAGGTTGGAAAGGAAGAAAAAAAAAGCCCAAAAACACAGAATGGAAAGTTGGGGAGGTGACGCTCCATTATGGTGTTGCGAGCTAAGCAGGTGAGTCCTCCCATGGCGGCAAGCAAAATGGTTCTGCGCCGATTCTTCTCATCATTTCAATCCCGTCAACATCCTCCAAACCTCATCAGTCTTCAAGGCAAGTCTCATCTTTCACTATCCCCCACCCAATTTGCATTATGTTTGTTATTATCGTCGTCGTTAGTAATAAGTTTCTTCAAGCTATCTTCTTTGGTTCGAAGTTCGAACTGAACCTTTTATAAAACTTTTCTTTATTTTTTTCGTTTCGTAATTAATTAATTGTTTCATGGAAGAGTAATTGTAACTTCTAGCTAGTGGCTTTGTTTGGTTCCCAAGGTTGCTTTTGGATTCTGTCTCTTATAAGAAAAGGTTCAAAAAGACAGGAATTGTCCAGAAAATTTTGTGCCTCTTATTAGGGTTTAGGGATTTGTAGGGGATCAAGTAGCAGCCACCCCCTTTGAAACTAGAATGAATCACACAGTTTAATAAGGTATAATCATGAACTTGTAGAGCATTGCTACCAAATGCATATTGGAAATGTACAAATTACTCCCTTCCATGGTTCAAGCTCAGTGACTAATTTTCTAGTATGGTGACTGGCTTGTTTAAATTATGGGTTTAAAGTTATGTTGATATCTGCCTATGAATGTCGCCGATTACAAAGGAAGATGGTAGAATCTTGTCTTAGGTATACAAACATGATCATAGAAACGTCGTGGAGGCTCTGATTACTAATTAGGAGAGTGGATTAGATGGGGGTAGTTCAGTAGTTAGAGGTTGAGAGAGACTTGCGAAAAATTTAAGAGGGAAATTATTAAAATATGTTTATAAATAAATGGTTTAAAGACATATATGATCTATGAGGTGGCACTGTGGCCTTGCTTGATCCATATAATTGAACTCAGCTTAGTTGTTATTATTTTTGTCATCTATATTATGCAAGGCAAAATGTGAGTTTGGAGCAAAAAGGATAGATTGATTTGTTTTAACTTTAAATTCATTGTTGGTCTTTCACCTAAAATATTAAGCTTTTTGAGTTGAGTGATTCTTTAATTACTTATGCTATGTTTGATGTGTGCATAAAGCTTTTACCAGCATGTATACAAGATTGAAGAGGAGTCAATATTAATAGGTTAATATTGTTTAATGGCAGCAGCATCTTGGCATTCTTCTACCAGTTCAATATTAAACAGATTTGGATTTCATAAAGCGGTCTCAACAACTACAGATCCAACCAATTCCATTCCTGAAGATATCGAAACCAACGAAGCTGACGGCGCAGAGTCTACTTCAAGTCTGGATAATGTTTCCACATCGATGAGCATCAATAAGAACCCTCCAGTAAAGTTTTCTGCTATCTCAAATTTGAAAGCATCGTCGAGGCATGATCTCGCTATGATCTTCACATGCAAAGTCTGCGAAACAAGATCCGTCAAGACAGTTTGTCGAGAGTCATATGAGAAAGGCGTGGTGGTGGCGAGATGCGGAGGGTGTAATAACCTTCACTTGATTGCAGATCGTCTTGGATGGTTTGGTGAGCCAGGAAGCATAGAGGACTACCTTGCTGCGCAAGGAGAAGAAGTTAAGAAAGGTTCAATTGATACACTGAATCTCACACTGGAAGATATAGCTGGAAAGAAGCCTTAAGAAGGTAAATTTTGCCAAATACACTGCCAAGATTAGTGTAGTTGATGAGACTTTAAAAGGGTAAAGAAGTGTAACTATAGATAGTTTCTGAAATCTCAATTCTTCTGTCTTATGGTTTTCATTGTATTAAAAAGTGTCATATTCAATGTTACTCTTATTTTCATCTATTATTCTCGGTGCCAATTGCAGGGATGTCTTTTGTTTTGAGATCATCAATGATTAGCTTGCTTAGATTCTTGGCATTGTTTAGTTTGAACTGTTGGGCTAAATCTCATAGATTTGAGGAGTTAAGCTCTAAAATGGTCTCTGAGATTAGTGTTGTAGGATTGACAAAAGTGTATCATGCTAGTCCCTGACTCATTTTCTATTAAGGATGTGATGATATAGTTTGATGATGTGAAACTATTAGTGACATGTGTCACTTAATGATTTAGTCACGTGTAATGGTATGATAATATGTTGACCAGTGACATGTGGACGTTTGTGTCACGTGTAACAATCAGTGATGGATTCAGAAATTTTTAGTCTTGGAGGCAAAAATAATACAAAAAAAACATTAATCAAAGTCTATTAATCAAAAATAAAAATTAACATTAATATATTTAAATATTTAAAATTCAAAGTCTATTAATCAAGATTTTTCTCATTTTAATTAATGCATGTAAAGTATGTTAATCAAAAGGTATTTTCTTCTCATTTAATGTTTTGGTCATGTTGTTTAATATGCTTATTAGTAATACAAGATATAATATAATACAAAAAAGAATTATTACTCGTTAGTTGAAAAATTTGTAAGGAGTATAACTTAAATTGAACAAATTCGATTTTTCTCTACAAATTTAATATTTAAGGAGGGCAAATGTCCCACAATGTTGTGAGTAGATGTGTGGCTGGTCACAATGTTATTTGATCATGTGTTGTAACAGTATGCGTCCACGTGTCATCCGTTATGTCGTCAATGTAGATGCACCAAATTATTGAATTAGTACTTTATTTTGCATTAAATGACTCATTTTAGTTTCTAAAATCGAATGTCACGCACCAAATTAGTCCTTTCACATGTTTTTTCTCATTTTTTAAAAAATTCAAAATTTTGAAAAAATTCGACTCTCCCTCTTCTAAGAGATGCTAAAATGACACTCCACTCATTTATATTTTTAAAATATACAATTTTCTCCATTATAATTTTTAAAAATTTTTATTTTTAATTCATTTTAAAATTTGTGTTAATTAATGTCAACTTTACTAATTTTTTAAGAAAAAATAATTTTTTTACAAAAATATCTTTTAGAAAAAATTTTATTTTTTGTGATTAAATTTTGTGTACTAAAATATCTTTTAACAAATTATTTTTCTAGTGTTTAAATTGGATTTTTAAGAAAATATCTTTCAAAATATTTTGTAATGATTACATTATTTTATTACTAAGATATCCTTCAATAGTATTTTTCTAGTGATTAAATTGTGATATTAATGCATATTATTTTAATATTAAATTAAAAAATTCTTT
>NC_029793.2:133697472-133698637 GCF_000816755.2 Arachis ipaensis | reverse complement strand
TGATAAATTTTACAATATATAAGTATGTTATTATAAATAAAAGACTTATTTGATTGATTTGATACATTTTTTTGTTTAAAAAATACATGTTCTTAACAAGAAATCATGAATCAAAATCCACATTTTTTTTTTTGTTCTAATGAAAAACACGTTTTCGGTTGTGTGTAATAGGCTAGGCTAGATGAAAGAGGTTGGAGATGGTAGTGAGGGTGTTTGAAGTGTCTTAACGCTAGTTCTAAGACGGTGGTTAAGGGTACTTACAAGAGATAAAATATTTTATAAAAGCATTTATATTTAAACAATATGTGAAAAAATAGAATTAAAATTAATGCATTTAAAGATATTGAGAATTTTGAATTCATGCAAAAATGAGAAAAAAACTAGTGAAGGGACTAGTTTAATGCACGACATTCAATTTCAAGAAATAAAATAAGTCACTTAATGCAAAGTGAGAGACTAATTTGGTACATCTACAATGATGACATAATAGAACTAGTGAATAAACTAATCTGGTGTACAACATTCAATTTTAGAGACTAAAATGAGTCACTTAATGCAAAGTCAGGAACCAATTTGATACATCTACAGTGATAATATAACGGATGACATGTGGATGAATACTAGGGCTGGCAATGGGTAGGGTAGGGTAGGGTTTAGACTCTACCCTAACCCTACCCGCGGGTTGAAAACTTTTTTAAGACTATATCCTACCCTACTCGCAGGTTGCAGAATTTGTCTAATAAAATAAAAAATTAAAAACTAATTTAGACATTAAAGTTTATTGATAATTAAATCATCTTTAGGATCGATTTGGGAAATAAAATTACTCAAGTATCGGTGTATCACATTCTATAAAGTGCTGGTGGCGGTGAGTTAAGCGTGGAACGGAACCACTTCTAACTCCCAAGTCCCAACTTGTAAAAGCAGAGCATGCCATTGTTGCTGGGTATTCAACAACTCATGGCTTCTCACACTCTCATATCCTCTTCTTCTCTTCGCATCACAAATTCAATGCCCATCAAGTGTGTTCCCTCCTCCTTCACTCCCACTAAAGCCTTCTCCTTTCTCTCACTCTCTCTTTCCACAACTACAACAACAATCCCTACTAAATCATTCCAAGGTTTTTCACTACTCAATTCTTCTTCTTTTGTTTCAAGATGCAATC
>NC_029793.2:133693964-133697458 GCF_000816755.2 Arachis ipaensis | reverse complement strand
ATTTTTGTGGCTCAAGTTTTTCTGTTCTGTTTCATATGTTGAATTTTTAGTTGCTGCTGTTAGATTGTATGAGAGTGTTATTGTTATTCCCGTTATTTTTGTGTTGCCCATAAATTGATATGTTTCCCTTTTAATTCGTCTAGTTTAAGCATGTCAAGGTATTGGGGTGTCAGCGGGGTTAAATGAAGAGAAGGTTACAAGTTATTAGAATTCAGTAAGATAAAGAGATATAGAATAATTAAGTAAGGGAAGGAAAAGGGGAAAATTTCGTGAATTTTGGAATCATCTTTAGTGCATCAACCTAGCTTCGGTTTATTTATTTTTAATTATTTTATCCATTTTAATCAAATTGGTAGGGTCATGATCATTTAATTGTTTTTTTGCTATGCTTAAGGAATTTTCCTGGGCAGTTTGAGATTATGAGAAACCTGTTGAGGATTTGATTGCACATTTTAATGGTTATTGCCTTCGTTTATTGTCAGTGAGGTCAGTTGCTGCTCCAACAGAATCTGTAGCAGGGTTTGATGACATGGTTTCTGGCACTCAGAGGAAGTATTACATGCTAGGCGGGAAAGGGGGAGTTGGGAAGACAAGCTGCGCCGCTTCGCTTGCTGTAAAATTCGCTAATAATGGACACCCCACACTCGTGGTTTCCACTGATCCGGCACATTCTTTGAGTGATTCTTTTGCTCAGGTTAATTTAGTGCCTCTGGTGTTGATGGTTCCTATATGCTAGATGCTTCAAGATTTGATGTCGTTTGTGCTTGTTCTAACATAATGTTTATAAATTTACTGTAGGATCTGACTGGGGGACAATTGGTGCCGGTGGAAGGACCTGATTATCCACTTTTTGCTCTTGAAGTAAGCCGAAAATGATGTTGAATAAATTAGCTGGCATTTGTTATCTAGATTACTTGATGAGATAGGATTGGTATTTTTCGTGAAAATATGTGTTTGTCACTCCATGTTATGTATTTGCTTAAGTTTTTAGTTCCTTACTTCCTTTATAGATAAACCCAGAGAAGGCTAGGGAAGAGTTTCGCAATGCAACCAAGAAAAATGGTGGAACTGGAGTCAAAGACTTTATGGATGGCATGGGTCTTGGAATGATTGTAGAGCAGGTAAAAGCTTTATCAGGATTGTACCAGCATTGTTACTTATAAATATTTCTTGTGTGTGAATAATTTATGCAATCATCATGTGAATTTTCACAGGTTGATGAGTTTCCTAGAAGCGAAAGAGCTCTACTAGATTTATAGTTCAATACTTAAATATGTGATCAACCTACAATTATTTTGACTAATGCATATCATAGAGGGAGGAAACTGTTTGTTTACACATATAGAGGGCTAAGATCAGTTAAATGTTAAAATCATCATAGATGTTAAGACCGATAATGACTTCGTTACAGTGAGTATTTAACTAACCCCACTGCTAGTATATAAATATGCATTAAGCTCAATATGTTCATGTCATCATACATCAAATACAAGTTTGTTTTCCACTTCATCATCTTATGTTATAATTCAGAAATCGCATACTTTGCACATTTGTAGCTGTTTAAATTTTAATGAGCTTGTTATGCAATATCAATGTTACTATAACTTGGAAATACTGGTAGTTAATTCATTCTGCTTCATTATAAGCTTGCTTCTCTAATACTATTTGTTACATCTTTTGTTACGAAAGTTAGGAGAGCTAAAACTCGGAGAATTGTTGGATACACCACCTCCTGGATTGGATGAAGCCATTGCAATTTCGAAGGCATGAATTTTTATGTGCTTTGGTTACTTATTTGTCATTTCATTGTTAATTAATGAGTAATGCAATCAGCCTTCATTTGTGGAACTCCCAAGTCCTAACAATTAAAAATATTGCCAGGTTATGCAATTTCTTGAATCACAGGAATATAATATGTTTACTCGAATAGTATTTGATACGGCACCCACGGTGAGCCGAAAGCTAACATATTATTAATGTCTCTTTTGGCTTTGGACATTATCTGATAGATTTATGCATTTTTTTTCCTGATCAGGGTCATACATTACGGCTCCTTTCCTTGCCCGATTTCTTGGATGCATCCATTGGGAAGATACTAAAGGTAACAGGGGGAACCTACAGTTATATACATTTCTCAGTGATCATTATAGTCATTGACACCCATTATTCTGCTGCAGCTACGGCAAAAGATAGCTTCTGCTACCTCAGCAATTAAATCGGTGTTTGGTCAAGAGGAAACTCAACAAGCCGCCGTAAGATGACATTGTCGTACTATTTTTGCATTTACTGTCATCTTAATTTTCTTACCACTTGTTTTATATTTAATGGTTCAGGCTGATAAATTGGAGAAACTTAGGGAGAGGATGATAAAAGTGCGTGAACTCTTTCGTGACACTGATGCAACAGAATTTGTTATTGTCACAATCCCCACGGTATGGACACGGAATGCATTCCACAGCTAATATTTGAATCATGCATAAAATGGAAGTGGAATTGATTGTATTGTGAAATGTGAAGATCTAAATTTCCCAAAAAATTCTACTAATTAAAACTAAGTAACTGTTTATATTTTGTCTCTACTCCCTAAGGTGATGGCAGTTAGTGAATCGTCTAGACTGAGTGCCTCCTTAAAGAAGGAAAATGTTCCCGTTAAGAGACTTATCGTCAATCAGATTCTTCCGCCCTCAGCATCCGATTGCAAGTTTTGTGCTATGAAAAGAAAGGTGAATTAACTGTTTGCTCTTTTATTCTTGAGTTGGTTCAGTTGTCATCAGAATGAACGATAATGTAGTTTATAATTAATATGGCTGTTGTCACATCCGAAACAACTGATAGCAAAGTGTGTCCGAAAAAAAAAACTTGCGAGAGAAAAAACTTTTGTATTTGCTGTTCTTTATATTTTAAGGGTGAAAACTTGATGAAAACAAACTTGTCAGGATCAAATGCGAGCTCTTGATATGATCCAGAATGATCCTGAGCTAGCCAGCCTAACAATGATCCAGGCACCGCTTGTTGATGTCGAGATAAGAGGCGTTCCAGCTCTCAAATTTTTGGGTGACATTATTTGGAAATGACTATAACATAGTTCTAAATGCAATGGTTAGCATTTCTTCTTCTGTTCTTTAATATCAACTATGTCACTATGTTATATCAATTTGAATCCAAGGTTTGTTAGATTTTTATTTTTTCTGGGTGAAGTTGCAGATTTCCGATTTCCGGCCGAGATGTAAAAGTTCCGGTACTGGAAGTCCTTTAGATGCAATGCACTGTCTTAGAACAGTTATACAAGCTAGAGCTTCAGAAACTGAAAACAACTTGTTAATACTTGTGTAAATTTCCATCTTCTTTAGATCTTTTTCTTTGATCATTATTTTGAGGAAGAGAGCCAAAACGAGAGGGGGGAGGGGGGTCTCAATCATGTGTAAGTTTTCACTGTATACTAGCAAGAAATATCAGTTATCGGAGCAACAATTGCAAATGCAATAGTGGAATAT
>NC_029793.2:133688119-133692940 GCF_000816755.2 Arachis ipaensis | reverse complement strand
TTACGAGTCTATTACTAATCATTGAATTGTTGCATGCATGAGACGGAATTCGAAAGTAATTCTAACTTATCGAAGCTTAAGGTAAAAAGCTTAAGGTAAAAATCTATAACCCGTTTATTTTCGTGGCATTGTGTCAATGTTACTAAGCCTTTAATATCTTGATGGGTTTTCAATTTCTACTGGATCAACAAAGTAAATCAAGGTCAGCAAATGTTGATAACAAAATTATATTAAAAAAATAAATCAACAAAATGATAATTATATTAAAAAGACAAAAGATATAGGCAAACACATAAGCAAGGCTTTTTATTTGGCCCAAAATAAATCCATATTTTTTTATGCTTATAGCGGTAGAGTATTACAAACTTTTTTGCATGTATTCTCTCTTTTCAAGTTTTGCTGAAAATACACGAGTAATTACCAAAACTAAAATAAAAAATGTAAATTTAAGTTATTATTTATAAAAATATATACTATTTATATGATTAAAAGCTAATAACAATGAATTGAAATTAGTGTAGATGTGCAATACAAGTTTTAAATTTCTACAATAATAACAATAAAATTTATCTTAGATGAGGTACATTAAGTATAGTAAATGATGTTCATGAAAGTTTGATATTGAAATATTATGGACATGATTACATTTTCTATAATGAGAGTGAAGGTGAGTATGAGTAGTTGGTAACTGCAGTTATTAAAATGATAATTAACTATATTAACTTTCACGCATTGCGCATTATTATAACTAAAATTGTTTAGTAAATGTAGAAAGATTTATATGAGTTCTACCTCAACATTTTTTTTATATTTAATATCAAAGTTGATTAAATTAATTTGACAATTATATGTGAAAATTCATATTCAAATAAAAAAAATAATTAAAAAAGTATAGTTCACCGAGGACGTGGTTTGTTGTTCAAAGTTTTTCTTGTAGAGCACGTAGCAAAAGTGAAGATGGGAGTGTACCTGTAAAAGACACTCCGACGCTCAAGTCAGTAAATATTTAAGAGGTATAATAATTCTATGAATATGTAATGTTAAAAATATGAGCATAGAAATAAAAAAATATGATATTAATTTTTAAAAATATGAGCATAAAAAATAAAAGAGATAGAGTAAAAATATATTTGACAAATGACAAAATTTATATATACTTAGTAATACTTACACATCCGTGTATATTCAACTTAATACGAATATGCGATCAAATTGTAAAAAAAAAAATTGATACTATAATATGAGAAGAAAAAATAGGAAAAAAAGAGTGAGGGGGCAAGGAATTGTGGAAGAAGAAGAAACTAAATAAGTGTAAATGTGACTTCATAGAAAAAAGATAAACCATACCTGCTAAGATGGCCTCTAAAAGATACAAAGAATGCTTTACATGAATCCAATAGAATCAAACAGATAAAGAACACTGACTTTGAAATTGCAAGCCAAAAAGAAGGATATCATAATAAATAGGGAAGGCAAATACAAAATGAAAATGGTATATTTCATCACACCCAATCGGCAGCAGCCTGCAATGTGACATGATCACCCCATTCACTCACCATTCTTAATACAGCCACACATCAAGCTATCAGTGAACCATGACAACATCAATACAGCCACACAATTTTCATTGCCTGCATGTTGACAATTTATCATGACAAGTTTGAAAAATATCCAGCACATTAAAAAGATAACAATAGAGAATAGCAATGGCCAAGTTTATACCACCAAAATTTCTGCTTCCATCTCAGTAAGAATGCCAATCCTGTGCAAGTACGGCTGCCTGCACTTGATCGTTCCCAAATTTCGACATCCCAGAAGCTTCCAAGGATTCAAGTTGTGATAATTCTTCCTGGTAAGCACGAGCAACAGCTTCATCATTCTCCACCTACGAAGGCTGACAGAAGCCTTCTCTAACATATTCTAGGCTGCTACTTAAATCCGGATCATGTCTAGTTATGATACTAGGAGAACCATTATTGGAAAGTGTGCAAACATCTAAGAGATTATGAAGGTCCCAGCGAACAACATCAGAATCATGTGATATGGTGTCATGATCCCTCACAACAAGTAACTCTATCCAATCCAAGGACTAGCTGTCTTATCCCAAGAGTTCAATATCTGAAACAGAAAAGGTGCAATGCATTCAGACATCATATAAACAATAAACTTAAGAAAAAAAGAAGGAAAATATTAAAATGGTTCCTAATCTACCTAACAAGATCAGTTCAAAATGCAAATATAGACAAGGAATAAAGCACTAAATTCAATAGTTTCACTACATAAACACTTGGATCAGAAGCTACAATCCTTCAACTCAAACAAAGTTACCCAAACAGTATCATAAACAGTTAGACCAATATAATGCTTCTTCAACATGAAATTAAATATCTAGTTTTGTTTAACCTTGGAAAAAGAAAAAACATGATATCCAACCCCAAAGCATTAACCTTGGAACATGCAAATCTTTGAATCACAACCTTTTCTCCCCTGAAAAAGAAATATAACACCTGAATCCATATCCCAGCGGACGGAAAACCCCTAGCCACCCAAAAGCTTAACCACCCCCTCCCCCCAAAAAAAGAAGAATTTTTTTAAAAATAAAAATGAAAATAAAGAACCGGAGGTAAAAAAAAACAAGGGTAAAGAAAAGACTAAACCAACCTTGGATTAAGCAGAATAAGGAAGATAGGGATTTGGGACTGGAAGAATGAGAAGAAAGAGGGGAGGGTAATTGAATTCTTCAAGAAATGGAATGCGAATGAATGGATGGATTGGAAGTAAGAAAAAGTGTGGCAAGATCTCAATGAATTCCCCAAAGATTAAGAATCATTAAAAAGAAAAAAGTATCATAAGTTAAAAGGATATTTATTTTCAGAAAAATAAGAAGTATTGACCTCAAAATCTGAACCTCATCAAACATTATATTACCATGTCTTCAATATGCATTTCAATCTAAAATCTAGAACTTTATTTCTCAATCACTAATTTAGAACTGTTGCCATCCTTAAATTTCTAAATAAGAATTCTCAAATTTAAAACATAAAAGAAGTTTCATGTTACCTTTTCAATCTTCACACTTCCTCAATGTGGTTCTTTGTGAATAGCTAGCAGAAATGTTGAAGAAGACTTCAATCTTGATGAAGAAGCTGTAGCAAGTGCTTATCGAGAAAAACCATCACTTGCTAATTGCCAATGCTATCCTGAAAAATACGAAGAAGAAGAATAGAAAGAAGTAGGTGGTAGAAGGAGGGAATTTTGTATTGATTTACTAATCATATGTGATTCTTATTGTTATATAGAGTATTTAAAAGAGTCATTATAACTGAAATAACAGAATATAGTTACATTAAATATTTGATCCTAGGCGTTCTAGATAACCAAATAAATTATGTTTTTTTTATAATATATCTTAACTAAAGAAAAATGTAATTTTACAATACACTAGTAAAATTAAAAAAGAAAAAATTATATCGTCCAACAAAATTAAGAAAGAAATCGTGATACAAATAAAATAAGTTATAATTTTTTTCTAAAATTAGGAGTGAAACTCGAATTCAAAATCTCTAGGTGAGGATGAGAGACTATACTATTTGAATTATAACTCGTTGGCAAAATACGCTATATTTTTCTCTCTATTAACTTTAAAACATAAATATCAATAAAAAAATATTCCACTTGCATTCAAACAAAAATCAAAACTAATAAAAATAAAAATTCAAATTTTATATTTTAGTTTAAACTTTAAACTTTAAAATATTTGTATTTTTTTTCTTCAAAGTTAGTTGTTGTTCATTCATTAGACAAAATTTCACTCCAATTTGAAAAGAAAATACTTATAAGTTAATAAAATGAATAATGACTAAACTTTGTATTTTAGTTTAAATTTTAAAAAATTTGTATTTTTACAAATACTTATATAATATCTTATAAAATCAAGAATAAAATTAAAATAAAATCAGCATTACAATGCCTCTTACCAAATATAATCCTATTCTTCTAGGACGTGATACTTATATATGTTGTTTTTGTTTGATAAAATTGATTATGTGTGTAAATAAATATAATTAAAAAAATATTTTATAAATATTAAAAATTATTTATTAGTTATTATAATTTTTTTAATAAAATAATTGACTATTAAAAGAATTAAACTTTTTTATAATAAAATAATAAAATATTTTCATAAAAATTTATATATGTCATAAAATAAACTATTAACTTATTAAATTTAATTTAAAATAAATAGTTATTTATGATCATCAAATATTCAGATAAAAGAATTAATAATTTTTACTTATATAGGAGAGTTAACAATCGACTAGAATCGAACACTAACAATATATTTTAGAGAAAAGGACAAATCGATTTCTAACCTTTTTTTTGGAAGACATTTTCGTCTCCGATGATTGGAAAATACAATGATGTCCCTGACCCTTTAAAATTGTGGACAAATCTATCCCCCGTTAAACTCAGCCCGTTAGCCCCGTCGAAAAATGCTGAAGTGGCTGCCGTGGCTCTGACGTGGACGTAACAGGATGACATGTTGGCAAGACTTTCTGAAAATAGGACATATTAGGATTTGTCAACGTGTCATCCCGTTACGTCCACGTCAGAGCCACGACAACCACCTCAGCATTTTCCGATGGGGCTAACGGGCTGAGTTTAATGGGGGGATAGATTTGTCCACAATTTTGAAGGGTGAGGGACATCATTGTATTTTCCAATCGTCGAGGACGAAAATGTCTTCCAAAAAAAAGTTCAGGGACCGATTTTTCCTTTTATCTATATTTTATAAGAGTGACAAACGGATTAGTCCACCCA
>NC_029793.2:133687750-133688010 GCF_000816755.2 Arachis ipaensis | reverse complement strand
TTTCTAAAGACAAAAAATTATAATTTTTAAATTCACAAATACTAAAGTTTTTATAATTCTAAATATCTAATAAACATAATCATTAACCAAGTTTTTTGAAATAAATAATACAACTGACATTGTCTAATTATCCAAAATATATAATTAAATTAAACATTGTCCAAATTTCTAATCAATCAAATATAATTCTAATTATAACTTAAAATAAAACGGACAAACATTTTAAATACAAATAAAAATAATTTTTTAAATTCAATTAT
>NC_029793.2:133681213-133687592 GCF_000816755.2 Arachis ipaensis | reverse complement strand
TTTGAATTTGAATGATTAATGGTTAGTTTTATTATTATTTGAATTTTTGATGATAAAAAATGATTATTTATTTTTAATTTTATGTAAAAATCTTATAAGTTTAGTATGACTACGGAATCCGATAAGTTGACCAAAACTTGAGGCTAAATTAACGGACTTTCTTTCCTTTTCGGACAATAAAACGGCTGTCTTCATGATGGTTTTAAAGGACATTGTTGTGTTGAGTTCACTGTACTTGTATGTTGTGTCCTCGTTCGAACGTGATCTGATATCCTTTTTGGGACCCACCATCACTTCCTCACTTCTCATTCTCATCAAAATTTATATTGCATCTAAAGTCAAAGATACTAATATCTTCATCAACTACTTACCAATTTGAGTTTTCATATGCACACTTTTTTGTTTGTTTAAGTATATGTTCAGATCTTAATTTGCGTACATGATAACTCATTAAACACGAACAAGACCCAATAATTAAATTCAGATTCTCCACAGATTAATTCTTATTCCGATAACTTCTTCAATGTGCACTTCTCATTTCCTAATTTTATGGGTTATTATAATATTATTTTTCTCAACATATATAAATAACATATTAAGAACAATTTAATAATTTAATGTATAAACAAGTTTGATAGGTTGAACCAACATATGCATGAATGGGAAGGTGTACAAGAATTTGGCATCCCTTGAAGGCAAGCATAGCATCAAATTCATTCCCCTCTCTTCCTAAATGAATCAAAAGCTCTTCATAAATAGTTGAGCTTTCATAATTTCCTTCCATCAATCAGGTTGTTCCATATCAATGATGAGAAAGTGGAGCAGCTCAAAGCATCTGCTATGGCTGTTTCTTTGGTTACCCTTTGTGGTTCAATGCCAAGAAGTGAATGACTATGACCAAATTGATAACCCTTCTGTTCTTCCACTTGTTACTCAGCTTGTCTATAGTAGACTTTCCAATTTGACTTCACTTCTCAGCCAGGAAATTACCACTCACTCCACTTTCTGTGTCAAAGATCCGTAAGCACTTTCTTTCTTTGATTATTGATTCGTTTTGATTCAATTTTGGTAATGTTCTGAGCTAGTTATGCTCAAATTTTAAGTCTTGTATATGCTTTAAATGTTCATAATTGAAAAATGTTCACACTTCGTAATTTTATTTGCAACAAGAATTAAACCAATCAAGAGGAATTCCATGGATGAGAGAAAAATGGAATTTGAGTTCTTTTGTTCAATTGGCGCACAGAAATTGATCTTTATAACGGTTTATAGATTTATTGTTTAAGGGATGCTGATTGGAACCAAGCATTTAATTTCTCATCAGATTTGAGTTTCCTGGCTTCTTGCATTAAGAAGACTAAAGGTATGATTGCTAAGAATCACAACACCTTTTATGAATCAATGTAACATTCAAGGTGTATATTGATCTTGATTATTTTGAATCTGATTATTGAAACAGGAGATGTCACAAGGCGTTTGTGTACAGCAGCAGAGGTGAAGTTTTACCTAAGCAGTTTGTTGGAGAGATCTACAAGTGCCAATTATTTGAAGCCTAACAAGAACTGCAATTTAACTTCATGGTTCGCCGGTTGCGAGCCGGGTTGGGCCTGCAGTGTTCCTTCATCCCAGAAGGTTGACCTTAGAAATTCAAAGGAGATTCCTGCAAGAACTTCTAACTGCCAACCTTGTTGTGAAGGATTTTTCTGCCCTCATGGTATCACTTGCATGATCCGTAAGTATAAACAACAATCTTTATGAATCATTTGTAGTTTCTATGTACAATAACATTAGAAGTAGTAACACTAATTGTTGCCTATCTCTGCTAAATCTGTGTCTGGTTCCTCTCTACTTGAAATTCTTCTCTCACAGCGTGCCCTTTAGGTTCCTACTGCCCTCTTGCTAAACTAAACAAAGCAACCGGTGTATGCGAACCGTGAGTCTATTCCTATCCCTTAAGTTGGGAGCTTTCTTGAGTTGTTGATTTGCAGAAAGTGTGTGAAATTAATGTATGATTGATATGTTTATGCAGATATCTTTATCAACTGCCTCCAATGCAGCCAAACCATAGCTGTGGAGGTGCAAATGTATGGGCTGATGTTAGTAGCAGCAGTGAGATGTTCTGCTCAGCAGGATCCTATTGTCCAACAACAACAAAGACAGTTCCTTGTAGTAGTGGGTATTATTTTTCTTCAACACTTGCCTACTCTTATAAAATGCCAAACTTGGATCCTAGAAGAAGTTATTAATGTTTTTTAAGCTTTTGGAGGAAATGGCCCTAACTCCGTCTATGTTACATAGCCGGTCACAAGCCTGGATAAATAAGGAGGGTTTGTGTTTGGCTCTCGACAGCCAGCTAAAAACTTTGTTGAATCTTCATGATATGAACTAAACACGTTATTCTGCTATCTACGTGTAAACAGTCTCACTGTAGACATGATACATGATAGAACTCAATGGCATCATCTGATCCATGTAACCGACTCCACCTAGTGCCCTGCATTGCATAGTTGCAATGAAATCTAAGATTAGTTTCCTTAACTCAACATATGAAGCACAAAAACACACTTAATTTGTTAACAAATTCTTTCTATTATTATGCTTTTGATTGTTAAATAAAATCATCATCCTGAAATCTGAACTATCTTAATATTTTCTCTGGCGAATTCAGGCATTACTGCAGGATGGGTTCCACTTCTGAGAAAAGTAAGATTAGATATCATATTTAGGTCTCATTTTTACTGATGAATTTTCTCATGCAAAGTATATATGATAATTTTCTTGATTATCTTGTAGGATGCTTCAGATTGACTTCTTGCAGCTCAAACACTGCGACGCAAAATATGCATGCATATGGAATCATGCTCATTGTAAGTTTTTTACTTTTACCAAACAAGGCCATAGAGACCATGATGGTAGATTTTAACACTCTTTGATTTCTTATGCAGGCTGCATTGAGTACTTTGCTGCTCATAATTTACAACTGTTCTGATCAAGTTCTCACTACTAAGGAAAGGAGAATGGCCAAATCTAGAGAAGCAGCTGCTAGAAATGCAAGAAGCACTGCCACTGCGCGCCAAAGATGGAAATTTGCAAAAGATGCTGCTAAGAAAGGTGCAATCGGGCTACAAGCTCAACTTTCAAGAAAATTCTCGCGTAGGAGAGAAGAAACAAATCTTGAAACAGTTGTAGTTTTGGATCAAGCAACTTCTGAAACAGATGTTGAATTGTTAGAACACTCACAACCTACTACAAGTTCATCTGCACAGTTGAAGGAAAAGGGTAAAGAATCCAGTGGTTTTAAGCAGATCATACATGAAATTGAAGATGACCCTCATGTTGAGGCCAACTTCAATGTGAAAATGGAAACTAGAACTAAAAATGTGCCAAGAGGAAAACAATTGCATACTCATAGCCAAATATTTAACTATGCATATGCTCAGCTCGAAAAGGAGAAGGCTCAGCAGCACGAAAACAAGGCCCTTACCTTCTCAGGAGTGATTAAAATGGCTACCAACACTGAAAAAAGAAAGAGGCCTTTGATTGAGATTTCTTTCAAAGACTTGACTCTTACATTGAAAGCTCAAAACAAGCCTATATTGAGATGTGTTACCGGGAAAATTAAACCCGGCCGGATCACGGCTGTCATGGGACCATCAGGGGCTGGCAAGACAACATTTTTGTCAGCTCTAGCTGGAAAGGCCTTTGGATGCTTCGCGAGCGGTTCGATTCTTATAAATGGAAGGAATGAATCAATCCACTCCTTCAAGAAAATTATTGGCTTTGTGCCACAAGATGATGTAGTTCATGGAAACTTGACAGTGGAAGAGAATCTCTGGTTCAGTGCACAATGCAGGTACATTATATTGCTGCACATTCTAACTGAACTATGTTGTTACTTTTGAGTGCTAGAAATGTACTTATTCAAGTGATTTTTTTTGTTAATGTTAAAGGTTATCAGCTGACTTGTCAAAACCAGAAAAAGTTCTGGTTCTTGAAAGAGTTATTGAATTCTTGGGGCTTCAGTCTGTGAGGAATTCCTTGGTTGGAACGGTGGAAAAGCGAGGGATCTCTGGCGGCCAAAGGAAGCGTGTAAATGTGGGATTAGAAATGGTTATGGAACCTTCACTTCTGATCTTGGATGAACCCACTTCTGGTTTGGACAGTGCATCATCTCAGCTTCTTTTAAGAGCTCTAAGACGCGAAGCGCTTGAGGGAGTGAACATTTGCATGGTGGTTCACCAACCCAGGTAACTTCTTATTAAATTATATATCCAAGTTGAAATTTGCATGAGAAAACATTTTGCAGATTAATCTTATGCTTCCCTTACAATGATTTGATGATTGATTTTGATACTTCAGCTATGCATTGTTCAAGATGTTTGATGACTTGATACTTCTGGGAAAAGGTGGACTTACTGTCTATCATGGACCTGCCAAGAGAGTTGAAGAATACTTTTTAGGCCTGGGGATAGATATACCGGAGCGAATCAATCCTCCGGATTACTTCATCGACATCTTGGAGGGCATAGTAAAACCTGGTGGTAGTTCAGGAGTGAGGTATAAAGAGCTACCAGTTAGATGGATGCTTCATAATGGATATCCAATACCTCATGATATGCAGCAGAGCGCCGAACAGTACGACTCATCCATAAGCATAAATTCAGCTATAGAGGCCAATGGATATGATCATGAGGACAAAACCTTTGCTGGAGATCTGTGGCATGATGTGAGAAATAATGTGGAACTGCAGGGGGAGAAGATCCGACTCAATTTCTTGAAATCCAAGGATTTATCCAACCGAAGAACACCCGGCATATTCAAGCAGTATAAGTACTTTCTAATCAGGGTTGGTAAGCAGAGATTAAGGGAAGCCAGGATCCAAGCCATAGATTATCTGATATTGTTACTTGCTGGAGCATGCTTAGGAACTCTTACCAAATCAAGTGATCAAACATTTGGTGCAGCTGGATACACCTATACAGTGATTGCAGTATGTAAGTTATACAAGTCCCTTCATCATATATCATTTTTCATATGGCAAAGGAATGAGTAACCTTGCTAAATTTGTGTTAATTTCAGCACTTCTGTGCAAAATTGCTGCCTTAAGATCATTCTCTCTGGACAAGTTACACTACTGGAGGGAGAGTGATTCTGGGATGAGTAGCTTGGCTTATTTTCTCTCAAAAGACACAATTGATCAATTCAATACTGTGATCAAGCCTGTGGTGTACCTTTCAATGTTCTATTTCTTCACCAATCCAAGATCTTCTTTTGCTGATAACTATGTTGTGCTGCTTTGTCTTGTGTATTGTGTTACTGGAATAGCATATGCACTTGCCATAATTTTTGAACCAGGTGCAGCTCAGCTGGTTAGTATTAATTACCATCAAATAATGATAATAATAATAATAATTTTTCCTTTTAAATTTTTAATTTCTCTAAGGTGTTTCTGTTTCTTGCAGTGGTCAGTGCTACTTCCTGTTGTTTTGACTCTGATTGCAACACAACCAAAAGATAGTAAAATTTTGAAGGGTATAGCAAATTTATGCTACTCTAAATGGGCTTTACAAGCATTTGTAGTTGCAAATGCTGAAAGGTAATCTATGAGGACGGAAGATAATTTGTCTCATTGAGAAAATGCTCAGAATGAATCACATTTAAATGTGGATACTAAACATGATGTTAATTACAATTATAATGCAGGTATCAAGGAGTTTGGCTCTTAACTCGTTGTGGTTCACTAATGAAAAGTGGCTATAATCTTCATGATTGGAATTTGTGCATATCAATCCTCATTCTTATGGGAGTAATTGGCAGGGCAACAGCATTTTTCTGTATGGTCACCTTCCAAAAGAAGTAGTGCCAATTTTTGTCACAAAATTTACAATCTTAATAGCTGTGATCTATACATGTCAATATATCATGTCATTTTTTAATCTCTATCTGGAGCTTGTACATTTATAATCTATAACAATATATAATGGCAATACATAAGTTTGATGCCCAAGATTTCTTTCTAATATTATCCTTTTTAGTTAACTTCTACATTTAATGTCAGTTATTCATCTCTGGAAAACTCCCCTTACTTCACTTAGCCATCTTGACGTAACTTTCACTTGTTATTTTTCATCTCTTATCTATTTTTCTCTTCTCATCTCATCTCTTATTAATATTATTGAATACATTAATAGATTTTAAAAATACATTAATCTCATGCCAATAATAACTTTACTTTTAAACATTCAGATACTCATAATAATAGTAAAATTGATCCAAATTCAAGTAATAGATAGAATTAGTGGGTATAAATTATTATTTTTTAAAAACTTTAATTCATACTTAATAAACTTTCAATTTTTTTTATTCAGTGAGTTCTACT
>NC_029793.2:133676248-133679480 GCF_000816755.2 Arachis ipaensis | reverse complement strand
ATAGTTCCATTGCATGATTGACAATTTTGATTTCTATCATAATAACTTTTTTTTATTTACTATTTTTTTTATCTTTGTCGTAACAACTATTTTTTTATTCTAATAATAATTGTTCCATACAGAGAAGTGCATCCTAAATTCGAAATAGAAGTAAAAAAAATTAAAAAAAAAAGAAAACAAATTAAAAGGTAAATTAATAGGGTACAAAATTGACGAAGAAGTTACACATCTTTTTTTTTCATAACAGTTACTGAAATAGAGATGAAAATGAGATAGAGAAGATGAGTTGTCGTTCTGGAAGTGATTTCTTTATGTAACGTAATTGACGGATGCACGGGAGAAGTTCTGTCATGAAAAATAATATTAAAACTTAAATTTAGAAACTAAAATTTTGAAGTGAGTTATTTTCTGTAAACTATGTGCAATCACTCTCCGTATAAATGTATAATAGTAGCTGTTTTATAAAATATTTATTTATTTATTTTTAAAAATCTAATTTTTTTAATTCTAAAAGTATTGGTATTTTTTTATTTAATTTATAGTATTAATAATATTTTATTTTATTTTATTTAATACCTAATAAATTTAGATTCGAATTTTTTTTCACAAGGTTGAACTGAAATAGTGCTATTGTATGATTGACAATTTTAATTTTTGTCATAATGACTATTTTCTCCTACTATAATGTTACAGGTTAAATATTTTTTAATTTGATTTATACTATAAATAGTAATATCAATTTTCATTGGTTACCTGATAAATTAAAAGAGATATAAGAGTTTGGTATCCAATTATTTTTTTCATTTTACTCCTATCACTATAACCCAAAACAACCAATGCAGTTATCATTATTTCTACCATCATAGGAGCAGCCCAAAATAACCCATATCTAGTAGTTATCATTATTTCTACTATCATAAGAGCAGTTTGTTTATAGAGTTATTGTTATTTCTACTATCTCATATATATTGTTTCGTACTCTTTTATTATATTATTATCTTTATTTATTTTTCATTTTTATTATCACTCTTTTCTGTTTTTTTTTTTTTTTTATATTGGCATGGACGTTTATTATAAAAATAAAATTTTTAAAACCAATAAAAGATTAAAAGGTAAAGGTGTTACGATGGGTAAGCAGAGATTAATGGGCTAGACTTGTAAGGTTGGCCCAATCGACTGAAGGAGGTGATCTCCATCTTCGTGTGCATCTGGGAGCTACCGTCCGACTTTGTGTGTATGAAAGAATGGGGGGTGGTACCTGCAATGACATTCCGATGCCTAAGTTCGCAAGGGATTTGGATAGGTTTTGAAAGTATTAGAACTTAGAGATACCTGAGGGGTGTCAGTGTATTTATAATGGTGAACCAATAACCACCGTTGGAGTAGTTCCACCTTTTAAGGAGGATAACCGTCCCTTTATCTTAGGGAAGTTGAGATATGACTCCTGGAAGTGGGTTGAGAGATTTTAGGGGCAGTTACTTATTTGAATAAGTGTTATCTGCCAGCTAACCTTCGATCCCGACTTTCTTGGAGTGGAATCTGTGTCGAATCCGACCTCTTCTAAGGAGGTCGGTTACATGCGATGGCCAATCTATGGATTGGGCCTTTCTAGTGTATTTGGACCTGGGCCCTAGTGCAGGGTCAGGGTATGAACAGTGCCCCTACTCGAGTCCAATCTCTTTTACTTAAGAGTTGGATTCGAGTATTTGAGCTCGGGTTTGTAGCCGACGTGATATGGAAACCGACGTGATTTTCGAAACCGACGTGATTTAAATCTCTCAACAGTCGCGTCTAATCAAACGTCGCGTCCGTTAGAGTTTTCGTATTTACACGTGGGAGCAGTTACATTGGTAACGGTGCGCTTCTTTAATGATCGCATTGATTTACCATTCTGCCCCTGGTATGTTTATAAATACTTTTCCCTCTCTTTCTTTGTTTTCTTTCTGAAAAATTTTTTGCCTACACTCTCTGTTTTGAAAGAAAACTTTTCCTTCTTCAAGTGCTTTAGTCGCTGCCGCACCTGATCCTCTTCACAAACAAAGGTTAGTTCTTTTCTTTCTCCTCTTTTATTATTGAATGCTCTACTTTGCAATTTTAAAAGAGTTTTTGCGTGTTCGTGGTGAGTATGAATGTAGGCCTAGTGACTCTGTTTTATTGAGGAACTTACTTTGGCCCTTTAGAGACCCTGTTTTTGATCCTTTCCATTTTTCTTTGTAGGTCTCGTTGTCATTTTACCTACTATACTTTTACTGGAAAAGATGTCTTCCCTCGAGTCCCTTTCGCTGTGGGTGGACGATACCGTTCTTGGGGAGGAACCCTTAGTAGACACAGATTACATCACCGACCTCCACACCCACCATAGGATCTGTGGCTCTCATGATGATGAGCCCAAGTATGAGTTGGTTACCCCGGGTCCTGAAGACCGGGTTTGTTTTGGGAGGACTGCCGATGCTGACCCTCATTTCTTTTTCATGTACGAAAGTCTCTTCACCCGTCTGGGGGTTTTTCTACCTTTTTTCAGACTTTGAGATAGAGGTTCTCAACTACTGCTGAGTTGCTCCTACCCAGCTTCACCCTAATTCTTGGGGTTTCATGAGAATTTATCAGCTTATTAGCCGAGAATTAGATTTTTCAACTTCTTTGAAGATTTTCTTTTATCTTTTTCATATGACCAAGCCCTTCAGTGGACAAAATAATAAACAACAATGGATCTCTTTCCGTGCCATTCAAGGTCGGAAAGTTTTCTCTATCTTTGATGAGTCTTTTCATGATTTTAAATACTTTTTCTTCAAAATTCAAGCCGTAGAGGGCCATCACCTTTTTTTCCTGGACGAAAATTCTTCTCCCCGCTTTCTTCTTTACTGGTTAGAGGCCTCCCCTGTGGGGAAGTATGGCCTGGATGACTTGGATGAGGTTGAGGAGGCTGTTGTGGGGTTCTTTCGAGAAGTTTGGGGGAAGGCCCCTAATCTGGATACGAAAAAGTTTCTTCAGGGGTCTCCGAGTTTTGTGCAGGCCCAATTAGGTAGCTTTGTTGATTTTGATAACTTTCGACTTGTAGTCTTCCGACTTTGTGACCTAACTCTTTGTTTTCTTTTTCAGAGATGGTGAAGAAAGGTTCCAGTTCTTCCTACCAGAAGGTCCAGGACGCCAAGAGAAGGTCTTGGGTCGGGTAGATGCCACGAGGGCTGCTGGCACTCTTCCTCCTCCTCCTCCTCCTCCTCCTCCTCCTCCT
>NC_029793.2:133666283-133676236 GCF_000816755.2 Arachis ipaensis | reverse complement strand
ATAATAACCTCCTCTTCTGCCTCTTCTCTTCCTATCCCCCCGCCCCGATCTTCCCCTAAACACGAGAAGAAGAAGCGCAAGACTTAAGAGTCTGGCTCTTCTCTTTCTGGGGAGACTAATTTTGATGGTCCCAAATTCGTTCGGAGTCACATCTATCCCCATACTCAAATTAATATGGATGATGCTTCCGTTTGAAACCATCTTAATATCATGGTTCAGGGGAGTTTCCGGGCAGCTGGAGTATGTACAAAACTTCTTGATATTTTGGAGAAAACTCCCCTTAGTTCTTTGGGTTCTACCCAAAAGGTTGAGGAGTTAGAGGGGAGGATCTTCTTTTATCAAGAGGAGGGAAAAAGGATTAAAGAGGAGGTCACCGAGCTGAGGGAGGAGAGGACTCTGCTTCAAGAGAGGGAGAAGAGGTTGATGGGCCAGTGTGCCATGGTGGAGGACCTTAAGGAGAAGGTGGAGCAGAATTATGTCAGGCTCTTTGGGGAGAACCTTGACATGAAGAAGGAGCTGGCAGGATGTTGGGAGGCCTTTCAGAACCTGGAGGATTCAATGGCTGAAGGTTCGGAGGAGGCCTGTAGGGTTTTTAAGGAGTAGATCGGAGTTATTGCTCCTGACTTGGACCTTCCTCCCCTTGATCCTGACAAGATTATAGTAGATGGGGCCATTGTTTCTCCTCCTTGCCTGAGACAGCTTCAGAGCTGAAGACCCGTGGCCAGAGAATTGTAGAATCCCCTCCTCGTGAGGGTCCACAAGAGGGATCTGAGCCGACGTCCTCAGATGTTCCGACCCTTGCTCCCGAAGAGGCTGCTCTGTCCTCCCCTGCTGCTGATCCGACTTTTCTCCCTTCTGGTGACTCTTAATTTTTTCCTTCTAATTGACTTGAGCTATTTGGGGGCCCGGCTTGTGGGCCCCTTGTTTGAACAACTTTATTTGCTTTTTGTGGTGGTTTGTTCTTAACATTTTCTGGCCTTTTACGGCCGTAAACAAAAAATGCTTTGCCCTCTTTTTTGGATAAGGGATTTAAGGTTAATTGGCGCGTGTGCATGCTTTTTGATCTTTCCTTCGTTAGGTTTTTTCATGAAAAAACCCTTTTGATCTTTTTGTTTTTGGAAAAGACCTCTTATCTGGGCAGGTTGTGTTTTGCCTAATTGTTTTTGGGATTTTCAAAGGCTCGAGACAGCTTCTACCTTTGCTTTTTGATGGTTTTCTTTTATCTCTTTTCGGAATTCTTTATGGATTCAAATTTTCTTATTTGAATCATTCTTAGGTTATTTTCGCGATGTATTTCAATTTTCCTCAGTTTTTCCGACTTGTTTGGTCTATATATTTCCGAGTTATCATGATCTGCTTTTATAACCTCTTTACACCGACTTGTGCTTCGTCGTTTTATCCTGACGACCACTTAGGTCGGTCATGGAATTTTCACGTTTTGTCGAGCTTAAGTTTGGCGCGTTTCATGGATGAATGGTAATATCTTAAAGGAATTTACAAAGAGATGTAGAAAAAGATCTTTACTTTATTGGTAAAGGTGTTTTTGCTACTAAGGAGTTAAAAATTATTGCCCCTTAGTCTCCACTTTGGTGCCTCGTTAAAACCCCTTTTAGGAAAACCCTTTCTTTGGAAAAAAAAACCATGAAGTTGGGAAAAAGAGTACATCAGGGAATGAAGTTCGCTTTTAACTATAGTACCTTTTCATATTACAAGCATGCCACGACCTAGGTAACTCGGTGCCATTCAAGTCGGTCACCTTGTAGTAGCCTTTTCCTAGGACCTCACAAATTTTGTATGGCCTTTTCTAATTGGCAGCAAGCTTCCCATCCCCAGACTTGTTAACTCCAATGTCATTTCTGATCAAGACCAGGTCGTCTGGAGTGAAGCTTCTTCGAATGACTTTCTTATTGTATTTATTCGTCATCCTTTGTTTCAACGCTTCTTCTCTTATCTGGGCTTGTTCTCGGACTTTAGGGAGTAGCTCGAGTTCTTCTCTATACCCCTGTACGTTGCCAACCTCGTCGTAGAAGCTCACCCTTGGACTTTGCTCATTGATTTCAACTGGTATCATGGCTTCTATGCCATAAGCAAGTCGGAAGGGTGTTTTCTCTATGGCAGACTGAGGTGTAGTCCGATAGGCCCATAGTACTTGGGGGAGTTCCTTAACCCATGCTCCATTTGCCTCTTGTAACCTTTTCTTCAACCCTGCCAGTATAACTTTATTAGCTGCCTCGGCTTGCCCATTTGCTTGTGGGTGTTTACCGAGATGAACTGGTGCTTGATCTGCATGCTGGCTACTAGATTTCTGAAGGTGGAGTCGGTGAACTGAGTGCCATTATCGGTGGTAATGGAGTGGGGTATTCCATACCTTATGATAATGTTCTTGTAGAGGAACTTCTGACTTCTCTAGGCTGTGATGGTGGCTAATGGTTCTGCTTCTATCCACTTCGTGAAGTAGTGTACTCCCACTATTAGATATTTTACTTGTCCAGGTACTTGGAGGAAGGGCCCTAATAGGTCCAATCTCCATTTTGCAAAAGGTCATGGAAAAGTTATACTGATGAGCTCTTCGGGGGGAGCGACGTCGAAGTTTGCATGCATTTGGCATGGCTGACACCTTTTTACAAATTTGGTGGCATCTTTCTGCAAGGTCAGCCAGTAGAACCCAGCTCGTATGACTTTTCTAGCCAAGGACCTTGCTCCGAGGTGGTTCCCGCAGATACCATTATAGACCTCTTCTAAGACTTCCGTTGTCCTTGAGGTCGAGACGCACTTTAACAATGGTGTAGATATCCCTCTTTTGTAGAGGATATTTTTTACCAAGATGTAGTTTTATGCTTCCCTCCGGATTTTCTCGGCCTCTTTTTCTTCTTTGGTAGGATGTCGAATTTTATATATTCGACTAGTGGGTTCATCCATCCGAGATCCAATCCGGATACTTCAAGGACGTCTTGTCTACCCTTTATTTTTGTAACTGAGGGTTTCTGGAGAGTTTCTTGGATCAGGATTCTATTACTCCCTCCTGACTTAGTACTTGTATCAGTTTGGGTATGTACAACCCCCCTCCGCCGGTAACAAGAAACATTCCATCGAGAGAGCATTGCATGACTCTTCGCGGAGTGCAACTTTATGACTCGACAATTTTACATGGGGGATGGATTAAGGAATGGGGCAACCGTCATAACACTCGGTTGTGGGATCTGCACCCCCTTCCGACTTGGGACTTTACATCGTCGACGGAGTACCGGGATTGGTACGTGGGTTCGTACGAGGGCCAACACAGGGAGGTTTCGGGCACCCTTCAACACTGAATTAATGCACTCCACAAGATTCATTGTCATATGGCCCTATCAATGACCCTCATCAAATGCCAATACCCAGTGTCTAAGTCCAATGGCATTGCACCACCAGGCATATGCCTCGCCTTACTCTTCCAACCTCTTATAGTTGATGTTGTACTCATCCACCGTCCTTGAATACCCTATGTTGACAACAAATTTTTGCAGGTGCAGTACTTTAAATGCCCTTAAGAAGTTGCTGCCAATGTGCCTTATACAAAACATCCACGATGCTCTCGGAGGTTGCTGATCACCACCTGAACGATTTACTACTACTCGGATTGACTCATGTCGGTCTGAGATGATACCCACACCATCTTTTCTAACAACATGCCTTTGTAGATTCCTGAGAAAGAAGTGCCACGCATCAGCTGTCTCTCCTTCCACCAGGACAAAGGCGATAGGCACAATGTTCTGGTTCCCATCTTGTGCAACAGCAACCAGAAGTGTACCTTTGTATTTACCGTATAGGTATGTGCCATCAACCTGAACTAAAGGCTTGCAATGCTTGAATGCCCTAATGCATGGATTGAAACTCCAAAATACGCAGTGAAGTATTCTAACACCGTCCGCCTCCTCACTCCTGTTGTACAGGGGCCGTGTTTCTATTTGGACAATTGAGCCTGACATCTTCTGAACTATGACCGAGAACCACCATGGCAAAGGTTGGTAAGAATCCTCCCAACCACCGAAAACTTTGGCTATGAACTTCTGCTTTGCTAATAAAACCTTTCGATAATTGATGGTGTAGTTGAACCTTGACTAGACTTCTGCAATTATAGATTTGACCTTGATGGACGGGTCAGTCTCAACCAATGGCCTTATAGCCTTAGCAACTGTGTCCGAGTCTAACTTGGAATGGTCTTGTGAAATCGTTCCCATGGTGCACGTGTGCCTACCATTGTATCTCCATATCTTCCAACAACCTTTTTCTGTATCAAGCTAGCTCGGATAATCCAGTCGCATCCACGCTCATATGTCTTGCATTTTGCATAGAGCGTCTGTGGTTCGGACTCATAAACATTGTAGTCGACTCCTCTAAAGATAGTGTAACTTCTCATTGCTGCAATGACAGACTTTCTAGAACTATACTCCATTCCGATCCTGAACTCTCCATTCTCAGGG
The DNA here is from genome assembly GCF_000816755.2 of Arachis ipaensis. Lineage (NCBI taxonomy): Eukaryota > Viridiplantae > Streptophyta > Magnoliopsida > Fabales > Fabaceae > Arachis > Arachis ipaensis. The sequence goes on along the minus strand of NC_029793.2, from coordinate 133,671,773 downwards.
TCAGCAACACCTACAGAAACCAGATATCATCATTCATTGATCCATCCAAAATATAAAAACACAAAAACGTATTATTCACTCATCACGTACCTATGTTTGCATATTTCGGGGATTCCGGTGCATTCATGACATCAAGTTCCAAGTTACGCATAAAAGGTGGGATGTTCATCGGTTGACTAACTGTGGGATGATCCATTACATTCTCCGCTGCTGTCTCGACTCCCACGTCACCATCTTCGTCTTCGTCACCGGCTTCATACGTGGCTTCGAAGTTCTCTTTGTTGTCACTGTTCATTCCTTCGTACACTGCAACTCTGTCATCCTCTATATCTAAATCATTTTGAATCTCATTGCCTCTACGTTTTCAAACTCAACATACAGCTTATCTGTGGCTGTCGCATCTGATTCTGCCGGTAAATTTGGAACATATTCTGCATACTCATTTCGTCAATGATTGGCATAATATCAAACTATATTAGACCACCAAAAACTATAATTGGATTTTGGTACAAAATACTGCTCACTATCGTCAACATACCATTCTCCATACTTTGACAGAGATTATTTTGAAGCTCCATCAGCGTCATTGTGCATGGAACCACAAAAGAAAATGGATTTTGACACACAAACCTCACTCCTTCATGAGTATTCCGTATAATCTCACCGTTGTGATACACTACTAAGTTTGTGGTACCCTCCATTACACTAGCAACACGCTCAAAGAACACTCTTCCTCGCAATGAAAATGATACCAAGCTTTACCTTATATATAGGAGAGCATTCAGCACACCTCCCATGTGTTGACTCAGCACGCCCCCTATTTGATTCATCAGCCAATGATAGGTTGTCACGTGTAATACGCCCTCTATGTGCTGCAGCTGCATGCAACCAGACTTTGTCATATGGCAATCACGCTCCCCACGTGCCATATTCAACACGCCCCCTGCGTGTTGAATCTTTCATCTAACAGCTCTACCAATTTATAATTCACGTACTGCACCCATTTTTAGCCAAAACACCACTAATGAAACCATAACCAAATTCTTTAGCGAAGAGGAATCAATGTTGCTTCTAGTTGTCCAAGATACTGAGAAGAAGACGAATCAGAAGTCCATGTGGTGAGGGACTGTTGGTACGCAACAAAATTCTGGTTTGCGTCGCCTCTAACACTAAGAAATAAACCTACAAAAAATCAAAGGCTGAAAAGATGTATAATTTATTGGAAAAGCTAGATGAGAAAAGGAAAGCAATGTTTTGTGTGCCGTGCAACCAACTTTGGCGGTCCCGCAATTCGAAGGAACAAATGCAACAATTGAAGAGGAGATTGAGAGTGCGACGAAGGGCTTCGAAGACTTCATGAAGGTAAACGCAAGAAACAAGGAATTACGGGTTGTTGACTCTTCATTGGCCCAATTAAGAGAGACTTGGGAGGCGCCACCAACTGGAATTATAAAAATTAATATTGATGCATCGGTGCCAAGAGATGAGCATAGAGGTGTGAGTGTCCAAGAGATGAAATGGGCTTAATTTTGGGACAGCTAGCTGGGCCATACCCTTTCACTTAGACGCTCATGAGGCTGAGGCATATGTAGCCTATTTGGGAGCAGATTTTGTTAAACATTGTTGTTTCAATGAAGTAATCATAGAGAGTGATAGCTATGAAGTAGTGAAAGCTCTTAAACAAAGAAAGCCAATAAATTTTTGTTTTGGAACATTCATTGCTGACACTTTAGCAATATTAGGAGGACTTAGATTATTTTCCTTTAGTCATGTCAAAAGAAATGGAAATAGAGTGGCTCATGAATTAGTTAAGATGGCTCTTATCAATCAAAATTTTGTGTGGGTGGAAGAGGCACCGAATCATGTACAAAATCTAGTCATGTTGGACATTTTACCACCAATGGATTGAATCAAAACTCTTTTTTCCGTAAAAAAAAAAAAATCAAATTCTTTAGCCGCTAGAAGCCTAGAACGCCTAGAATCAAATATTTAATGTAACTATATTCTGTTATTTCAGTTATAAATAGTCTTTTAAATACTCTATATTTTCTAATAAAGCTTCATTCATTGCATAAAAGGGGCGTGTCTATATATCTACTGTATACAGAATTATAGATCATAATATATTATTGATCATGGTGTGAGTGTTTACAAACAGAAAAGGATGCGACCCTGTGATAACATAAGCATGATAAAAAAAAGTTATGATATAGTAATGTTTATGTATAAATATATTATATGATGAGTGGATTAATATATATGTTTTCCAAAGTCCGATGCCACATCGAAAGCGCATAGATCGTCACGTGTATGCGTGATACAAATTTGTGCTTGGCAAAGTGTAAACATCATAACTTCATAAGGATAAATATTTGTAGGAGAAAAAAAAATCAAGAATCAATGATATATTTATATGTGTAATTTTAAATTTTTTAAGGTACGATTTTCTTTTTATTGACTGATTTTAAATTTTGTTTTCTTAACAGGACCAATATAGTAAATGCATTGCAACCCAATATAACTCTAATTATGTACTCTTAGAATAATGTTGCCTGGCGGTGCAGAGTGACACATTATTCACATTTAAATTGGGTGCAATTGATGACTCCATGTACTTTCACATTCAAGACATATCATCGAGACATGATAAAAGTTAACATAAATATTTAATTTTATTTTTTATTTGGTTCGAATTTGGTCAGTAATAAGATATGGCATATATATACATATATACACATATATAAATTGAAGTCATACAATATATATTATTGAACATAACCTACCTTATCATACATACGAATATATGAAAGATAAATACATAAAATATTTTAAAGAGTAAAGTATCGTTTTTGTCCCTAACGTTTTAATCGTCCTATTTAAGTCCCTGACGTTTCAAAATTGACTCAATGTTATCCTGCCATTAGAAATCTATTAACGGAGTTGACGGTAGGACAAAATTGAGATAATTTTAAAACGTTAGGCACTTAAATAGGACGAAAATGCTGGGAACGAAAATGGTACATAAAAATAAATTTTAATTTTATCCTTCACTAATATCAATCTTTCATGGTACATAGTTATTCAATTGTTTTTAATCACATTTAAGTAAATTACACTTAATCACATTATTTTGATTCTAAATAATTTTTTTATAATTTTATTCTTAAAAATTTTTACTCATCATGAAATGTTTGTAAAATGACTAGAATCACATTATTTTATTGTATATTTATCATTTTTTCCCCACAAGTTTATGTACTAGTCATTCTACAAACATTTTATGATGAGTAAAAATTTTTAAGAATAAAATTATAAAAAATAAATTTATTTAGAATAAATTTAATGTGACTAAGTGTAATTTATATATATATGATTAAAAATTAATTGAATAACTATGTACCGTAAAAAATTGATATTATTGAAGGATATAAAATTTAAATTTATTTAATGTATCGTTTTTGTCCCCAACGATGTTCGTCCTATTTAAGTCCCTAACATTTTAAAATCATCTCAATTTTGTCCCGCCGTCAATTCTGTTAACAGATTCCTAACAACAGGACAACATAGTCAATTTTGAAACGTTAGGGACTTAAATAGGACGATTCAAACGTTAGGAATAACTTTCAGACTTACCCCAAACGTTGGGAACAAAAATGATACTTTACTCATATTTAAAATATAGATCTTGTGAAAAATGGTTTTGACAAACAAATATATTATGTGGAAAAAAATTCAATACTAATTTTTCTATTTTTTTATTAGCTTTTTTTTAAACACATTAGTTAGATATGTATTATTATTATTATTATTATTATTATTATTATTATTATTATTGTCAACAATATTAAACATCGTATATATATACAATGAATTATAAGATAAAGAGGTAAATTAATTTGTATAAATATATAGATATTTTTTTTTAGCTATTATCGTAATATAAGATTCTAAAAATCAGTTTAAATCGGCTGATTAAACCGTGACCATGTGGAAATAACGAATTGGTTAAATACTATAAACGAAAGTTTTAAAATAAACCGCATTTCGTCGGTTAAATCGAATTGAGATTCGGCCGGTTTTTTTTCAAAAGTCCAAAATCCCGCTATTTAGTTTAGAGGAGAGAAACTCTAACCAAACTGCCAAAGTCCAAAATGCTGAACAGCACCCTCGTGCCTCGTCTATCTCACCGTCTCCTTCTCCATCTCCTTCTTCTCATCGATCTCCTCTCTCACTCCCTCACTTCTGTCTAGTCACTGCCCTGCTACGGTCGCCGTTGCAACTTCTGAAAGTTGCCTCTATCGCACAGCCATCGTCGCTGCTGCAACTGGTCTCGCCTCCTGCCTCCCTCGCGCAATACTGTCCCGCCGACGCTGTTCCACCATGCTCCTCCCCTTTAGTCGTGTTAGTCCCTCCAATCGTGCCCTCTCCCCTTGTGTGCTCACCCCTCTCCCCTTGTGTACTCACTGCTCAGTCTGCTTTTTTCTAGGTATTTTTTAACGATCATTGTTGTTAGTTAATCAGTAAACTGTGATTTTTCATTACTGTGTGGTGTAGGATTGTGAAGAATTTTGAATAATTTATCATATGACATTTTATGGTTGGTTTTTTTTTAATTTGACTTTTGAGTTTAAATTTAAAAGAGATAATAACAATGTGGTTTATGTAATATTTTTATTTTAGATAATATTTTAAAGTTTATATTAGACTATAATTATGTTTTACTGTGTGTATTTATATTTTATGTATTATTTTATTAAAAACGGGTTTTCAGTTGAACTATGGTCGAATCGATTAAACCATGAATTAGTATTTAGAGTCGTTCGATGACCAGTTCAGTTTCAGAAAATTATGTAGTCTCTGCCTCTTTTAATTTTTATCTTTCAATCTCTCTCTCAGTGTTAGTCTATCATCCAAACGCAACCTAATAATTTTATTTATATTTGAGAAACTACATTTAGCTTTGGATAAATAACTAATGAGATTATTATTGTTGTTGTTGTTGTTGTTAACTTTTTACCTACGTATATATGTTTTTTTAATTAAATTTATATAATAATAAATCTTTTATCATTGTGTTTAATTATATTTAATATTATAATTTGGTTTCACACAAAATAAAATTATTAAATTGAGTAAAGTATCGTTTTTGTTCTCAACGTTTGAGAAAATTTTTAAAGTTGTCTCTAACGTTTCAATCATCCAAATTAAGTTCCTAACGTTTCAAAATTGACTCAATGTTGTCCTACCGTTAGGGATCCGTTAACAGAATTGGTGGCGGGACAAAATTGAGACGGTTTTAAAACGTTAGGGACTTAAATAAGATGAAAACGTTGGAGACAAAAACGATACATAGAAATAAATTTTCAATACTTCAATAATATCAATTTTTTACTGTATATAGTATTCAATTATTTTTTAATCACATCTAAGTAAATTACAGTTAATCACATTGCTTTCATTCTAAATATATTAATTTTTTTATAATTTTAG
>NC_029793.2:133660610-133664021 GCF_000816755.2 Arachis ipaensis | reverse complement strand
ATTATTATTATTATTATTATTATTATTGTCAACAATATTAAACATCATATATATATACAATGAATTATAAGATAAAGAGGTAAGTTAATTTGTATAAATATATAGATATTTTTTTTAGCTATTATTGTAATATAAGATTTTAAAAATCAGTTTAAATCGGCTGATTAAACCGTGACCATGTGGAAGTAACGAATTGGTTAAATACTATAAACGAAAGTTTCAAAATAAATCGCACTTCGTCAGTTAAATCGAATTGAGATTCGGCCGGTTTTCTTCCAAAAGTTCAAAATCCCGCTATTTGGTTTAGAGGAGAGAAACTCTAACCAAACTACCAAAGTCCAAAATGCTGAACAGCACCCTCGTGCCTCGTCTATCTCACCGTCTCCTTCTCCATCTCCTTCTTCTCATTGATCTCCTCTCTCACTCCCTCACTTCCGTCTAGTCACCGCCCTACATACTACGGTCTCCGTTGCAACTTCTGAAAGTTGCCTCTATCGCACAGCCATCGTCGCTGCTGCAACTGGTCTCGCCTCCTGCCTCCCTCGCGCAATACTGTCCCACCGACGCTGTTCCACCATGCTCCTCCCCTTTAGTCGTGTTAGTCCCTCCAATCGTGCCCTCTCCCCTTGTGTGCTCACTGCTCAGTCTGCTTTCTTTTAGGTATTTTTTAACGATCATTGTTGTTAGTTAATCAGTAAACTGTGATTTTTCATTACTGTGTGGTGTAGGATTGTGAAGAATTTTGAATAGTTTATCATATGACATTTTATGGTTGTTTTTTTTTTAATTTGACTTTTGAGTTTGAATTTGAAAGAGATAATAACAATGTGGTTTATGTAATATTTTTATTTTAGATAATATTTTAAAGTTTATATTAGACTATAATTATGTTTTACTGTGTGTATTTATATTTTATGTATTATTTTATTAAAAGCAGGTTTCCAGTTGAACTATGGTCGAACCGATTAAACCATGAATTAGTATTTAGAGTGGTTCGATGACCAGTTCAGTTTCAGAAAATTATGTAGTCTCTGCCTCTTTCAATTTTTATCTTCCAATCTCTCTCTCAGTGTTAGTCTATCATCCAAACGCAACCTAATAATTTTATTTATATTTGAGAAACTTCATTTAGCTTTGGATAAATAACTAATGAGATTATTATTATTGTTGTTGTTGTTGTTGTTGTTGTTATTGTTGTTGTTGTTAACTTTTTACCTACGTATATATGTTTTTTTAATTAAATTTATATAATAATAAATCTTTTATCATTGTGTTCGAATTTAAAATTATAATTTTATTTCACACAAAATAAAATTGTTATATATTATTTGCTTTTTATATATTTTTTAATTAAATTTATATAACACAAAATCTTTTATCATTGTGTTCATATTTAATATTATAATTTTATTTTACACAAAATAAAATATACATTTAATATTATTTTTTCTAAAATTCTAATATATTTTTTTCTGAGTTTGGAGCATGAATTTTTAACTTATTTTTGATGTATTATTTATTTTAACTTATCTTTAGCCGCTAGAAGCCTAGAACGCCTAGAATCAAATATTTAATGAAACTATATTCTGTTATTTCAGTTATAAATAGTCTTTTAAATACTCTATATAACAATAAAAATCACATATGATTAGTAAATCAATACAAAATTCCCTCCTTCTACCACCTACTTCTTTCTATTCTTCTTCTTCGTATTTTTCAGGATAGCATTGGCAATTAGCAAGTGATGGTTTTTCTCGATAAGCACTTGCTACAGCTTCTTCTCGCAAGATTGAAGTCTTCTTCAACCTTTCTGCTAGCTATTCACAAAGAACCACGTTGAAGAAGTGTGAAGATTGAAAAGGTAACATGAAACTTCTTTTATGTTTTAAATTTCAGAATTGTTATTTAGAAATTTGAGGATGCCAACAATTCTAAATTAGTGATTGAGAAATAAAGTTCTAGATTTTAGATTGAAATGCATATTGAAAGCTTGGTAATATAATGTTTGATGAGGTTCAGATTTTGAGGTTAATACTTCTTTTTTTGCTGAAAAGAAATATCCTTTTAACTTTATGATACATTATTTATTTATTTTTTGTTGATTTGTAATGATTCTTAACCTTTGGGGAATTCATTGAGATCGCGCCACACTTTTTCTTACTTCCAATCCATCCATTCATTCATTCGCATTCCATTTCTTGAAGAATTCTATTACCCTCCCCTTTTCTTCTCATTCTTCCATTTCCAAATCCCTATCTTTCTTATTCTGCTTAATCCAAGGTTGGTTTAGTCTTTTCTTTATCTTTTTTTTTCTTTTTACCTCAGGTTCTTTATTTTTATTTTTAAAAAATTCTTCTTTTTTTGGGGGGAGGGGGTGGTTAAGCTTTTGGGTGGCTAGGGATTTTCTGTCCGCTGGGATATGGATTTAGGTGTTATATTTCTTTTTCAGGGGAAAAAAGGTTGTGATTCAAAGATTTGCATGTTCCAAGGTTAATGCTTTGGGGTTGGATATCATGTGTTTTTTTTTTTCCAAGGTTAAACAAAACTAGATGTTTAATTTCATGTTGAAGAAGCATTGTATTGGTCTAAGTGTATATGATATACTGTTTGGCTAACTCTGTTTGAGTTGAAGGATTGTAGCTTCTGATCCAAGTGTTTATGTAATGAATATATTGAATTTAGTGCTTTATTCCTTGTCTATATTTGCATTTTGAACTGATCTTGTTAGGCAGATTAGGAACCATTTTAATATTTTGCTTCTTTTTTCTTAAGCTTATTGTTTATATGATGTCTGAATGCATTGCACCTTTTCTGTTTCAGATATTGAACTCTTGGGATAAGACAGCTAGTCCTTGAATTGGATAGAGTTCCTTGTTTTGAAGGATCATGACAACATATGACATGGATCCTGATGTTGTTCGCTGGGGCCTTCATAATCTCTTAGACATTTGCACACTTTCCAATAATGGTTCTCCTAGTTTCATAACTAGATATGATCCAGATTTAAGTAGCAGCGTAGAATATGTTAGAGAAGGCTTCTGTCAGCCTTCGTAGGTGGAGAACGATGAAGCTGTTGCTTGTGCTTACCAGGAAGAATTATCACAACTTGAATCCTTGGAAGCTTCTGGGATGTCGAAATTTGGGAACGATCAAGTGTAGGCAGCCGTACTTGCACAGGATTGGCATTCTTACTCAGATGGAAGCAGAAATTTTGGTGGTATAAACTTGGCAATCGCTATTCTCTATTGTTATCTTTTTGATGTGCTGGATATTTTTCAAACTTGTCATGATAAATTGTCAACAACATGTAGGTAATGAAACTTGCCAGAACTCTAACAGTGAGCCATACAACATTCCAGAAGCAGAGGATTATGATCCAAATGAAAGGGAAAACGTTATGTATGACATTGC
>NC_029793.2:133658109-133660585 GCF_000816755.2 Arachis ipaensis | reverse complement strand
CTCTCTATCTCATTTTTATATATACTGTTTACTACATTGTGGGAGTGATAGTCTTCAGTGCGAAGGCCGACGCGGTGAGACTATCTTTCTTCATAACGCTGACGAAATGTATGATTTATGATTTGATCCTCGGACTGAACTGCGACATAAGCGACCAAAGAAAAAAAATAAAATAATTTACTCTTATTTGTGAAATAGAATTCTTTTTACGTTCATCCGTATCTAAGTATATATTCTGAGAAATGTATTATAGAGTATTTTATTGTATGTATATCTTGTATGTTAAGGATAGGGAGAATGTTCAAACATTACTGTTTCTGCTCCCTTCTTTTATTAGATTAATTGTGTCGTCGTATATTCAGTTTGGGTCATATTGAGAAGAATTACGGAGAAGTAGACCAAGGACTTTTCCATTTCGACATCCCCCCACTCTTGGATTGGTGTGCCAGAGTGGTGCTTCAAAGTTTCAACAGTATTCTTCTATAAATTATTCTTTTGACAAAAGTTCGAGTCACTAATAGTAACGGAATACTTAGAAAATTTTGATTATCCTTTAGCAAGTTTTGAGAAAATTTCTTTGTTATAAATTAGAAAGTCTTCAGGTTTTAGAAAGGAAAGAATATTCTTTTAGAGTTAGTCTTTGGTTGGTACGTTAGTTTGTTGTGTCAGTAATTAAGTCGTGGTTTCAAGTAAGAGTTTACATCGTGCGGTCCTGTTTGTGTCCGTTCTGTCTGTTCCTTTCGTGTTCATCCATCGTCAATGTCGTTTATCAAGTTCATCGTCAATTCTTGTCAAATCGTTAATCCGTTTGGTTTTGTTCAAGTTTGGATTGTTTTCTATGCTTATTTTTTTAACATTATATATTCATAGAATTATTATACCTCTTAAATACTTACTGACTTGAGCGTCGGAGTGTCTTTTACAGGTACACCCCCAACTTTCTCGGTTCGACTCTTACCACAACCATGGAAGAGCTTCTGACAAAGAATTTTTCAACCAGGTTATAGTTTGGAATCACCACTTCACTTTTGCTATGTTGCTCTACAAAAAAAGCTTTGAACAACGAACCACATCCTAAGTGAACTATACTTTTGTAATTATTTTTTTATTTGAATATGAATTTTCACATATGATTGTCAAATTAATTTAATCAACTTTGATATTAAATATAAAAAAAATGTTGAGATAGAACTCATTAATCTTTCTACATTTACTAAACAATTTTAGTTATAATAATGCGTAATCCGTGGAAGTTAATATAGTTAATTATAATTTTAATGACTAACTGTAGTTACCAACTACTCACACTATATTCTCACTCATACTCACCTTCACTCTCATTATAGAAAATGTAATCATGTCCACAATATTTCAATATCAAACTTTCATGAATGTTACTTACTATACTTAATGTACCTCATCCAAGGTAAATTTTATTGTTATATATTATTGTAGAAATTTAAAACTTGTATTGCACTTCTACACTAATTTCAATTCATTGTTATTAGCTTTTAATCATATAAATAGTATATATTTTTATAAATAATGACTTAAATTTACATTTTTTATTTTAGTTTTGGTAATTGCTCATGTATTTTAATTTGAGCATAACTAGCTCGGCACCTTACCGAAACTGAATCAAAACGAATCAATAATCAAAGAAAGAAAGTGCTTAAGGATCTTTGACACAGAAAGTGGAGTGAGTGGTAATTTCCTGGCTGAGAAGTGAAGTCAAATTGGAAAGTCTACTATAGACAAGCTGAGTAACAAGTGGAAGAACAGAAGGGTTATCAATTTTGATGAGAATGAGAAGTGAGGAAGGGATGGTGGGTCTCAAAAGGAGATCAGATCACGTTCGAACGAGGACACAACATAGTACATACAAGTACAGTGAACTCAACACAACAATGTCCTTTGAAGCCATCATGAAGACAGCCGTTTTATTGTCCCAAAAGGAAAGAAAGTCTGTTAATTTAGCCTCAAGTTTTGGTCAACCTGTCGGATTTCGTAGTCATACTAAACTTAAGAGATTTTTACATAAAATTAAAAACAAATAGTCATCTTTTACTATTAAAAATTTAAATACTGATAAAATTAACCATTAATCATTTAAATAAGTATTGTATCCATGATTATATTTATTTGACAATTCAAATTAAATATTATTCTATGAAATATTAGGGGTGGCAAATAGGTCGAAATTCATCAGACTGATTCGCATAACTTGCAAAAAAAAAATTTAACCAAAATAAAGAACAAAAAGTCAAAAATTGACGGATTTAACCTGTTAATCCGCTATTAGAAGGGGGCATACTAGCTCATTTGCCATTCCTATGAAATATATTGTTAGTATTCGACTCTAATCAGCTGTTAGCTCTTCTATGTAAGCAAAAATTATTAATTCTTTTATCTGAATCTTTTAATAATTATTTATTCTAAATGAAATTTAATAAGTCAATAGCCATTCTGTGATATA
>NC_029793.2:133652447-133657639 GCF_000816755.2 Arachis ipaensis | reverse complement strand
TTTTAGTTATTATTGTAATATAAGATTCTAAAAACCAGTTTAAATCGGCTGATCAAACTGTGACCAGGTAGAAATAACGAATCGGTTAAATACTATAAACGAAAGTTTCAAAAACCGCACTCCGTCGGTTAAATCGAATTGAGATTCGGCCGGTTTTTTTCGAAAAGTCCAAAATCCCGCCGTTTGGTTTTGAGGAGAGAAACTCTAACCAAATTACCAAAGTCCAAAATGCTGAACAGCACCCTCATACCTTGTCTATCTCACAGTCTCCTTCTCCATCTTCGTCTTCTCATCGATCTCCTCTCTCACTCCCTCACTTCCGTCTAGTCACCGTCCTGCTACGGTCGCCGTTGCAACTTCTGAAAGCTGCCTCTATCGCACAACCATCGTCGCTGCTGCAACTGGTCTCGCCTCCTGCCTCTCTCGTGCAATACTGTCCCGCCGACGCTGTTCCACCATGCTCCTCCCCTTTAGTCGTGTTAGTCCCTCCAATCGTGCCATGTCCCCTTGTGTGCTCATTGCTCAGTTTGCTTTCTTCTAGGTATTTTTTAACGGTCATTGTTGTTAGTTAATCTGTAAACCGTGATTTTTCATTACTGTGTGGTGTAGGATTTTGAAGAATTTTGAATAGTTTATCATATGATATTTTATGGTTGTTTTTTTTTTTAATTTGACTTTTGAGTTTGAATTTGAAAGAAATAATAACAATGTGGTTTATGTAATATTTTTATTTTAGATAATATTTTAAAGTTTATATTAGACTATAATTATGTTTTACTGTGTGTATTTATATTTTATGTATTATTTTATTAAAAGCAGGTTTCCAGTTGAACTATGGTCGAACCGATTAAACCATGAATTAGTATTTAGAGTGGTTCGATGACCAGTTCAGTTTCAGAAAATTATGTAGTCTCTGCCTCTTTCAATTTTTATCTTCCAATCTCTCTCTCAGTGTTAGTCTATCATCCAAACGCAACCTAATAATTTTATTTATATTTGAGAAACTTCATTTAGCTTTGGATAAATAACTAATGAGATTATTATTATTGTTGTTGTTGTTGTTGTTGTTGTTGTTGTTGTTGTTGTTGTTAACTTTTTACCTACGTATATATGTTTTTTTAATTAAATTTATATAATAATAAATTTTTTATCCTTGTGTTTAATTATATTTAATATTATAATTTGGTTTCACACAAAATAAAATTATTAAATTGAGTAAAATATCGTTTTTGTTCTCAACGTTTGAGAAAATTTTTAAAGTTGTCTCTAACGTTTCAATTATCCAAATTAAGTCCCTAACGTTTCAAAATTGACTCAATGTTATCCTACCGTTGGGGATCCGTTAACAGAATTGGTGGCGGGACAAAATTGAGACGATTTTGAAACGTTAGGGACTTAAATAAGACGAAAACGTTGGGGACAAAAACGATACATAGAAATAAATTTTCAATACTTCAATAATATCAATTTTTTTACTGTATATAGTATTGCCGTACTTGCACAGGATTGGCATTCTTACTCAGATGGAAGCAGAAATTTTGGTGGTATAAACTTGGCAATCGCTATTTTCTATTGTTATCTTTTTGATGTGCTGGATATTTTTCAAACTTGTCATGATAAATTGTCAACAACATGTAGGTAATGAAACTTGCCAGAACTCTAACAGTGAGCCATACAACATTCCAGAAGCAGAGGATTATGATCCAAATGAAAGGGAAAACGTTATGTATGACATTGCTGTTTATAGTTCCTCTTTTGGGTCAGGAGAGATTCCAGTTTTTAGCGATGATATGTGGCATACGTTGGAAATAATGGATGAGTCTTCTCTTGACGGTGAAGTAGGCAAAAGATTAAACCAGATGATCCCAATCCCTGTAAGGTTAGCCTTTTAGTGCAGCCAAATTCTGTTGTATTTAATATCATTGAATTTCTTCTTTCTATAATTTCTTATATATGTAATACTTAGTGATGTATTCTTTATATGTGAGTGTAGCTATAGAATTCCAATTTGGATATTAATACAAATGTCCCTTATCTGTACTTGCAGCATATTCCTAAAACCAGTGAAAATTTTTTTTAGTCTGAGTTGTTTTCTAACCTGTAAGACAGTTTAAGATTTAATGAATAGCATCTGAATTATACTAATATCATTTTTTTTAAAGGATTCAACTTCACTGGCTGTTTTTTTGAGAAATTTGCAATGGATCATGGTGCATAACTTCCTTTTTCTAATGGTAGTTTATGTTGTTTAAAAAAGTGTCTTATTGGTTTTGTATTTTTCCAGTTTTGTTCTTTGTCGGATCAACTCTATCGCTCACCAGAGTACCACAAACATGTGCGGGAGCAAATTGTTCAACAGGTTTGTTCATGTTTGTGGCAAGTTAACAACAGATTATTTTTGGGCCGGCGACCTTAATCTATCTCTTGTTATTGATATATTGTTTCCTGCTGTGTGTGGTGTCAGCTCAAGTCTTATCCAGAACTATATGAAGGCTATGTTCCAAGGAGTATAGTGATTATTTAAAGATAATGAGAAAGTATGTTTATACTTAATAGCATTATATCTATATAAAGACTAGGTTATGCTATTTCAGATGATATGGCTTTATTGATGTTGTCATGGTTCACTGATATTAGGAATGGTGAATGGGGTGATCATGTCACATTACAGGCCGCTGCCGATTGGGTATGATGAAATATACCATTTCCATTTTGTATTTACCTTTCCTATTTATTATAATATTATGAATTTATGATATCCTTCTTTTTGGCTTGCGATTTCAAAGTCAGTGTTCTTTATCTGTTTGATGGATTGCATTGGATGCTTATTCTATTGGATTCATGTAAAGCATTCTTTGTATCTTTTAGAGGCCATCTTAGCAGGTATGGTTTATCTTTTTTATATGAAGTCACATTCCCACTTATTTAGTTTCTTCTTCCACAATTCCTTGCCCCCTCACTCTTTTTTTCCCATTTTTTCTTCTCATATTATAGTGTCTATTTGTTTTTACAATTTGATCGCATATTCTTATTAATATGACATTTACACAGATGTGTAAGTATTACTAAGTATATACAAATTTTGTGGTTTATCAAATATATTTTTACTCTATCTCCTTTGTTTTCTATGCTCATATTTTTAAAAATTAATATCATATTTTATGTTTCTATACTCATATTTTTAATATTATATATTTATAGAATTATTGTACCTCTTAAATATTTACTGACTTAAACGTCGGAGTGTTTTTTACAGGTACACTCCCACCTTTCTCGGTTCGACTCTGGCTACAATCATGGAAGAGCTTCTGACACAAAGCTTTGAACAACGAACCACGTCCTCAGTGAACTATACTTTTGTAATTTTTTTATTTGAATATGAATTTTCACATATGATTGTCAAATTAATTTAATCAACTTTGATATTAAATATAAAAAAAATGTTGAGATAGAACTCATATTAATCTTTCTACATTTACTAAACAATTTTACTTATAATAATGCGCAATGTGTGGGAGTTAATATAGTTAATTATAAATTTAATAACTAACTGTAGTAACTAACTACTCACGATATATTCTGACTCATACTCATTTTCACTCTCATTATAAAAAATGTAATCATGTCCACAATATTTTAATATTAAACTTTCATGAACATCACTTACTATACTTAATGTCCCTCATCCAAGGTAAATTCTATTGTTATTATTGTAGAAATTTAAAACTTGTATTGCACATCTACACTAATTTCAATTCATTGTTATTAGCTTTTAGTCATATAAATAGTATATATTTTTATAAATAATGACTAAAATTTACATTTTTTATTTTAGTTTTGGTAATTGCTCATGTATTTTAATTTGAGTATAACTAGCTCGGCACCTTACCAAAATTGAATCAAAACGAATCAATAATCAAAGAAAGAAAGTGCTTAAGGATCTTTGACACAGAAAGTGGAGTGAGTGGTAATTTTCTGGCTGAGAAGTGAAGTCAAATTTGAAAGTCTACTATAGACAAGCTGAGTAACAAGTGGGAGAACAGAAGGGTTATCAATTTTGATGAGAATGAGAAGTGAGGAAGGGATGGTGGGTCTCAAAAGGAGATCAGATCACGTTCGAACGAGGACACAACATAGTACATACAAGTACAGTGAACTCAACACAACAATGTCCTTTGAAGCCATCATGAAGACAGCCGTTTTATTGTCCCAAAAGGAAAGAAAGTCTGTTAATTTAGCCTCAAGTTTTGGTCAACCTGTCGGATTTCGTAGTCATACTAAACTTAAGAGATTTTTACATAAAATTAAAAATAAATAGTCATCTTTTACTATTAAAAATTTAAATACTGATAAAACTAACCATTAATCATTTAAATAAGTATTGTATCCATGATTATATTTATTTGACAATTCAAATTAAATATTATTCTATGAAATATTAGGGGTGGTAAATAAGTCGAAATTTATCGGACTGATTCGCATAACTTGCAAAAAAAAAAAAAAGGTCGAAATAGAAATTTAAAACCATCATAATAAAAAAACCTGCTTAACTCGCACCACCTAATAACCCTAAACCCGAAACAGGGTTACTCGCCGAGCCCGTCATTCTACAAGAGGATGAAGATGATAATTGAATTTAAAACATTATTTTTTTGTTTGTATTTAGAATGTTTCTCCGTTTTATTTTAAGTTATAATTAGAATTATGTTTGATTGATTAGAGATTTGGACAATGTTTAATTTAATTATATATTTTGGATAATTAGACAATGTCAGTTGTATTATTTTGTTTTAAAAAAACTTGGTTAATGATTATATTTATTAGATATTTAGAATTACAAAGACTTTAGTATTTTTTAGTTTAAAAATTATAATTTATTGTCTTTAGAAATTATAAGTTTATTGAAATATTTATGAAATTATATATTTATTTTAATATTTAATAGTTTAATAATTAAAAAAATAAAAATTAACCAAAATAAAGAACAAAGTCAAAAATTGACGGGTTTAACCTGCTAATCCTATTAGCTGGGATATACTAGCTCATTTGCCATTCCTATAAAATACATTGTTAGTGTTCGACTCTAATCAGCTGTTAACTCCTCTACGTAAGCAAAAATTATTAATTCTTTTATCTGAATCTTTAAATAATTATTTATTCTAAATCAAATTTAATAAGTCAATAGCCATTCT
>NC_029793.2:133580386-133652438 GCF_000816755.2 Arachis ipaensis | reverse complement strand
ATTATTTTATTAAAAACTATGTATAAATTATACACATATATAATAATTAATAAATAATTTTTAATATTTATAAAATATTTTTGTAATTATATTTATGTACACACATAATCAGTTTTATCAAACAAAATCAACATATATAAGTATCATGCCTTAGAAGAATAGGATTATGTTTGGTAAGAGGCATTTTAAGGCTGGATTTTATTTTAGTTTTATTTTTGATCTTATAAAATATTATATAAGTATTTATAAAAATGTAAATTTTTAAAAAATTTGAACTAAAATACAAAGTTAGTCATTATTTATTTCATTAACTTATAAGTATTTTTTTAAAATTAGAATGGAATTTTATTGTCTAATGAAATGAACAACGACGACTAACTTTAGAGAAAAAAACACAAATATTTTAAAATTTGAACTAAAATATAAAATTTAAATTTTTATTTTTATTAATTTCAATTTTTTTTTAATGTAAATGGAATATTTTTTATTGTTTTCAGTGGCTAAGAGAAGGGGGTTGAATCTTAGCCCCTTTTTCTTTCAGTAACACTTGTTGGTCTTGAAACAACTTCTGGAGACTTTTTGCCTTTTTGTCTCGTACCCAGCCACGAGACTTTTCTTTTTGTCTCGTTGATCAGCACGAGATATTTTTTCAGTTTTATCTCCAGTGCAGCAGAAACAGAAATGGAGTAGAAGAGAGAGAAAATTACACCCAGATATATCCTGGTTCAGCTGCTAAATGCAGTGCAGGCTACATACAGTCTCCATCACAACAATGATGGAATTTCACTATAATCATCTTTGATTACAAACACCAATTCTCCCTAGGAACTACCCTTCCTATCCGGGACAAGTCCAGAATCTAAACCCCAATCCTGAACTTGACTTGGTCACTGCCAAGCTTTCCAACTGCTAAGTGCTAACCCAACTTGCAAGGGGATTTCCACAGAATCATAAAACACAACACAGATGTACAAAGGACCTCTAAGGACATCTATGGCTTTTTCTTTTAATTTTGCACTCTCTGCCTTTTTCCGCTCTATGGTTTTTTCATACAAACCTCACTGTTTACCTTTTTCCATGAGACTCAAGACAGATAAAATTAAACAGAAAAATACAAAATGAAGAACATTGAAGGAGAAGAACTTCTGTTAGCTTAAGTAGCTATGAGAACTCTGTGCCTTGCACTCTCACTCCTTGCTCCAAGCCCTGGTTGTTCACCCTTACTTATAGGGAGAAGCCTCCACGGTTAGAACCAACCAAACTAAGCTAATCTTCTTCTTCTTCAAACCAAAACCGGTTCAGCCAGAGAGAGAGAAGAGATAACCCATGCAAAACCCAACATGAAATTACCTCTAGTCCTTCCTTGGTCACCAATCTTCATCAATCCGAGCCCTCCATCCTTGCCTTGCTCTCCAAGATAGATTCCTGGCCCTTGATGCATGCTTGATGATGATGGCTTCATCTGCTCCAATCTCTGCCTCTTCCATCACGTAGCCACTGTAGCTACCTCCTGTGGTGGTAGAGCAAGATCAGAGTCAAGCCATTCTCTCCAATGATCTTCTTCTCTGACCGAGATCTTCTCTTCCATTTTTGGGTATGGAGAAGTCAAGATCTCTTCAATAAATCTTACCATAAGTGATGAGAATCTTAGCTACAACATACTTTTAGTTTTCTTTTTCTTGCCATAATTGTGATGGTCTTGTGGCGTGCTTCTCCTTCTCTTCGGTGGCTAGCTTTAGCTTCCATGGTTGCTGCTGTGATATGACCGAATAGAGAAGAGAGATGAGAGAGAATAGAGAGTTTAAAAGAAAAGTAATTAATAGAACCAATTAATTAAAGTGAGTTTCTTTTACTTCCCTCTATGCTGAGTAGCGTGTAGCATTAATGCAATCAATCATATCAATTACACTTTCTCTTTCATGGTTCCCAATGTAAGTTAAATTCAAATTAATTGAATTTGAGATCCATCACGTGATGAAAGGTGGGATCTGTTGGAAGCAATGAAGCAAAACATTTTGCTTTCTTTCTCAATTAGATTCGGACCAAACGTTGGATCTTTTAGCAAAGATTATAATTGGGCTTGTAGAAACAAAAATTCAATCTAGCCCAATTCCTTTTGATTTTCGGACCAACTTTAATGGCCTTGTAGCAAGTATTTCAATTGGGCTTGTATCACAAATTCTGACCCAAATAACACAACAACTATTCAGCCATAAAGATCAAATTAATTTTGTATCAATGCTGAATGTATTTTCAATATAATTGGGCTTGCAACATTTTTCTTTTCTGTTCGCTCCAAATGTAAAATCCTGCATAGCAAAATTATTTAAATCAATATTTATAAATTAAAATCAACTAATAATTTTGTAATTAATCATATTAATAATGTTTGATCATCACTAAATTAAATTAGAGTTTTTCAAACTCATCAATCTCCCCCTTGATGACAAACATTATTAAAATTGAAATGGAAAGAAATTAAAGATTAGAATATAGAATACTCCCTTTGCAGATTAGTATTTCTTTCCTTTCCAAATGTTACAAGGCTCCCCCCTTAATATGTGCTATTTTACCAAGGAAAGCTTTATACCTGTAACTTTAAAATCAAGCTTGAGGCAACTATGTTATTCAACATATTAATTTTGAAATTGTTGAATGCTTGATTCATGAGCAGAATTAGATTGATAAACAAAACTCATTTATTATCATGAATTGATTTTCTGCTCAAACACACAAAGCAATTGATTATATGAAAATTTTGATGTTTCAAGAAGCTTCTGTTCAAAAACTATTTCCCAATCAATAACTCAGAGCAAAATAATCCTAACAACTTTCAAAAATTATTTTCATATCATATCTTAAAGGAACTGTCAAAAAATAAAATATTCATCAAGCCTATTCATCAAGATAAATATATTCCGAATCCAAGGCAGCAACCATAATCACCAATGTTACTCAATTACATCCTCAAATGCATATTTTTAATAAAAAAACAGTAAGCATATCTATGAAGCAAATGCATCACAAGTACAACAAACAAATATTTTGCCAAGATAAATCAAATAAATTACAAACATCAAGCAGCAGCAATCAAGTTTACCAAGATGGAACAGATGCATTATCAACATCAAACATATCATCATAACAAGATATTGAAACTTGAAACAAGGAAGATCATAAATCCTCAAAAGGATTTCATTCCCTGTTTTGTTAATTTCAATTTTCCAGCGTTTCTCCCCCTTTTGGCATCAAGGGGCACCTGCAAAGGATGACATAGAAAATAGAATATCCAAAATATACCCAAAATGTCAAGAGTGTTTCACAGTGTCATGTGTCTACAGAACCAAAATAAACTACTATAGTTTTAGATTGAGCCGTAACAAGGCAAATATCAGCGAAAAGAAAAGAAACAAGGATTAATCATCAGATAAGTGGAGCTCAGATTCCTCAGCCTCTTCTTCACTAGCAGCACCCAACTCCTCCTTAAAACTCTGCAACATCAGGCTCACCCTATCCTTGCACCTCATCCAAGCCCTCTCTTGTTCATAGGCTTGCTTACGTGCTGCCTTATAGGATTGTACCATTAGTTCCGACATGTTGGTGAATTCGGTGAGGATTTCTTTGATTGATTTGGTTGTCTTGGAGAACTCAGGCCGACTCTCAAACTCACTATCCGAGGCTACTGATTTCTTCCCCTTGGTTCCCTTAATAGTTCCTCCTCCTTTGATCATAGATACCTTATTTTCTACAGCTTCATTTAGGAGATCAATTTTAAAATATTCAAAAATACTTGTTAAAAATATGCCATAAGGCAGATTTACCTTTTTGGTGCTCTTAACTGATTCCCACATGTGTCTGATCATAAGGTAACCAAATGATATAGGAGTAGATGTAACAAGAGCAAAAAGTATGAGGGAGTCAGAAAAGGTTACTCTGTTATGGGAACCACTTTGAGGGATCAGGATGTGAGTGATGATCCTGTGAAGCAGATAGTTTGTAGAGCCGAGTGCCTTATGAGTTGGAGTGGTGCCGTCCAAGCCAGATAGGTTTTCACAGATGTGTTATAAGACGACTTTGTATGTGACCCCAACCTGAGAGTCCCACTTCTCGGTCATATAAGCTCATGGCCCCGCATCCGTATAGCCCAGGGCAGTTCCGATTGCCTCAGTGTTCAGAGTTATGTAAACTTTTTTGACATAGGAGTGGATGGTGCCATCAATCAGTCGCATGTTGGCATAGAACTCACGTACCAAACCGGGATAGACCGGTTTCTGAATATGAAGTAGTGGTGTCCATTGAAGAAGTTCAATCAGAGGAGCAACATTGATCCCTTTGTTTGTGAGTGAGTCGAGACTGGCGAGATAGGTGGCACAAAGGTGGCGTTTTTCCAGTACCTCTTTGTGAAATTCATAGGAGGCACAACAGTTGAACCTTGCCGGATCAAAATGTGAATGTGATCGGTTGAACTTGTTTTTGAAATCCAATGACTCCAAGTTTGTTGGCTCCCTGGTATCATGTAACACGAACCCTTTTGTCTTCTGGGTACTGCGACCGGGTGTTGTCTTCTTTGGTGGTGATTGTGGCGGTGATGGAAGGGGTGATGTGTGTGATTCTTCTTCTTCAGCCACAGGAACCTTCTCTTTCTTTTTCCTTGAAGATGTCTTCGTTGCAATTACTTTCCTCCTCATAGTGTCTGTGTGTTTGGATGGTGGTGAGGGAGAAGATGAAGAGGTAGAATGGATATGTATGTGGGTGTGAGTTTGGGGTGTGGAAGGTTTTTGAGAGAAGATGATTCTTTCACTTTTTCTAGGGGCGGTTTTCTTTTTCATGATAAAGAAAATGGAGAAGTGGAATATGGAGAGATGAAGGGAGCCGAATTGAGTGGAGTGAGGGAGGAGGTTAGGGACGCATTAAATGTGGAGTGGAGAGAGAATTGGAGGGAGTTTAATGACCATTAGTGGGCGGTTATTAACCAAAGAAGTTTCCTTTTATTTGAAATAAACTGAAAAGTGGTTTCCTAGAATCAAAGGATTAGAGGAGGGAAAAGATTTAATTTGATAATATCCTCTTCCAACAAGATTTGATGAGACAACAAAAGAGATTGTGATTTACATAAAGAGAAACTAACAAAACGGTCAGAGTGGGGTCAAAGAAATTTGGTGGGACCCATAAGAATTAATTTTTGCGCAGTCTCCCCCTTGATCATAGCCCTTCCAACACATCCTGATTTTTATCTCCTGCTTTCCTACGAGACAAAACTGAGCAGAATAAAAAATTTCACAAGTTATCAATAGAACTTAAATCAATCATTCCCAAATTTTTTCTCAAAGAGCAGAATCTGTCTTCACAGAGGGGTTTTGTAAAAATGTCAGCAAGTTGGTCTTCAGATTTTACAAATTGAATATCAATAGTATCCTTTTGCACATGTTTTCTAATGAATTGATATTTAATTTCAATGTGCTTGGTTCTTGAGTGCAAAACAGGAATTTATGTGATGTTTATAGCACTCATATTATCACAAAATAAGGGTATACTATTGATCTTTAATTTGTAATCTTCCAACTGTGTTTTTAACTAAGTTAATTGTGAACAACATGCAGATGCATAAATATATTCAGCTTCAGCTGTGAATAGATCCACTGTGGCTTGTTTTTTGCTTGACCACATGTTGAGTGAGCTTCTAAGGAAGCAACACATGCCGGAGGTGCTCCTTCTATCCACTTTATCTCCCGCATAATCTGCATCACAAAACCCTACTGCAGAAAAATCATCAGATTTAGGATACCACAAGCCAAAATCACTAGTTCCCTTAATGTATCTAATGATGCGCTTAACGGCTGAAAGATGGGATTCTTTTGGGTGAGATTGAAACCTTGAGCATACACCCACACTTTGAAAATTATCCGGTCTAGAGGAGGTAAGGTACATAAGTGAACCTATCATTCCTCTATACCTTGTTTCATCCACATCTTTGCCATCATCATCCTTTTCAAGTTTTGTGTTTGGATGCATAGGTGTTCCCATTGGTTTGGAACTTTCTAGGCCAAATTTTTTGATAAGTTCCTTTGCATACTTTTCTTGGTGAATAAAGGTACTGCTAGGAGTTTGTTTAATTTGGAGGCCAAGAAAGAAAGTTAGCTCTCCCATTAAACTCATCTCAAACTCACTAGTCATGAGTTTTCCAAACTCTTCATACAAGGACTCATTGGCCGATCCAAACACAATATCATCTACATAAACTTGAACTAGGAGAATATCATCATTAGATGCTTTAATGAATAAAGTTGTGTCGGTGGTTCTCCTTTGAAAGTGATTTTCCAATAGGAAGGCACTAAGCCTTTCATACCAAGCTCTTGGAGCTTGCCTAAGGCCATAAAGGGCCTTTGAGAGTTTAAAAACATGATTTGAAAAATCTTTATGTTCAAAGCCGGGGGTTGAGCCGCATACACTTCTCTATCAATAAAGCTATTAAGAAAAGCACATTTCACATCCATTTGAAACATTTTAAAACCCTTATAGGCAGCATAGGCAAGAAGCAACCTAATTGCTTCCATTCTTGCTACCGGAGCAAAAGATTCATCAAAATCTATACCCTCTTCTTGATCGTAACCTTGGGCCACTAATCTAACCTTGTTACGAACAACTTTTCCATCCTCACCTAATTTATTTTTGAACACCCACTTAGTACCCGTAACTTTCTTACCATCCGGATGAGGTACTAGTGTCCAAACCTCATTCTTGTCAAATTGAGCAAGCTCTTCTTGCATGGCTTTGACCCATGATGGATCTTCAAGAGCTTGTTTGACATTGTTGGGCTCAATTTGTGACAAGAGGGCAAAATTTCTTGGTTCGGATTGTCTTTTGGATGAGGATCTTGTTGTTACACCTTGTGAGGGATCACCAATGATAAAGTCATGAGGATAACCCCTCATGGACTTCCATTCTCTAGGATTTCGGAGTGGTGTTGAGCTTTGATGAGTTTCTGTGGGTTGTTCTGTTCCAGTTTCTCCTGCTGGCTCAGGAGACAAAATAGAAATGTCTCCTCCATTCTGACGAGACAAAATTGGACTGGCAGATTCTTCATTTTGAGCAGACTTGGAATTTTCTTTACTTGTTCCAGCTTCTTCACAATCTGAATCATTATCTATCACAGTACTGGGAATTAAATTAGAATCACAAAAAGTAACATGTATGGATTCTTCTATGGTCCTATGTTCTTTGAGATAAATCCTATAGGCCTTGCTAGTGGTGGAGTATCCAACAAACATCCCTTCATAGGATTTTGGATCAAATTTGCCAAGGTTTTTTTTATTGTTAAGTACAAAGTATTTACATCCAAAAACATGGAAATACTTAAGATTTGGAGGGGTTCCTTTCCATATCTCATAGGGAGTTTTCTTCAACCCTTTTTCTAATAATGGTCCTATTTAAAATGTAACAAGCTGTATTTACAGCTTCAGCCCATAAAAATTTAGGAATCTCATTCTCACAAAGCATGGCCCTAGTAATCTCTTGAAGGCTTCTATTCCTTCTCTCAACCACCCCATTTTGTTGAGGGGTTCTAGGGCATAAAAAGTTATGAGCAATTCCAAAGTCATCACAGAAATTTTCAAAGTCTTGGTTTTCAAATTCTCTTCCGTGATCACTTCTCAAATGGGCTATTTTTAAATCTTTTTCATTCTGAATTTTCTTACAAAGGGTTGAGAAAGCATGAAAAGCATCATTTTTATGAGCAAGAAAAAGTAACCAACCAAATCTAGAGTAGTCATCTACCACCACAAGATCATAGTGTTTACCTCCTAAACTTTGAGTTCTTGTTGGACCAAAAAGATCAATGTGTAACATCTCTAATGGTCTTTTGGTTGAGATTCCATCTTTTGATTTAAAGGAGTATTTTACTTGTTTGCCCAATTGGCAAGTATCACAAGTAAGATCCTTATCAAATTTGATATTTGAAATTTGACGTGGCGGAAATTGGCGAGTTAAGAAATTGTTATAAGAGATACGTTGCAAGTATAGTTCTTAACCAACCGAAAATCCGCTTATCAATTTAGAAGTGGTTGTCATAAAATTAAAATTAAAATACTGGGAGTATGAATCCCAGGTCGTCTCCCAACGAGTTGCAGGAAGATGTGCTATTTTATTAATCAGATATTTTCTAAAAATGGTTTGAGTTGATAAACAGGAAATTAAATCAGAGAATTTATGTAATTTAAATAGAAACCTTGACCGGGAGTAGATTAGTTGGAAGCCCTATCCTTGATAGAGTTCTCTCAAGATAAAAGTGATAATTAAAGGTTGCCTGCTCAGTTATCCTTTACCAGGTAAAGGAAAGTTAAGCAAGTTGGAAGTCAATTTCTATTCACAAGTTCTAATCCTCTCCCTTGGAAAGGACTAGTGTCAGTGATTAGAGGGCGACCCAACGCGAAACCCAACTATAATTTTACTCTTGAGCATCCAACTCAAGGTCCTCCTGTCAATCAACTCCCAATCAAGTTGTAGAACTACTCAATCATTATGATTGTAAAATCCACAAAATAAGAAAGGGAAATATTGAAAGACATGATAAATAATAATCAAAAGGGTCAATTAAAAATAAAAATAGTTCTTGTATAAATAAATTCTAGAAATAATCTAATAATAATTCTGAGTAAATGAAGGACATGGAAGAGTAAGTGACAGATAAGGAAACAAACTAGAATGACGAAGTCTTGACGGAAGTAATAACTCTTCTCAATATCCCAATCCAAAAAGCAAATAAAATCAAAATGCTAAGAACTATGAATGTGTAGAGAGAAAACCTAGAGGAGGAGTAAGATCAGATCTAAAACTAGAATTATGCGGAATGAATGTTGTCCTCTGGTCTCTGCATGTTTCCTGGCTCTAATATGCTTTTCTGGGCCAAAAACTGGGTCAAAACAAGGCCCGAAATCGCCCCCAGCGAATTCTGTAGATTCTGCAGATCGCGCATGTCACGCGATCGCGTCATTCACGCGTTCGTGTCATCCGGCGTTTTGCCTTGCCACGCGTGCTTGTGCAGTTTCCAATCCGCGCGGTCGTGTGAGCCATGCGTCCGCGTCACTTCTCGCTGGTCATCTCCTCAATTTCTTGTGTTCCTTTTATTTTTGCAAGCTTCCTTTCTAATCTCCAAGTCATTCATGCTTTATAAAGCCTGAAACACTTAACGCACAGATCACGGCATCGAATGGAATAAAGGAGAATTAAAATACATAATTAAAAGTCTCTAGGAAGCAAGTTTTCAACCATGAAGTATTTTTAGGAAGGAATTATAAATGCATGCTAATCATATGAATAAGTGGGAAAAGATTTGATAAAACCGCACAATTTAACACAATATAAACCATAAAATAGTAGTTTATCAGAATTCCTCTAACCAAATTTTTCTTGACTAGCTTAGAAATTTGGTACATGCTAGCATGACCCAACTTTCTATGCCATAGCCATTTTTCAGATTCAAGAGAAGTAAAACATGTTACATTTTGTTCTTTCAAGTCCTCAAGAGTCAATCCATACACATTATTGCACCTTTTAGCCTCAAATAAAATATTTCCAATTTTTTCACAAACAACCAAACACACATACTTTCTAAAAATAACTTCAAAACCTAGATCACACAATTGGCTTACACTAAGTAAATTATGCTTCAAACCATTTACAAGAAGAACATCATTTATACAAGATGAAAAGCTTTTACCAACTTTCCCAACAGCCACTATCTTTCCTTTAGCATCATCACCGAAAGTGACAAATCCTCCATCATATTCATCAAGCTTTATAAAGAAGGTTGTCTTTCTGGTCATATGCCTAGAACATCCGTTGTCCATATACCACATATTTTCTTTCCGTTTAGATGCTAGGCACACCTACAAAACAAGCTTAAGTGACTTTAGGTATACAAATTTTCTTGGATCCTTTCATGTTAAACCATCTCTTATGTCCTGAACCATTATAATAAAAAATAACTTGGTAAACTTTATCACCAATCATCCTTTCACCAAAAAAAGCATTGAATGGGAAAGTGTCCATTTCGGTTACATAGTCTACAAAACCTTGGAGTTGTTGTTTTGTTAAAGCTTGTTGGATTTTGAAACCTTGTATCATTAGAAGATGAGGCAATGTTTTCATAATAAGGTTTCTCAACAGATTTGTAAAACCCCAAGCCAGCTTTATCATAAAGAGGTTTTTGACTAGTCAAG
The DNA here is from genome assembly GCF_000816755.2 of Arachis ipaensis. Lineage (NCBI taxonomy): Eukaryota > Viridiplantae > Streptophyta > Magnoliopsida > Fabales > Fabaceae > Arachis > Arachis ipaensis. The sequence goes on along the minus strand of NC_029793.2, from coordinate 133,642,221 downwards.
ATTTGATTCAAATTTTCAAAACTTTGAGTGAACTTGGCTAAGTCTTCTTTAAGCCTTTTGACCTCTTTAAGCAACTCTTCATTTTCCTTAAAACAGTTTACATATGCAACAATAGAATGATCACTTTCATAGCTCCTAAGTTGGGCTTTTAACTGCTTATTTTCTTCAACAAGTTCACAAGCAGTTTCGGCCTCCCTTAGTTTTTCTTTGAGAAAACCATTTTCAGCTTTAAGAATGGTGATTTGTTGTTCAAGATCTTGGTTATCAAGCAAAAAACATCTTATTTTTTCAGAAAGGTGGTCTATCATAAGATGAAGATCTTCAGTGTTTGGATTATGAAAGACTACCTGTTCAATGTGATCTGCCATGAGACATGGTTGAGATTTTGTTTCAGATTCTTCATTGTCTTCTGAGTCATTTTCCAGATCCTTCCATGACGCCATCAATCCTTTTTTCTTTCCTTTCTTTGGCTTTTCTTCCTTCTTCAACTTAGGGTAGTCGGATTTGAAGTGTCCCGTTTCCTTACAGTTGTAGCATGTCACCTTGCTGAGATCTTTCTTTTGTTTTCTTGAACTGTCTCCCTTGCCTCTCTCCTTGAGCTTCACCATTTTCCTGAATTTTTTGGCAAACAACACAAATTCATTTTCAGATGAGTTATCACTGGATTCATCATCCAGAGGGTTAGTAACAAATGAAAAAGCTATTCCTTTCTTTTTTGAATCCTTTTTCAAATAGGTGTTTTCAAAAGCAAGTAAATTTCCTCTCAAGTCATCATATGTCATGGAGTCAAGACCACTACTCTCAGAAATTATTAATGCTTTTGTTTTTCACTCTTTTGTGAGATATCTCAACACTCTTCTCACAAGCACAGATTCAAGATACTTGATTCCCATAGCATCCAAGCCGACAATGATGATGTTGAAGCGCTCAAACAGTTCATCAATAGATTCTCATTCCTTCATTGTAAACATTTCATACTCTCTGTTTAGCATATCTATCCTGGTCTTCTTTACAATGGTGGTTCCTTCATGAGTAACTAGAAGTTTGTCCCAGATTTTCTTTGCCGTTGTGCATCGTGATACCCGTCGGTATTCCTCGAAGCTAATAGCACAATTGAGTAAGTTGATGGCCTTGGCGTTGAGCTCAACCTTCTTTCTGTCTTCTTCGGTCCAGCTTGCTTCTGGTTTAAGAGAGACAACTCCTTCGGCACTTGTGATGGTTGGATATTGAGGAACCTCCAGGATAATCTTCCAAAGTCTGTAATCCACTGCTTGCACAAAGATCTTCATTCTCTCCTTCCAATAGGTGTAGTTTTTCCCATTGAAAAGAGGAGGTCTATTGCTTGACTGTCCTTCGGTCAGGTTGTAGGACACCAGATTTGAGCCACTATTTTCTACCATCTGGATCTTTTCTCCAAGCTGCAAAGCTTGATCTCTTTGAGACCAAGCTCTGATACCAATTGATGGTTTTCAGTGGCTAAGAGAAAAGGGGGTTGAATCTTAGCCCCTTTTTCTTTCAGTAACACTTGCTGGTCTTGAAACAACTTCCGGAGACTTTTTGCCTTTTTGTCTCGTAACCAGCCACAAGACTTTTTCTTTTGTCTCGTACCCAGCCACGAGACTTTTCTTTTTGTCTCGTCGATCAGCACGAAATATTTTTTCAGTTTCATCTCCAGTGCAGCAGAAATAGAAATGGAGTAGAAGAGAGAGAAAATTACACCCAGATATATCCTGGTTCAACTGCTAAGTGCAATGCAGCCTACATCCAGTCTCCATCACAACAATAATGGAATTTCACTATAATCATCTTTGATTACAAACACCAATTCTTCCTAGGAACTACCCTTCCTATCCGGGACAAGTCCAGAATCTAAACCCCAATCCTGAACTTGACTTGGTCACCGCCAAGATTTCCAACTGCTAAGTGCTAACCCAACTTGCAAGGGGATTTTCACAGAATCATGAAACACAACACAGATGTATAAAGGACCTCTAAGGACATCTATGGCTTTTTCTTTTAATTTTGCGCTCTCTGCCTTTTTTCGCTCTATGGCTTTTTTCATACAAACCTCACTGTTTGCCTTTTTCCATGAGACTCAAGACAGATAAAATTAAACAGAAAAATACAAAATGAAGAAAAATGAAGGAGAAGAACTTCTGTTAGCTTAGGTAGCTATGAGAACTTTGTGCCTTGCACTCTCACTCCTTGCTCCAAGCCCTGGTCGTTCACCCTTACTTATAGGGAGAAGCCTCCACGGTTGGAACTAACCAAACCAAGCTAATCTTCTTTTTCTTCAAACTAGAACCGGTTCGGCCAGAGAGAGAGAAGAGATAACCCATGCAAAATCCAACATGCAATTACCTCTAGTCCTTCCTTGGTCACCAATCTTCATCAATCCGAGCCCTCCATCCTTACCTTGCTCTCCAAGATGGATTTCTGGCCCTTGATACATGATTGATGATGATGGCTTCATCTGCTCCAATCTCTGCCTCTTCTATCACGTAGCCACTGTAGCTACCTCTTGTGGTGGTTGAGCAAGATCAGAGTCAAGCCATCCTCTCCAAGGATCTTCTTCTCTGACCGAGATCTTCTCTTCTATTTTTGGGTATGGAGAAGCCAAGATCTCTTCACTAAATCTTACCATAAGTGATGAGAATCTTAGCCATAGCATACTTTTAGTTTTCTTTTTCTTTCCATCATTGTGATGGTCTTGTGGCTTGCTTCTCCTTCTCTTCGGTGGCTAGCTTTAGCTTCCATGGTTGCTGCTGTGATATGACCGAATAGAGAAGAGAGATGAGAGAGAATAGAGAGTTTGAAAGAAAAGAAATTAATAGAACAAATTAATTAAAGTGAGTTGCTTTTACTTCCCTCTATGCTGAGTAGCGTGTAGGATTAATGTAATCAATTATATCAATTATACTTTCTCTCTCATAGTTTCCAATGTAAGTAAATTCAAATTAATTGAATTTGAGATCCATCACATGATGAAAGGTGGGATCCGTTGGAAGCAATGAAGCAAAACATTTTGCTTTCTTTCTCAATTAGATTTGGACCAAACATTGGATCTTTTAGCAAAGATTATAATTAGGCTTGTAGAAACAGAAATCCAATCTGGCCCAATTCCTTTTGATTTTCGGACCAACTTTAATGGTCTTGTAGCAAGTATTTCAATTGGGCTTGTATCACAAATTCTGACCCAAATAACACAACAACTATTCAGCTATAAAGATCAAATTAATTTTGTATCAATGCTAAATGTATTTTCAATATAATTGGGCTTGCAACATTTTTCTTTTCTGTTCGTCCCAAATGTAAAATCCTGCATAGCAAAATTATTTAAATCAATATTTATAAATTAAAATCAACTAATAATTTTGTAATTAATCATATTAATAATGTTTGATCATCACTAAATTAAATTAGAATTTTTCAAACTTATCATTTTTTATTGATATTTATGTTTTAAAGTTAATAGAAAATAAAGTATAGCTTATTTTGCTAACGAGTTATAGTTTAAATGGTATAGTATCTCATCCTCACCAAGAGGCCTCGAATTCGAGTCTCACTTCTAAATTCAGAAAAAAATAACTTATTTTATTTGTATCACGATTTCTTTCTTAATTTTGTTGTACAATACAACTTTTTTTTTTAATTTTACTTGCAATTAAAAAATTACATTATTCTTTAGTTAAAATATATTATAAAAAAAACCGTAATTTCTTTTCCTATCATTTAAATTAGGAAATATGAATTTTTTTATTTAAATTAAATAATTATCAATAAATCATGTTTGATTTGAAAAGAAAATAATCCTCAAAAAAGAGAGAATTTCTAAAATACATCTAATTTATTTAATCTAGTCTTATAAAGTACACTTTCACCTTATATATAATTAAAAGCAGAATATACTGGAAAGGAGAACACTTTGAATAATAGATACAATAACTATCTAAAATATCTAATAACCATTTTAATAACTAGATAAGCACAACATATTCTTACATAGAGCAAAGTCCTTCGTAAAATGGCAAAAATTAATGCACTCTAGATAAAGGAGCGAGTATAACACTCTTTAAAAATTAATCTATTATCAAATATTATCAGATAAATTAAATTTATTTATTATTGTTATTATTTTTTTTTTATGGGCTGAACTCCTCCATTACTCTACTAGTCTTTAAACATCTTCACTATTTGCTGACAGTGCTTCTGTTATCGTTCTACTGGTGGACAGCAGTTATAACAAATTTATTATCTTTTATTTTAAATTATCCTCAACGTTAATGTGAGTGGTAATAGAATGAAAATTAAAATAAAATTATATTCATGGTACCTGCAAAGACACTCCGATGCCTAAGTCAGCAAGGGTGTGAGCAGGTCTAGAGAGTATTGGGACTTAGGGATACCTGAGAGGTGTCAGTGTATTTATAGTGGTGAACCAATAACCACCGTTGATGTAGTGCCGCTTTTTTAGGGTGATAACCGTCCCTTTATCTTAGGGAGGTTGAGATATGGCCCCTGGAAGTGGTTAGAGAGATTCTAGGGGCAGTTACTTCATTCAAACGAATGTTTATCTGCCAGCTAACTCTCGTCCCCGACTTCTTCAGGGTAGATCATGGTAAGAACCGACTTCCCAGGAGGAAGGTCGGTGCTGGGTGAGGCTCAACCCTTCAGATTGGGCCCTTTATTTGTACCTGGGCCTTATCGTTGGGCCAGGGTATGAACAGTGCCCCTACTCGAGCCCAATTTCTTTTAAGATTTTGGGTTCGAGTATTCTACTCGGGGACGTAGCCGACTTGGGAGGGAACCGACGTGTTTGTTTGGAACCGACGTGACTTTCGTGACTTTTGATTTTTCACAGTTACGTCTAATCAAACATCGCGTCTGTTAGAGGTTCGCGTAGGTATTGATTACCTTGGTAACAGTGCACCCATTAATGACTGCTCCATTTTTACCATTATGCCCCTAACGTGTTTATAAATACTTTCCCACTCTTTCATTGTTTCGTTTCTGCGATTTTTCAAATTTCCTCTTCACCTGTTCGTGCTGCACTCTTGTTTTTGAAGGCTTTCATTTCCTCCAACCTTTTTCGGATAAAGGTTAGATTTTTCTTCTTCTCCTTTTGCAACATGCTTTCGGTTTGCATGCTTTCATTTTTCGGATGGATAGGTTGATTCGTAGGTTTCTGTTTGATTCCGTACTTCCCCTTAGAGACCATGTTTTTGATTTTCTTTTCTTTTTCCTTTGTAGGTTTTACCAAAACCCTTTTTAAAAGAAAGAAAATGTCTTCTGTTGAAAGTCTTGCTCAGTGGGTCGATGTTACAGTCCTGGGGGACGAACCTTTGGTTGACACTGATTTTCTTACTGATCTTCGCACTCACCACCGACTCTGCACCTCTGATGAGGATGAGCCGAAGTATGAACTACTTGCCCCGGGTCCAGAAGACCGGGTCTGTTTTGGGAGGGCTTCGGAGGCAGCCCCTCATTTCTTTTTTATGTATGAGAGCATGCTTACCCGCCTGGGCGTTTTCCTTCTTTTTTCTGACTTTGAGATGGATGTTTTACGCCACTGCCGTGTTGCACCTACCCAGCTTCATCCCAATTCCTGGGGTTTTCTGAAAATTTATCAATTTGTCAGCCATGCTTTGGACTTTTCGACTTCCTTGAGGATTTTCTTTTTTCTTTTCCATATGACTAAGCCCTTCAGTGGGCAAAATAATAAACAACAATGGGTGTCCTTCCGGGCTATACAAGGTCGGAGGGTCTTCACCCTTTTTGATGAATCTTTCCATGACTTCAAAAATTATTTTTTCAAAGTGCAAGCTGTAGAGGGTCACCACCCCTTTTTCCTGGATGAGAATTCTTCCCCTCGCTTCCCTCTGTATTGGTTGGAGGCCTCCCCCTGTGAGAAATATGGTCTGGATGACCTGGATGAGGTGGAGGCTGCCATTGTGGGGTTCCTCCGAGAAGTATGGGGGAGGGCCCCATATCTGGATACTAAAAAATTTCTCCAAGGGTCTCCGACCTTTGTTCAGACACAATTAGGTAGCTTTTATTTGTTTTATTGGATTTCTGACTTGTCTGACTATCTTTTTCCGACTTGTCTAACCTTTTGGCTACTACTTGGTTTTACAGAGATGGCGAGGAGGAATTCGAATGAATCTTACCAGAGGATCCAGGAGGCTAGGGCGAGGTCCCGGGCCAGGACTGGTGGTGCCAGAGCAGTTATCTCTCCCCCTCCTCCTCCTCGAAATTTGAGGACTCCTTCTGAACCTATTGTTATCTCTTCTTCTGCTCCTTCTCAGCCGTCCCCTCCCTCCCGATCCTCCCCTGAGCCTGAACGGAAGAAGCGTAAGGCTTTAGAGCCTAGTTCTTCTTTCGAGGGTGAAGCCAAGGTGGATGCCTCTGAATTTATCTGGAAGTACATCTACCCTCATGCCCGTATAGGCTTGGATGATGTTTCTATCCGGAACCACCTCACTATTCTGGCTCAGGAGAGTATCAGGACGGCGGCGGTGTGCACCAAGTTTCTTGATATTTTCGAGAAGACTCCTCTTAGCTCTCTTGGTTCGTCCTCGAGGGCTAAAGAGTTGGAGGAGAGACTTCTTTTATATCAAGAACATGAGAAGAAGTTGAAGGAGGAGGTCGCCAAACTAGAGGAGGAGAGGAAGGGTCTCCAGGAGAGGGAGAGCATGTTGCAGGCCCAGTGCAACATGGAGGTCGGTTTAAGGCTGAAGGCGCAGGAGAGCTATTCAAGCCTTTTTGAGGACCTTGTGGTTGTGAAAAAAGATCTGCTGAATGCTCGGACTACCTATGCCGAGTTGGAGGACTCTATTGCCGAGGGATCTGAAGAGGCTTGGAGGATTTTTAAGGAGCAAGTCGGAGTCATTGCTCCTGGCTTGGATCTCTCTCCTTTAGATCCTGACAAGGTCGTCATTGATGGTGCTATAGTGTCTCCTCCTGCCCCCCAAGTTGTTTCCGAGTCAGACTTGAAGACTCGGGGGCAGAGGATTATTGAGTCCCCTCCTCGCTCAAAGGATGCTCCGAGCTCTTCAAAGGTTCCTCCGACTTCCTCTCCATCTCCTATGGATGCCTCTCTCCCTGGTCCTGACGTTGCTCCGACTACTCTTCTTGGCTCTGGTGGTGATCCGTCTACACCTATTCCGAAAAAATAACTTTATTGGCTATATGGGACCCGGCTTGTGGGTCCCCCTTTTTTAAACTCTTTTTTTGTTTGTGTTGGTGGTAATTGAACAATTTCTTCTGGCCTTTTAAGGCCGTAAACAAAATATTTATAAGTACCCTTTTTTGGATAAGGGTTTTGAGTTTCGAAGAATACCCCTTTTTTGGATAAGGGTCTTAGTTACCTTTTGCGTGTATGCTTTTCTGACTTCAGTTTTTGAAAAACCCCCTTTTTGATCTTTTCAGTTTTGAAAACCTTTTTCCTGGCTGTCTGTCCTTTTGGGGTCCTCGTCTCTAAGGACTTTAGGATAGTACTTACGCTTTAATAGGTTTTTCGATCTCTTTTGCTATTCCTTATACTCAACTTTGTCTTATTGAGTTCTATGACTTAGGTTATTTTTGTGATGCGTTTTCTTTTCTACTCGGTTTTTTATTTCGACTTATAAGTCGGAATATCTCCGAGTTTCTCACGATCAACTTTTATAACCTCTTTACACCGACTTGTACCTCGTCGTTTTATCCTGACGACCATCTAGGTCGGTTCAAGGGATTTTCACGTTTTGTCGAGCTTAAGTCGGCGCGTTTCGTAGGAAGAAAAAATAAACGAGAAGAAATTTATAAGAGATATTGTAAAAGATCTTTATTAATTTTGGGAAGGTATTTTACTGCTACTAAGGGTTTTTAATAATTTTTCCCCCTTAGCATCTACTATGATGCCTCATTAAAAACCCTTCTTCAGAAAAAACCCTCTATCGTTTGGGAAAAAATCGTGAAGTTGGGAAAAGAGTACATTAGGGAGTAGAGTTCGCTCTTAGTTATAGTACCTTTTCATATTACAAGCATGCCACGATCTTGGTAACTCGGCGCCGCTTAGGTCGGTCACCTTATAATAACCTTTTCCTAAGACCTCGCTGACTTTGTAGGGTCCTTTCCAGTTGGCAGCGAGTTTTCCTTCCCGCGACTTGTTGACTCCTATGTCGTTTCTGATTAAGACCAGATCGCTTAATGCGAAACTTCTTCGAATGACTTTCTTGTTGTATCTGATAGCCATCCTTTGCTTCAGCGCTGCTTCTCTTATCTGGGCTTGTTCTCGGACTTCGGGGAGCAATTCTAGCTCCTCTTTGTGCCCCTGTATGTTTCCGATTTCATCATGGAGAATCACCCTTGGGCTTTGCTCACTGATTTCTACTGGTATCATAGCTTCTACCCCGTAGACAAGTCGGAAGGGCGTTTCTCCAGTGGCAGATTGTGGCGTTGTCCGATAAGCCCACAACACTTGTGGGAGTTCTTCTGCCCAGGATCCCCTTGCTTCTTGTAGTCTTTTCTTCAGCCCTGCCAGTATGACTTTGTTGGCTGCCTCGGCTTGTCCATTGGCTTGTGGATGTTCCACCGAGGTGAACTGGTGTTTGATTTTCATACTGGCCACCAGGCTTCTGAAGGTAGAGTCGGTGAACTGGGTTCCATTATCTGTAGTGATGGAATAAAGGATCCCATACCTTGTGATGATATTTTTGTAGAGGAATCTCCGACTTCTTTGGGCTGTGATGGTAGCCAGTGGTTCTGCTTCTATCCATTTTGTGAAGTAGTCTATTCCCACGATCAAATATTTAACTTGTCCTGGCGCTTGGGGAAAGGGACCTAACAAATCCATTCCCCACTTTGCGAAGGGCCATGGAGAAGTTATACTGATGAGCTCCTCGGGGGGAGCCACGTGGAAGTTTGCATGCATTTGGCATGGTTGACATTTTTTCACAAATTCTGTGGCATCTTTCTGCAAGGTCGGCCAGTAGAATCCAGCTCAGATTACTTTTCTGGCTAGCGACCTGGCTCCGAGATGATTTCCGCAGATCCCGTTATGGACCTCCTCTAATACCTCGGTGGTTCTCCAGGTCGGTACGCACTTTAACAATGGTGTTGATATTCCTCTTCTATAGAGAATATTTTTCACCAGAGTGTAGTGTTGTGCTTCCCTCCGGATTTTCTTAGCCTCTTTTTCCTCCTTGGGGAGGATGTCGAATTTCATGTATTAGACCAAGGGGTTCATCCATCTGAGGTTTAGTCTGGTTACCTCAAGGATCACTTGCGTTTCCTCCGTTTTTACCACAGAGGGTTCCTGGAGAATTTCCTGGATCAGGCTTCTGTTATTCCCTCCTGGCTTGGTACTTGCTAACTTGGATAGGGCGTTTGCTCTGCTATTTAGATCCCGAGTTATATGTTTGACCTCGGTTTCTGCAAAGCGCCCAAGATGCTCCAGAGTTTTTTCCAAGTACCTCTTCATATTTGGGTCTTTTGCCTGATACTCTCCACTTATCTGGGAGGTCACCACTTGGGAGTCGCTATATACCATCACTTTTGTAGCGCCGACTTCTTCTGCCAGCTTCAACCCGGCAATCACGGCTTCATATTCTGCCTGATTATTTGAAGCTGGGAATTCAAATTTGAGGGAAACCTCTATTTGGGTTCCCCTTTCGTCCACTAATATTATGCCTGCACCGCTTCCTGTTTTATTTGAGGATCCGTCTACATAGAGTTCCCATGTAGTTGGCTTATTCTCTTGATCTCCTGCATACTCTGCTATGAAGTCGGTAAGGCATTGGGCTTTAATTTCCGTCCGAGTTTCATACCTCAAGTCGAACTCGGAGAGCTCTATTGCCCATTGAACCATTCTCCCTGCAACATCCGTCTTTTGGAGGATTTGCTTCATGGGTTGGTTCATGCATACTCTTATTGTATGAGCTTGAAAGTAAGACCGTAGCCTTCGTAAGGCTACCACTAAGGAGTAGGCAAACTTCTCTAGTTTGTGGTACCTTAGTTCGGGGCCTTGTAGAACTTTACTGATGAAATACACTGGATGCTGACCGACCTCGTCTTCTCTTATCAAGGCTGACGCGACAGCCTTGTCTGCTACAGATAAGTATAGGACGAGGTCTTCTCCAACTACAGGTCGGGTCAGAATCGGAGGTTGACTCAAGAATCTCTTGAACTCCTGGAACGCCTCTTCGCATTCAGGAGTCCACTCGAACTGACATCCCTTTCTCAATAAGGAGAATAGTGGAAGGGATTTTAGTGCTGATCCTGCCAAGAATCTGGAGAGGGCTGCAAGTCGGGGTCTTCATTTCCAGGATAGCTTTACACTTATCGGGATTTGCTTCAATCCCTCTCTGTGTTAGCATAAAACCCAGGAATTTCCCAACTTCTACCGCGAAGGCACACTTTGCGGGATTTAGTCTCATCCCGTGTGACCTTATGGTGTCAAACACTTGCGAGAGGTCTGTCAAGAGGTCGATTTCTCCCTTGGTTTTTACTAGCATGTCATCGACGTAGACTTCCATTAAGCTTCCAAGGTGAGAAGCGAACACCTTATTCATCAGCCTCTGATATGTGGCCCCTGCATTTTTCAATCCAAATGGCATGACCACATAACAGAAATTAGCTCTGGGCGTGATGAATGATGTTTTTTCCTGGTCGGGTTCATACATCGGGATTTGGTTATACCCCGAGTAGGCATCCATGAATGATAAGTATTGATATCCCGAGCTAGAGTCTACTAGGGTATCAATACTTGGTAGTGGATAAGGGTCCTTAGGACATGCCTTATTTAAGTCGGTGTAGTCGACACACATTCTCTATTTGCCGTTTTGCTTTTTGACTAGCACTACATTGGCTAGCCATGTTGGATATTTAACTTCTCTGATGAAGCCGGCTTCTAAGAGTGTCTGTACTTGTTCTTCTACTACTAGGGCTCGTTCCAGGCCGAGCTTGCATCTTCTTTGTTGTACAGGTCGGGACCCTGGGTATACCGAGAGCTTGTGGGACATGAGCTCGGGGTTTATCCCGGGCATGTCGGAGGCTTTCCAGGCAAAGAGGTCGGAATTGTCTCTTAGGAGTTTAGTCAACCCTTGTTTTAGGGTTTTCCCTAAGTTGGTTCCTATGTTGGTATTTTTCCCTTCCTCTTGACCGACCTGTATTTCTTCGATTTTTCCTCCCGGCTTTGGTCGCAGCTCTTCTCTGGCCCTTGTACCGCCGAGTTCTATGGTGTGAACTTCTTTGCCTTTTCCCCTTAGGTTCAGGCTTTCATTGTAGCATTTCCTTGCCAATTTCTGATCTCCCTTCACCTTGCTATTCCCGCTGAGGTCGGGAATTTCATGCAAAGGTGGGGAGTAGACACCACTGCTCCGAGTCGATTAAGGATAGCTCTGCCGATTAAAGCATTGTATGCTGACCCTACGTCGATGACTATAAAGTCTATACTCAGTTTTGGATTTTTCCCCTTTTCCAAAGGTAGTGTGTAGGGATAGAAATCCTAGTGGTCTTATTGGTGTGTCGCCTAGTTCATACAAGGTGTCGGGGTAGGCTCTTAATTCTTTCTCATCCAACCCTAGTTTGTCAAAAGCGGGCTTGAAAAGGATGTCCACTGAGCTTCCTTGGTCTACTAGGGTTCTGTGGAGATGGGCATTTGCTAGGATCATGGTTATTACCACTGGATCGTCGTGTCCAGGGATTATTCCTTGCCCATCCTCTTTTGTGAATGAAATGGTAGGGAGGTCGGATGATTCTCCTCCGACCTGGTAGACTCGCTTGAGATGCCTTTTGCGAGAGAATTTGACGAGTCCCCCTCCCGCGAACCCTCCTGAGATCATATGGATATGTCTCTCCGGAGTCTGCGGTGGTGGGTCTTTTCTGTCCACATCGTCCCGCTTTCTCTTCCCATGACTGTCCGACCTTTCTATGAGATATCTGTCAAGCCGACCTTCTCTAGCCAGCTTTTCTATTACATTTTTAAGGTCGTAACAGTCATTTGTCGAGTGACCATATGTTTTATGGTACTCACAGTAGTCGCTGTGACTCCCCCCTTTTTTATTTTTAATGGGCCTGGGAGGTGGCAGTCTTTCAGTATTGCAAATCTCTCTGTATACATCCACTATAGAAACCTTTAGAGGAGTATAAGAGTGATATTTTCTTGGTCTATCGAGACCGAGTTCTTTCTTCTTCTTGGGTTCCCTCTCCCTCTCTTTTGTTGAGGGGAGATGCCCAGGTTGCCAACTCGAATCTCTCAGTCTAGCATTTTTCTCCATGTTGATGTACTTTTCAGCTCTTTCCTGTACATCACTTAAGGAGGTGGGGTGTCTTTTAGATATGGACTGTGAGAAAGGACCTTCTCTAAGCCCATTGACTAACCCCATTATGACTGCCTCGGTGGGCAGGTCTTGGATTTCTAGACATGCTTTGTTGAACCTTTCCATATAGGCTCGTAAGGATTCTCCGATCTCCTGTTTTATTCCCAGGAGACTTGGCGCATGTTTTACTTTGTCCTTCTGGATGGAGAACCTCATCAAGAACTTCCTTGAGAGGTCTTCAAAACTGGTGACCGACCTCGGGGGGAGGCTGTCGAACCACTTCATCGCTGCTTTCGATAAGGTGGTCGGGAAAGCTTTGCAGCGCGTCGCGTCAGAAGCATCAGCCAGATACACCCGACTTTTAAAGTTGCTTAAATGATGCTTCGGATCTGTGGTTCCGTCATAGAGGTCCATATCGGGGCTTTTAAAGTTTCTTGGAACTTTTGCCCTCATTATGTCCTCACTAAAAGGATCCTCCCCTCCTGGGGGCGACTCTTCTTTATCGTCACGGGAGTTCCGACCTTTGAGGGAGGATTCTAACTTTAAGAGTTTTTTCTCTAACTCTTTTCGTCGATCCATCTCCTCTCTTAGGTGCTTTTCTATCTCCCTTTGTCGCTCCCGTTCCTGTTCTAGCTGTTCCAAACGACTTTGGTGGACATGGACTAATCCCATAAGTTCAGTTGTGTGGGACTGTCCGTCCTTCTTCGATTCGCACCCTTCTGAGGAATTCACCTTCGGAGTTTTGACTCCGGAGGTACCCTCTCTGTGTTGATCGTTGGTTCCCTGGTGGAGGGTTAGGTCCACGTCATTATTTCCGGTGTCCAGATTCTCTTGTTCGGAATCTGTCTTCACATGACCCTCCTCAGGGGATCTGTCCGCCATCACTGGTTGATCTCTCGGGTCCCCGGCAACGGCGCCAATGTTACGATGGGTAACCGGAGATTGTTGGGCTAGACTTGCTGGGTTGGCCCAATCGTCTGAGGAAGGAAGCCTTCGAGCGGGTCTGCGTCTTGGGGCCTCCGTCCGACTTGTGAGTATGAACGAATGGGGGTGGTACCTGCAAAGACACTCTGATGCCTAAGTCAGCAAGGGTGTGAGCAGGTCTAGAGAGTATTGGGACTTAGAGATACCTGAGAGGTGTCAGTGTATTTATAGTGGTGAACCAATAACCACCGTTGATGTAGTACCACTTTTTTAGGGTGATAACCGTCCCTTTATCTTAGGGAGGTTGAGATATGGCCCCTGGAAGTAGTTAGAGAGATTCTAGGGGAAGTTACTTCATTCAAACGAATGTTTATCTGCCAGCTAACTCTCGTCCCCGACTTCTTCAGGGTAGATCGTGGTAAGAACCGACTTCCCAGGAGGAAGGTCGGTGCTGGGTGAGGCTCAACCCTTCAGATTGGGCCCTTTATTTGTACCTGGGCCTTATCGTTGGGCCAGGGTATGAACAGCATATATATACATATATACACATATATAAATTGAAATCATACAATATATATTATTTAACATAACATATCTTACCATACATATGAGTATATGAAAGATAAATACATAAAATATTATAAAGAGTAAAGTATCGTTTTTGTCTCTAACATTTGGGGTAAGTCTCAAAGTTGTCCCTAAGGTTTTAATCGTCCTATTTAAGTCTCTAACGTTTCAAAATTGACTCAATGTTATCTTGCCGTTAGAAATCTGTTAACGGAATTGACGGCAGGACAAAATTGAGATAATTTTGAAACGTTAGGAACTTAAATAGGACGAAAACGTTGGGAACAAAAATGGTACATAAAAATAAATTTTAATTTTATCCTTCACTAATATCAATCTTTTATGGTACATAGTTATTCAATTGTTTTTAATCACATTTAAGTAAATTACACTTAATCACATTATTTTGATTCTAAATAATTTTTTTTAATAATTTTACTCTTAAAGATTTTTACCCATCATGAAATGTTTGTAAAATGACTAGAATCACATTATTTTATTGTATATTTATCATTTTTTCCCACAAGTTTATGTACTAGTCATTTTACAAACATTTTATGATGAGTAAAAATTTTTAAGAATAAAATTATAAAAAATAAATTTATTTAGAATAAATTTAATGTGACTAAGTGTAATTTATATATATGTGATTAAAAAATAATTGAAAAACTATGTACCGTAAAAAATTGATATTATTGAAGGATAAAATTTAAATTTATTTCTATGTATCATTTTTCTCCCCAACGTATTCGTCCTATTTAAGTCCCTAACATTTTAAAATCTTCTCAATTTTGTCCTGCCGTCAATTCCGTTAACAGATTCCTAACAACAAGACAACATTGAGTCAATTTTGAAACGTTAGGGACTTAAGTAGGACGATTCAAACATTAGGAATAACTTTCAGACTTACCCCAAACGTTGAGAACAAAAATGATACTTTACTCATATTTAAAATATAGATCTTGTGAAAAATGGTTTTGACAAACAAATGTATTATGTGGAAAAAAATCAGTACTAATTTTTCTATTTTTTTTATTAACTTTTTTTTTAAACACATTAGTTAGATATGTAACACACTTAATTGGCTGTATGTCTTTATCTTTTTAACAGCGGTAAACATTGTATACATATATAATAAATTATAAGATAAAGAGGTAAATTAATTTGTATAAATATACAGATATTTTTTTTAGCTATTATTGTAATACAAGATTCTAAAAATCAGTTTAAATTGGCTGATCAAACTGTGATCAGGTGGAAATAACGAATCGGTTAAATACTATAAACGAAAGTTTCAAAAACCGCACTCCGTCAGTTAAATCGAATTGAGATTCGGCCGGTTTTCTTCCAAAAGTCCAAAATTCCGCCGTTTGGTTTAGAGGAGAGAAACTCTAACCAAACTACCATAGTCCAAAATGCTTAACAGCACCCTCGTGCCTCGTCTATCTCACTGTCTCCTTCTCCATCTCCTTCTTCTCATCAATCTCCTCTCTCACTCCCTCACTTCTGTCTAGTCACCGTCCTGCTACGGTCGCCGTTGCAACTTCTGAAAGTTTCCTCTATCACACAGCCATCGTCGCTGCTGCAACTGGTCTCGCCTCCTACCTCCCTCGTGCAATACTGTCCCGCCGACGCTGTTCCACCATGCTCCTCCTCTTTAGTCGTGTTAGTCCCTCCAATCGTGCCCTGTCTCTTTGTGTGCTCACTGCTCAGGCTGCTTTCTTCTAGGTATTTTTTAACGGTTATTGTTGTTAGTTAATCCGTAAACGGTGATTTTTCATTACTGTGTGGTGTAGGATTGTGAAGAATTTTGAATAGTTTATCATATGACATTTTATGGTTGTTTTTTTTTTTAATTTGACTTTTGAGTTTGAATTTGAAAGAGATAATAACAATGTGGTTTATGTAATATTTTTATTTTATATAATATTTTAAAGTTTATATTAGACTATAATTATGTTTTACTGTGTGTATTTATATTTTATGTATTATTTTATTAAAAACAGGTTTTCAGTTGAACTATGGTCGAACCGATTAAACCATAAATTAGTATTTAGAGTGGTTCGATGACCACTTAAGTTTCAGAAAATTATGTAGTCTCTGCCTCTTTCAATTTTTATCTTCCAATAATCTCTCCCATTACTTAATCACATTACTTATATTTTTTTTATAATTTTATACTTTATAAATAATTTTTTTTATTATTTTACACTTAAAGTAATGTATTTTTTTAAATAAATAAATTTTATACTTTCATTCTAAATAATGTAATTTTACTTTCATTACTTAATTACATTACTTATAATTTTTTTTATAATTTTACACTTTCATTCTAATCACATTAAATTATTTATTTAGAATGAAAGTGTAAAGTTTATTTATTTATAAAATAATTACATTACTTTAAGTGTAAAATTATAAAAAGATAAATTTATTTAGAATGAAAGTAATGTAACTAAGTGTAATTTACTTAGATGTGATTAAAAAATAATTGAATACTATGTACAATAAAAAATTGATATTATTGAAAGATAAAATTAAAATTTATTTCTATATCATTTTTGTCCCCAACATTTTCGTCCTATTTAAGTCTCGAACGTTTCAAAATCGTCTCAATTTTGTCCCGCCGTCAATTCTGTTAACGGATCTCTAACGGCAGGACAACTTTGAGTCAATTTTGAAACGTTAGGGACTTAAATAGGACGAATGAAACGTTAGGGATAATTTTGGAACTTATCCCAAACGTTGGAGACAAAATAAATTAGAATACTTGATTAAAAACTGATTAGTAAATTGATAATTAAGTAGTATTTTTAAAGTAATTTTAAGAGATTAAATTAGATTTCAAATTTGTACAATATACTTTAATTTTATTAAAATTTACCAAATTTCAATTTACCTAAAATTAATAAATTATTAATTTTATTTATGTCCCAAATTAAACCCTAATTTGCTAAACACTTCCTAAAACTTTAATCCTAATTACCCCACTCCCTTCAGCCGCCATACCCCTTTCCTTTTCTTCCAAAAAACAAACTCACAACGCCACACTTAGCAGCAGCCAAAAATCCACAGAAAGAAAGAAAGAGAGGAGAGGGTGCGAATCAGGAGGGAGAAGAAAGGGGGAGAGCGTGCCGGCGAGTCCCTGCTGCTCGTCGCGCCGCTGTCTTCGCCGATGGAGGAGGAGCGAGGAGAGCGTGTCACGGAGCAGGGGAAGCTCGCGCGAGTGAGGAGCGTCGCCACCGTCATCGCGACGTGCGCCGCCAGCTTCGCTGCACCTCGTCATCACCATCGCCGTCGGACCGCCATGGAGTCGTTGCCGTCGAACCGGCGCTGCGAGCTGCTATCGAGCCTTGAGCAGAATCCGATGCGAAGAGAGAGAGAGACAGAACAACGCGAGGAGAGAGAGAAGGCGTTGCGGGGGTTTCTGCCGCCGCTGCTCTCTCCGCCATCGCCGCCGCCGGAGTCATGAGCTGAGGTGGGGAAGGAGACCATTTTCCCTGTTGTTGTTGCAGTCATTGCGCTACTACTGCTACGCTTCATTTTCCTTGTTTTCCTTAATTACCGTAAGTCATTTTTGTTTCTGAACCCCCACTGCTATTGTCATGTTATCCGTTGATTGAGAAGTTTAAGACGTTGATGTTTTAGGATTAAGCTGCTGCAACTGTGGACTGTGATGGTTGATGCTCTGAAAGAGTCGTCGCTGCTGGGGTGACTGGAATTACTATTGCCAGTTCTACCGTTGCTACCGATGCTGTTGACTTGCCCCAATTCAAGTTCAGTGTCACTGCCCTAGGTCTAGCCTGTCTCCTGACTCTGTTTCACTTTTATACTCTGAACTGCTTTGGTCTCGTTTATCTGTTTGTTACGATTTTAATTCCATTTTATTTTTGGTATTGCCTTGAATTTTTTTAGAGTTGTTTCCGCGTTTGATTCCATCAAATTTGATGTTGCTGCTGTTAATACTGCTGATTCTAATGCCATTGCTGTTGTTGCTGTTAATTTGGAATAAGTGGGTTTGTCGCCTTTGATTCTTGAATTCAGCTAGTCGAGGTAGGGGCGCTTTTCTTAAACTTGTTTACTTTCCAGAGTTGTTATAAATCGATATTAATGCATAAAATACATTTTTGGTAATTTCGTAAGTCTTATGAATTGAATTGAGTTGTTTTGGATGAATGAGGTTATTAGTTGTATTGATTGATTGATCGATTCAGAAAGTTGAATATTCTGATTAGTTGACGGATGTGGTTAAAGTAGTTTTTCGAGAGTTATTGGAAGATATTTAGTAATGGCATTTAGTTTAACTTTAGAAATGATTCGATTTTAGGAAAGGTTTAGTATTGAAATTTGATTTGATATTGAACCTGATTTGATATCGGAATTTGATTTTAAAACAAATTTGGAAAGGGCCTTATATTTGAAAACGATTTGTTTATTGACAATAATTTACTATTTTGGAAATGGTTCGAACAGGGTTTGAGGAACGGTTTGGTTTGAAACGGTTTGAGAAAACCGAGAGTTCTTAATTATTGATTAATACTGTTGAATGAGATTAATTTAGATTGCGATTTATAGGACTGGTTGATTGGATTCTGGATTTTGCTATTACCTTGTGTTGAATGTGGTTGTGGTGAAAATTGTGTTGGGAGTGATTTGACTGACTAACAGGTGTTTGGTTTGGTTTGGTTGGGACCCGAAAAGGGTGGCAGAATCCGAGTTTTAGAGGAGATGCTGCCGAAATTTTATAAAATTGGAAGTTTTGTTTGAAGTAATTGTTTAAAAAGATTTAATTCTTAAACGTTATTTATTTAAGATTGATTTATTTAGAAAAGAAAGAATTATGTTTTGGATTGAGATTGTTGATTAATGGAAAGAAGGATGATGAGGATTGATTTGAAATATGATTTTTGAATGAATTTGGAAATGGGATATGGATTGATAAATGATGAATGAATTGTTTATATGGCTTATGAATTTGAAATATCTGAGATACGAGGTTCCCTGGATTAAGTGCCGTGGCTTGCCACCACGTGTANTTGTTTTCTATGCTTATTTTTTTAACATTATATATTCATAGAATTATTATACCTCTTAAATACTTACTGACTTGAGCGTCGGAGTGTCTTTTACAGGTACACCCCCAACTTTCTCGGTTCGACTCTTACCACAACCATGGAAGAGCTTCTGACAAAGAATTTTTCAACCAGGTTATAGTTTGGAATCACCACTTCACTTTTGCTATGTTGCTCTACAAAAAAAGCTTTGAACAACGAACCACATCCTAAGTGAACTATACTTTTGTAATTATTTTTTTATTTGAATATGAATTTTCACATATGATTGTCAAATTAATTTAATCAACTTTGATATTAAATATAAAAAAAATGTTGAGATAGAACTCATTAATCTTTCTACATTTACTAAACAATTTTAGTTATAATAATGCGTAATCCGTGGAAGTTAATATAGTTAATTATAATTTTAATGACTAACTGTAGTTACCAACTACTCACACTATATTCTCACTCATACTCACCTTCACTCTCATTATAGAAAATGTAATCATGTCCACAATATTTCAATATCAAACTTTCATGAATGTTACTTACTATACTTAATGTACCTCATCCAAGGTAAATTTTATTGTTATATATTATTGTAGAAATTTAAAACTTGTATTGCACTTCTACACTAATTTCAATTCATTGTTATTAGCTTTTAATCATATAAATAGTATATATTTTTATAAATAATGACTTAAATTTACATTTTTTATTTTAGTTTTGGTAATTGCTCATGTATTTTAATTTGAGCATAACTAGCTCGGCACCTTACCGAAACTGAATCAAAACGAATCAATAATCAAAGAAAGAAAGTGCTTAAGGATCTTTGACACAGAAAGTGGAGTGAGTGGTAATTTCCTGGCTGAGAAGTGAAGTCAAATTGGAAAGTCTACTATAGACAAGCTGAGTAACAAGTGGAAGAACAGAAGGGTTATCAATTTTGATGAGAATGAGAAGTGAGGAAGGGATGGTGGGTCTCAAAAGGAGATCAGATCACGTTCGAACGAGGACACAACATAGTACATACAAGTACAGTGAACTCAACACAACAATGTCCTTTGAAGCCATCATGAAGACAGCCGTTTTATTGTCCCAAAAGGAAAGAAAGTCTGTTAATTTAGCCTCAAGTTTTGGTCAACCTGTCGGATTTCGTAGTCATACTAAACTTAAGAGATTTTTACATAAAATTAAAAACAAATAGTCATCTTTTACTATTAAAAATTTAAATACTGATAAAATTAACCATTAATCATTTAAATAAGTATTGTATCCATGATTATATTTATTTGACAATTCAAATTAAATATTATTCTATGAAATATTAGGGGTGGCAAATAGGTCGAAATTCATCAGACTGATTCGCATAACTTGCAAAAAAAAAATTTAATGTAAATTTTTAAAAAATTTGAACTAAAATACAAAGTTAGTCATTATTTATTTCATTAACTTATAAGTATTTTTTTTTAAATCAGAATGGAATGTTATTGTCTAATGAAATGAACAACGACGACTAACTTTAGAGAAAAAAAACACAAATATTTTAAAATTTGAACTAAAATATAAAATTTGAATTTTTATTCTTATTAATTTCAATTTTTGTTTGAATGTAAATGGAATATTTTTTATTGATATTTATGTTTTAAAGTTAATAGAGAATAAAGTATAGCTTATTTTGCTAACGAGTTATAGTTTAAATGGTATAGTCTCTCATCCTCATCTAGAGGCTTCGAATTCGAATCTCACTTCTAACTTCAGGAAAAAAAAATATATAACTTGTTTTATTTGTATCAAGATTTCTTTCTTAATTTTGTTGGACAATACAATTTTTTTTTTAATTTTACTTGCAATTACAAAATTACATTATTCTTTAGTTAAAATATATTATAAAAAAATCGTAATTTCTTTTCCTATCATTTAAATTAGGAAATATGAATTTTTTATTTAAATTAAATAATTATCAATAAATCATGTTTGATTTGAAAAGAAAATAACCCTAAAAAAAAGAGAGAATTTCTAAAATACATCTAATTTATTTAATTTAGTCTTGTAAAATACATTTTCACCTTATATATAATTAAAAGCAGAATATACTAAAAAGGAGAACATTTTGAATAATATATACAATAACTATCTAAAATATCTAATAATCATTTTAATAACTAGATAAGCACAACATATTCTTACTTAGAGCAAAGTCCTTCGAAAAATGGCAAAAATTAATGCACTCTAGATAAAGTAGCGAATATAACACTCTTTTTAAATATTATATATTATTTAAAATAATATAAATATTTCAAATAATATATTTAAAATATAGTAAAGTAACATATATATTTTTATGTGAATTTTTTTATTAAACTTCTTTTTCTTTTGCAAGAACAATTAAAATATCATCGAGACATGATAAAAGTTAACATAAATATTTAATTTTATTTTCTATTTGGTTCGAATTTGGTCAGTAATAAGATATGGCATATATATACATATATACACATATATAAATTGAACTCATACAATATATATTATTTAACATAACCTACCTTATCATACATACGAGTATATGAAAGACAAATACATAAAATATTTTAAAGAGTAAAGTATCGTTTTTATCCCTAACATTTGGGGTAAGTCTCAAAATTGTCTCTAACGTTTTAATCGTCCTATTTAAGTTACTGACATTTCAAAATTGACTCAATGTTATCCTGCCGTTAGAAATCTGTTAGGACAAAATTGAGATGATTTTAAAACGTTAAGGACTTAAATAGGACGAAAACGCTGGGAACGAAAATGGTACATAAAAATAAATTTTAATTTTATCCTTCACTAATATCAATCTTTCATGGTACATAGTTATTCAATTGTTTTTAATCACATTTAAGTAAATTACACTTAATCACATTATTTTGATTCTAAATAATTTTTTTTATAATTTTATTCTTAAAAATTTTTGCTCATCATGAAATGTTTGTAAAATGACTAGAATCACATTATTTTATTGTATATTTATCATTTTTTCCCCACAAGTTTATGTACTAGTCATTGAACAAACATTTTATGATGAGTAAAAATTTTTAAGAATAAAATTATAAAAAATAAATTTATTTAGAATAAATTTAATGTGACTAAGTGTAATTTATATATATGTGATTAAAAATTAATTGAATAACTATGTACCGTAAAAAATTGATATTATTGAAGGATAAAATTTAAATTTATTTCTATGTATCATTTTTGTCCCCAACGTGTTCGTCCTATTTAAGTCCATAACGTTTTAAAATCGTCTCAATTTTATCCTGCCGTCAATTCTGTTAACATATTCCTAACAACAGGACAACATAGTCAATTTTGAAACGTTAGTGACTTAAATAGGACGATTCAAACGTTAGGAATAACTTTCAGACTTACCCCAAACGTTGGGAACAAAAATTATACTTTACTCATATTTAAAATATAGATCTTGTGAAAAATGGTTTTGACAAACAAATGTATTATGTGGAAAAAAATTCAATACTAATTTTTCTATTTTTTTATTAGCTTTTTTTTAAACACATTAGTTAGATATGTAACACACTTAATTGGCTTTATCTTTTTAATAGCGACTCAACAGACACTTCAAATTTTTAAAAAATTTGAACTAAAATACAAAGTTAGTCATTATTTATTTCATTAACTTATAAGTATTTTTTTTAAATTAGAATGGAATTTTATTGTCTAATGAAATGAACAACGACGACTAACTTTAGAGAAAAAAAAAAAACACAAATATTTTAAAATTTGAACTAAAATATAAAATTTGAATTTTTATTCTTATTAATTTCAATTTTTGTTTGAATGTAAATGGAATATTTTTTATTGATATTTATGTTTTAAAGTTAATAGAAAATAAAATATAGCTTATTTTGCTAACGAGTTATAGTTTAAATGGTATAGTCTCTCATCCTCACCTAGAGGCCTCGAATTCGAGTCTCACTTCTAAATTAAGAAAAAAAATATTACTTGTTTTATTTGTATCACGATTTCTTTCTTAATTTTGTTGGACAATACAACTTTTTTTTTTTAATTTTACTTGCAATTACAAAATTACATTATTCTTTAGTTAAAATATATTATAAAAAAAGCCGTAATTTCTTTTCCTATCATTTAGATTAGGAAATATGAATTTTCTTTATTTAAATTAAATAATTATCAATAAATCATGTTTGATTTGAAAAGAAAATAATCCTAAAAAAAGAGAGAATTTCTAAAATACATCTAATTTATTTAATCTAGTCTTGTAAAGTACACTTTCACCTTATATATAATTAAAAGCAGAATATACTGAAAAAGAGAACACTTTGAATAATAGATACAATAACTATCTAAAATATCTAGTAACCATTTTAATAACTAGATAAGCACAACATATTCTTACTTAGAGCAAAGTCCTTCCAAAAATGGCAAAAATTAATACACTCTAGATAAAATAGCGAGTATAATACTCTTTAAAAAATAATCTATTATCAAATATTATCAGGTAAATTAAATTTATTTATTATTGTTATTATTTTTTTTTTTTATGGGCTGAACTNTTTTATGTGAATTTTTTTATTAATTTTTTTTTCTTTTGCAAGAACAATTAAAATATCATCGAGACATGATAAAAGTTAACATGAATATTTAATTTTATTTTTTATTTGGTTTGAATTTGGTCAGTAATAAGATATGGCATATATATACATATATACACATATATAAATTGAAGTCATACAATATATATTATTTAACATAACCTATCTTATCGTACATATGAGTATATGAAAGATAAATACATAAAATATTTTAAAGAGTAAAGTATCGTTTTTGTCCCTAATATTTGGGGTAAGTCTGAAAAGTTGTCTCTAACATTTTAATCGTCCTATTTAAGTCCCTAACGTTTTAAAATTGACTCAATATTATCCTGCCGTTAGAAATCTATTAACGGAATTGACGGCAGGACAAAATTGAAATTATTTTGAAATGTTAGAGACTTAAATAGGACGAAAACGCTGGAATAAAAATGGTACATAAAAATAAATTTTAATTTTATCTTTCACTAATATCAATCTTTTATGGTACATAGTTATTCAATTGTTTTTAATCACATTTAAGTAAATTACACTTAATCACATTACTTTAATTCTAAATAATTTTTTTTATAATTTTACTCTTAAAGATTTTTACTCATCATAAAATATTTGTAAAATGACTAGAATCACATTATTTAATTGTATATTTATCATTTTTTTCCACAAGTTTATGTACTAGTCATTCTACAAACATTTTATGATGAGTAAAAATTTTTAAGAATAAAATTATAAAAATAAATTTATTTAGAATAAATTTAATGTGACTAAGTGTAATTTATATATATGTGATTAAAAAAATAATTGAATAACTATGTACCGTAAAAAATTGATATTATTGAAGGATAAAATTAAAATTTATTTCTATGTATAGTTTTTGTCCCCAACGTGTTCGTCTTATCTAAGTCCCTAACGTTTTAAAATAGTCTCAATTTTGTCCCGCCGTCAATTCCGTTAAGAGATTCCTAACAACAGGACAACATTGAGTCAATTTTGAAACGTTAGGAACTTAAATAAGACGATTCAAACGTTAGGGATAACTTTCAGACTTACCCCAAACATTGGGAACAAAAATGATACTTTTCTCATATTTAAAATATAGATCTTGTGAAAAATGGTTTTGACAAACAAATATATTGTGTGGAAAAAAAATCAATACTAATTTTTTTATTTTTTTATTAGCTTTTTTTTAAACACATTAGTTAGATATGTAACACACTTTGTTGTTGTTTGTAACTTTTTACCTACGTATATATGTTTTTTAATTAAATTTATATAATAATAAATCTTTTATTATTGTGTTTATATTTAATATTATAATTTGGTTTCACACAAAATAAAATTATTAAATTGAGTAAAGTATCGTTTTTGTTCTCAATGTTTGAGAAAAATTCCAAAGTTGTCTCTAACGTTTCAATCATCCAAATTAAGTCCATAACGTTTCAAAATTGACTCAATGTTGTCATACCGTTAGGGATCCGTTAACAGAATTGGTGGCGGGACAAAATTGAGACGATTTTGAAACGTTAGGAACTTAAATAGGACGAAAACGTTAGGAACAAAAACGATACATAGAAATAAATTTTCAATACTTCAATAATATCAATTTTTTACTGTATATAGTATTCAATTATTTTTTAATTCTAAATAATGTAATTTTACTTTCATTACTTAATCACATTACTTATAATTTTTTTTTTATAATTTTATACTTTCATTCTAAATAATGTAATTTTACTTTCATTACTTAATCACATTACTTATAATTTTTTTTTTATAATTTTACACTTTCATTCTAATCACGTTACATTATTTATTTAGAATGAAAGTGTAAAGTTTATTTATTTATAAAATAATTACCTTACTTTAAGTGTAAAATTATAAAAAGATAACTTTATTTAGAATGAAAGTAATGTAACTAAGTGTAATTTACTTAAATGTGATTAAAAAAATAATTGAATACTATGTACAGTAAAAAATTGATATTATTGAAAGATAAAATTAAAATTTATTTCTATGTATTGTTTTTGTCCCCAACATTTTCGTCCTATTTAAGTCTCAAACGTTTCAAAATCGTCTTAATTTTGTCCCGCTGTCAATTCTGTTAACGGAACCCTAACAGCAGGACAACATTGAGTCAATTTTGAAACGTTAGGGACTTAAATAGGACGATTGAAACGTTAGGGATAACTTTGGATTTAGGTGTTATATTTCTTTTTCAGGGGAAAAAAGGTTGTGATTCAAAGATTTGCATGTTCCAAGGTTAATGCTTTGGGATTGGATATCATGTGTTTTTTTTTTCCTCCAAGGTTAAACAAAACTAGATGTTTAATTTCATGTTGAAGAAGCATTGTATTGGTCTAAGTGTATATGATATACTGTTTGGCTAACTCTGTTTGAGTTGAAGGATTGTAGCTTCTGATCCAAGTGTTTATGTAATGAATATATTGAATTTAGTGCTTTATTCCTTGTCTATATTTGCATTTTGAACTGATCTTGTTAGGCAGATTAGGAACCATTTTAATATTTTGCTTCTTTTTTCTTAAGCTTATTGTTTATATGATGTCTGAATGCATTGCACCTTGTCTGTTTCAGATTTTGAACTCTTGGGATAAGACAGCTAGTCCTTGGATTGGATAGAGTTCCTTGTTTTGAAGGATCATGACAGCATATGACATGGATCCTGATGTTGTTCGCTGGGGCCTTCATAATCTCTTAGATGTTTGCACACTTTCCAATAATGGTTCTCCTAGTATCATAACTAGATATGATCTGGATTTAAGTAGCAGCGTAGAATATGTTAGAGAAGGCTTCTGTCAGCCTTCCTACGTGGAGAATGATGATGAAGCTGTTGCTCGTGCTTACCAGGAAGAATTATCACAACTTCAATCCTTGGAAGCTTCTGGGATGTTGAAATTCGGGAACGATCAAGCGCGGGCAGCCATACTTGCACAGGATTGGCATTCTTACTCAGATGGAAGCAGAAATTTTGGTGGTATAAACTTGGCCATTGCTATTCTCTATTGTTATCTTTTTGATGTGCTGGATATTTTTCAAACTTGTCAATGTCATGATAAATTGTCAACAACATGTAGGCAATGAAACTTGCCAGAACTCTAACAGTGAGCCATACAACATTCCAGAAGCAGAGAATTATGATCCAAGTGAAAGGGAAAACGTTATGCATGACATTGATGTTTATGGTTCCTCTTCTGGGTCAGGAGAGATTCCAGTTATTAGTGATGATATGTGGCATACGTTGGAAATAATGGATGAGTCTTCTCTTGACTAGGCAAAAGATTAAACCAGATGGTCCCAATCCATGTAAGTTAAGCCTTTTAGTGCAACCAAATTCTGTTGTATTTAATATCGTTGGATTTTTTCTTTCTTTAATTTCTTATATATGTAATACTTAGTGATGTATT
This sequence comes from Arachis ipaensis, assembly GCF_000816755.2. Classification (NCBI taxonomy): domain Eukaryota; kingdom Viridiplantae; phylum Streptophyta; class Magnoliopsida; order Fabales; family Fabaceae; genus Arachis; species Arachis ipaensis. Next base: position 133,615,342 of record NC_029793.2, on the reverse strand, counting down.
CTTTATATGTGAGTGTAGCTATAGAATTCCAATTTGGATATTAATACAAATGTCTCTTGTCTATACTTGCAGCATATTCCTAAAACCAATGAAAAAATTCCATCATATGATGAAGAAGTATTTCAGATGATATGGCTTTATTGATGTTGTCATGGTTCACTGATATTAGGAATGGTGAATGGGGTGATCATGTCACATTGCAGGCTGCTGCCGATTGGGTATGATGAAATATACCATTTCCATTTTGTATTTGTCTTCCCTATTTATTATCATATCCTTCTTTTTGGCTTGCGATTTCAAAGTTTGTGTTCTTTATCTGTTTGATGCATTGTAAAGCATTCTTTGTATCTTTTAGAGGACATATTAGCAGGTATAGTTTATCTTTTTTATATGAAGTCACATTCACACTTATTTAGTTTCTTCTTCTTCCACAATTCCTTGCCCCCCCTCACTCTTTTTTTCCCATTTTTTCTTCTCATATTATTTAGTATCCATTTTTTTTCAATTTGATCGCATATTCTTATTAAGTTGACATATACACGGATGTGTAAGTATTACTAAGTACATATAAATTTTGTCATTTGTCAAATATATTTTTACTCTATCTCTTTTGTTTTCTATGTTCATATTTTTTAAAAATTAATATCATATTTTATGTTTTTATGCTCATATTTTTAACATTATATATTTATAGAATTATTAAACCTCTTAAATACTTACTGACTTGAGTATCGGAGTGTCTTTTATAGGTACATCCCCACCTTTCTTGGTTCGACTCTGACCACAACCATGAAAGAGCTTATGACAAAGAATTTTTCAACCAAGTTATAGTTTGGAGTCACCACTTCACTTTTGCTACGTGCTCTACGAGAAAAGCTTTGAACAACACACCACATCCTCAGTGAACTAAGCTTTTCTAATTATTTTTTTATTTGAATATGAATTTTCACATATGATTGTCAAATTAATTTAATCAATTTTGATATTAAATATAAAAAAAAAATGTTGAGATAGAACTCATAAATCTTTCTACATTTACTAAACAATTTTAGTTATAATAATGCCCAATGTGTTGGAGTTAATATAGTTAATTATAATTTTAGTAACTAACCGCAGTTACTAACTACTCACTATATTCTAACTCATACCCACCTTCACTCTCATTATAGAAAATGTAATCATGTCCACAATATTTCAATATGAAACTTTCATGAACATCACTTACTATACTTAATACTTAATGTACTTCATCCAAGGTAAATTCTATTGTTTTTTTTTTTTACCAAAGGTAGGAGCCACAACCTCTTAATTGAGTATGGGGAGACTATGCTATTTGAGCTATAACTCATTGGTAGGTAAATTCTATTGTTATTATTGTAGAAATTTAAAACTTGTATTGCACATCTACACTAATTTCAATTCATTGTTATTAGCTTTTAATCATATAAATAGTATATATTTTTATAAATAATGACTTAAATTTACATTTTTTATTTTAGTTTTGGTAATTACTCATGTATTTTCAGCCAAACTTGAAAAGAGAGAATACATGCAAAAAGTTTGTGATACTCTACCGCTATAAGCATAAAAAAATGACACCAGAACTCATTTAAATATAATGATGAAATGATAAAATAAGACAAGTAAGTGGAAGGATAAAGAAAAGATGAAATCGTGAAACTTATTTGAATATAGATAGTTCTACTATATTCAAAATGACTAATAGAGGAACCAAAGAACTAGTGTGTTATGTGAACTTGTTATCTCTATTTAATCATCTTACGCATTTAACAAAAATGAATTACCACTACTATTTAGTATCTACACAAGTTAATTGCTCCATTATTTCAGAATTCACTATCTGATCTCAATGCTCTTCTTTAACTTACGAAGCTTATAAATTTATTTACCAAGATTCTTACTAGCATAGATAAGGAGGTTCCTTAAAAGAAACAAGTAAAACCTCTTTTTTTTGGTGGATTTATTTACTAAGATACTTGTTACTTTGCAATTCGTTCTTACCAGAATAAATTGAGTCGAACTTTTATTTTATATTTTATTTTATTTATATATTTTTCCAAGACTAACTAGTCATTCACACTTGAATATGAAAGTATTTGAATATTGTGATTCCAATGAGTAGGCCAAATGCAGAACCAAGCATGCAGAAAATAACTGAAGTTTATATCATTTCTTATAGATCTAAACTTATGCATACACAAAATACTTTTGTTTTTTTTGGGTCAAACAACTTCAGATTTTTGTCAAAAGTACTGTTAAGCACCTCATCAAAGGTTTGAGCTAAAATAATAATACATGAGTAAAAAATTGGTTAAATTACTAAAATGGGAATACTATTTAGCCACAAAAGGGAGAATCTTGCGGTCAGAGGGACACAACTCTCATTAAAATTTACTAGTACAGCATAGATAGTGAACAACCATTAGGTAGATAGACAGTACCACAAAACAGAAGATGTAGGAACAGGTGAACAGTCATTAGGTCACCCCATACTCTCTCCACAAAGAAAGAATGAACACTATCTTGAAAGTATAAAAAAAGATTCAAAACGTTATGGTTTAGGAACTAGAGGATAATTAGAAAGATATTTTATGAAAATATGCATATTTGAGTTTGTTCATTTTATGAAAGGAAAAACTCTACATTCATGTAAAAATTACATGGATGGTATCCATGTAACTTTCACTCCACGCCCCACTCTTCCGTTTGTTATACGCCTTTTAAACCTATATAAGGGAATCTTTATTTTACTTTATCAACGTTTCTCAACGTAAACCTTCTCATACAACGTAAACCTCTTTCGCCTTCTTCTTTTCTGCATTATGGATCTGGATTGATTTAACGCAATTAGCTTCGTTGTTCATCTTCTTCTTCGTTTTCTTCTTCGATCTGCACTTTTGAATTAAAACAATAAATGAATAAACTTCAAATCAGTTGAATGAGTGCGATTTTGATGATTCTTTTGAAATGCATCAATTTGATGAGGTTTGGATTATTAAATTTTGAATCGAATTTATTGGAATGAAATTGCTAATTTTGTTTGAAGTGAATTGAATGGACTAAGGTGATCTATATCTGAATTGAATTGAGTTGACTTGATAATATGTAACTGTGAGTGTCATTAACTGTGAGTAACTCTGAGTAAATTTGAGTAACTTTTCGGTTCGGTAAGTACTAAAGAGGTGGTTCATCACTTTCATGTTTTCGGTTCGGTACGTAGAAAGCAGTCTAACAAAAATAAGACCAACATGTTTTGTTTTGTTCCCTAAGAACTATATAATTGTTTCACCGTAATTAAGATTTCGGTTCACCATGCAGACCAGCTGTGTTGTGGACGAAAAATTTGTCCCAAAGATGGGAATGATTTTCAAGACCCTAGAAGAATCTAGAAAGTTCTACAAACATTATTCCAAACTTGCTGGTTTTTCCACCAAACTAAGGAACACGACTCGGGATGGAGACAAGATTAAGAATCAACTAATTGTATGCTCTAGAGAGGGGAGGTGGAAATCAAAGATATCTCCAACTTTGAAGACAAACCCTTCAGCTGGGTTAAATTGTCCAGTCAGAATTTACGTACACATAATGAAGGATGTTGGTCTTTGGATAATTTCCAAAGTTGTTTTGAATCACTCACATCCTTTTTGTCCAGACCAGGCTGAGATGCTCAAACAACACAGGGAGTTTAGCATGTTCGTGCGTCGCACCATTGAAACCCACGAGGAAGCTGGAATCAGACCGAGCAAAACCTACCAATCATTTGTGGTAGCAGCTGGCAGCCACCGTGAACTAGGTTTTATAGAAAAAGACGTAAGGAATTACATCACAAGGGAAGTACGGAATATTTCAAAAAATGACGATGCCAAAGAATTTGGGAAGTACCTAGTAAGAATGAAAGAAAAGAACCAAAATTTCTTCTTTGAGCTCAACCTTGAAGGCGATCACTGCATTAAACATGCATTCTGGGCTGATGCAAGAAGCAGGCTGCATTCGATTATTTCGAAGATGTGGTTTCATTTGATACCACATATAACACAAACAGGTATTCGGTTCCTTCAAAGATACTTTTGATGTTCAGTGGCTGTACATATTTTGGTTCACCATAGTGTGCTTGTTATTTATGCAGGTATAATTTGGTTTTAGGTTCTTTTGTTGGTGTGAATCACCACAGGTAGTCGACACTTCTTGGATGCGCACTGATAAAAAATGAGGACATTCAATAATTCAAATGGCTATTTGAGTGTTGGCTACGTTGCATGGGAGGGAAGGCACCAAAAGGTATTCTTACCGTTCAATGCGCTTCGATTCAAAGGGGAATTGAGCTATGCATGCCAACAACAATTCATCACTGGTGCATCTGGCACATCATGAAGAAGATCTCAAGCAAACTAAATGGCTACAAGGAACACATTGATATTAAACAAGAGATGAGCCATGTTGTTTGGAACTCGTACACAAAAGACGATTTTGACAGAAACTGGAACGATTTCCTCACAAAGTATGGTCTCCAAGGCAACAAGTGGCTTTCAGGTAATTGCGATTTCAATTCGAATAATTTTTATGCTTATATATTTTTTTCCCAAAACCATGCACTGTTTTCGGTTCACCACAACTTATAAATTCGGTTCGGTTTGCAGAGCTGTACGAGGATCGACATATATGGATTCTGGTTTACTTGGATCACCACTTTTAGCCCGGGATGAGAAGCACACAAAGGAGTGAGAGCATGCATTCGTTTTTCAACAAGTTCATCACAAAGAATAGCTCCTTGAGACAATTCGTGAAGCAATACGACAATTGCCTTGCAAGCAGAGAACAAGCAGAGTGAGAATTCGATGCTGCAGATTTTCACACTGTGATACCGTGTGCAACAAAATCAGCAATAGAGGCACAATTTCAGTGTGTATATACCCATGAGAAGTTCAGGGAAGTTCAAGCTCAATTTAGAGGTAAAGTGAATTGTATCACAAGATCAATGCATTCTACCCTAGGTTTCACAACATGTGAAGTCATAGAGCAGGTTTCCAACTCCACATTCAACAAGTTTGTCATCACCTATGACGCAGTATCACGAGATGTAAAGTGCCATTGCTTGCTGCTTGAGTCTAGGGACATATTGTGCCGCCATTCCCTAAGCGTTCTAAGCTTTGAGCGAATGGATAATGTGGCACTGAAATACATATTGGAACGCTGGAGCAAGAACATAAAGAGGAGGCATACACACATCAAGAGCAGCCAAGATGAACCTGTACTGGAGCCAAGAAGTAAGAGATTTGACGAATTGGTGTTTCGGTCACACAATATAAGTGAATTTGGATCCGAGTCTGAAGAGTTGACCGAAATTTTGCACCAAGCATTTGACAAGGTCATGGCAGAGATGGAAGAATATCAAGAGAGAAGGAAAGGAAAAAGTTTGTTAACCCACGAAGAAGCGACATTAAGCAATGTGAATGATCTTCAAAGCCCACCATGTATAAAACAAGAGGTCGGCCCAAGAACAGACTTGGATCAAACCTGGAAAAAAAGATCTCAAATGCCATGAAGAAAAAGAAAAAGACAACTTCAAGCGAGGTAAAATTGACTTGCTTTTGATTAGTTAAAAATTCAATTGTTCATTTTCCTAATATACAATTAATTATGTCTTTTGTAGTTGAACCTTTTAGACTCCGGATCATCGATTCAGTCAAGCTCCACTCTTTACAATACACCAGATATGAATTATGCAAGACAAGATTTTACAAGTTTTAGTTTTTATTAATGTAAATTTTTGTTCACCCATGAGCGAATTTCGGTTCACCATGGTTATAGCAGGTTTAATTTTTGAATGTTGATAGTCTTTAATGAATAGTCACTTTTTTTATGAAATTCTATATTAATATATGCAGTTTTTTGATTCGTCTAGTGTATTAATTTCTAAGTTGAATAATAAGAATTTGTTTTTTGGTTCATGGTTCAGAGTTCAGAGTTCTGATAGTAGCATTGTTTTAAAATTAGATCTGTGTTATGTTGGGATATGCACTTTTTCGGTTCACCAGTTGCATTAATTTCGGTTCATTGTGTTTTTGGGGTTTAGGGTTTAGGTTTTAGGATTTTAGGGATTCAGGGTTTATGGGTTCAGGGTTCTGGTTTTAGTGTTTAGGTTTAGGGTTTAGGGATCAGTGTTTAGGGATTCAGTGTGTTTCTAGCTTTTGGTTCGCCTAGTGTAGTAATTTCGGTTCACTGTATTCTTTTGGAGTTCATAATGTATTGGTAATCACCCTGATTTCTTTCACTGTGAACCTGCAACAAAACAACAGCCAGGCAGTTCCAACAGGTATATAACAAGACAAAGAGTAATCCATCTTGAATCAGTATATACATTAACATTAGATCCATACATTAATATTAACATTTACATTAATGTTGACATATATACATTCAAAAGAAGTAGTGTCTGCTTTTTTAAACAAGTTGAACAAAATGTTGTTAATTAGAACCATTCAAACTGCACTGTTTTTGAGATTCACTTGATGTTTCTGAATCCGTTGGAACAATTTTTTCTTTTTTCATGAGCCTCTTTTGTCTTGTTCTTTCTGCCAGCGTTATATTGTCAAATTCCTATTATGATTTGGATTCCGAAAAAGATTCTTCTTCCGAAGAAGAATCCACAACAACAATTTTCTTTTCTTCTTTCTCCCATTTTCTTTTCTCTTTCCCCTTTATTTGCTTTTTATACAGAAGTCCCTAAAACACAAAATTATTTAGTTAGCAGAGTATTTGAAACGAGGAAATACAAAAACAATCAGGTAAATCAAAATGACCACAACCACTCAACCGAATTCAATTATCAAGAAAAATATTTTTGCATGCACAATGCTTCAAATCAACACATTACCATTGTGTCTGTTGCTTCCTTAGAAATCTGGTCGAGTATCATGTTCTTTGTCCAATAGGCCACCCACGGTGCCAGGGGAGCATCAAGTCCATCCAAGTGAGGGAACTTGGTTTCATGGAAGTAAATCAGCATCAAAACAAAAACACAGCCTTCAAAGGACTGTTTCTTCCCCTTTCTCTTGTTTTCGATTCCCTTTCTCAAGAAGCTGAGCACATGACATGCCCAATCCCACTGTCGGATGTTGTCCATGTAACACCCTAACTACCAAAGCTCACGCTTCCGGCTGCGCAACTCTGATAGCTCGGACATTACGTCGTCAAAACCAAATCAATTAAAGCAACCTAGGCTGAATTTCAAGAGTATTCTATCTTTCACATCATCAAAATAATTGACTCAATTCAAACCAATCCTCATCGAATTAAACTCATATTTCAAATCTTGAAAGAATCAACTTCATACATTACATTTCACAAAGCTGCACAACAATTCAGCCAAACCAACATCCATAGTCATTCGAGTCAATCAAATAATACATAAGGCAGATACAATCACCAAATACACAATATCTCGCACCAGTATCCACACGTAATAATTCCAATACACAAAACATAGTTTTTGGAAAGCGCCCCTACTTCGACACGCGAAACTACAGCCCAAACACCTCACTGAGTCCTTTCCGCCTCAACCCGAATTGACGGCAACTAACAACTCGGTTCCACTTGCTTTCTCAGCAGCCACGACTTGAACTAGCGAAACGAAGCAGCCGCGAACTCCGAGCACGACACGCAAGCATTGATATACAACCCTGTGACAAATAACGCTACAACGCCTCAGCCAAAATTATCAGAACAGCGACAAAAGGCTCCTCGAACCAAAACGCTTACCAAGACCGAGGGAGAATGGCTGAACCGAATAGCGACGGTCTCCGAACCGGTTCGGCGGCAGCCCGGCAGCCACCTCAAGCGGCAGCAGGGACCTGAACAACATGTAGCGACAATGAAGTTCCCAGAAGCTCAATAGAAAAGGAGAACCAGCTTAAAAATCCTTACCGACAAAGCCTTCCGGTGACGGCAGTGCTGTTTTCCGGCGGCAGAGGCTTACCGGTGCACCCCATGTAATACTTTGATTGTCATAAGCATAAGGATGTAAAGGTAGGAGTATGGTTGCAAAGCAAACATTACAAGACAGGCTCAAGGCAAAAAGGTGACATGGTTCGACATGTGGTAGAAGAACGAGGCATTGAAGGCTATAAAACAGGATGGAGTTAAAACGACGTGCTCAACATCCGCACACTAATCTCACATCAACCTCAAAGCTTCAACTTTCCAACTCCATCAAGCACTTTACAATCCCCATATCCGATCATAAGCCTAACGATCACAACCCGTTCGCAAGGAACAAAACATCCACAACTCATAACGTTGCACACTTACTGCTTCAACTTCTGTATACACATATCACGTCTTAAAGAACTAACGCATCACGTTACTACATCTACAGATCGCACGTGATATCAAAACAATTCTCGAGCCTACTCAAAAGGATACAATATTTAGAAAGAAGAGTCAAATGTCAAGGGTAGTACTCATAGATTTGAGAGAATGTATCCAATTCTAGATAAACAAGGATACTCAAGTAATGAAGTTTTCTAGACACAATTTCATTGACAACTTCAAAAATAACCCTTGGATCAAGAAAATTCAACAGGACAAATAAGAAGAAAGTCAACGCATTAGCTTGATACCAATTCAAGCTGAGCCAAAGAAGTATGAGATTTACAGAAAAGAATATCTCAAACCCAAGACAAAACTCACAGAACTTAAGAGCATGATTAAAAATACTTCCAAATACATTGTTTATAAAAGAATCGAAAACTTGCGAAAAAACCACTTTGCAGTCTAGAAGAAAAGTTGAGCAACAAACATTCTTCAAGAGAGTAGCAAAAGCATAAACGTGGCTTTACTTCAATACAATTTCATATTGAAATAGATCATGTAGAGTTTTAAAAACAAAATTCACACAAGTTTGGCTAAGAGCTAAAATATTTTCTCAATTATTTTAGAAAGATAATTAGTTGCACAACCTAACCAAAAGCAATCATAAAACTTGAAAGAGAATCAAATGCTTGTTCAAAAATTCTAAAAATTCATATTCAAACAAGCGTGTATAACATTTATAGCAAGTACGAAAGAGGAAGTTAAACTCTTTTTAGAAAAGAAACTCCGAAGTAAAAATTTGCTTACAATTTGGTAAAGGAAATAAGTGGTGTATTACAAACGAACCGGTTTCCACTAAACAAGAAAAATTTTCAAAACTTCATTTAAAATAGTGCATCCCAACTTTAAATTAACTTCGTCAAAATTGAACAATGGTTTCAATCTAAATCAAGCAACAGAAAATAAATTCCGTTTAAAACTTCTTACAAGAGAATTCAAAACTTCTTTAAAAAGTTCAGAACAAGACTCCCAAAAGTGTTCTTAAAATCACTATCTCAGAAGAACATTCAAGAAGTTTAAGATGTACTAAAAAGGAGTCCAGCCTTGCAAGAAAGGATCTTAAACCAAAGTAGTCCAAACAAGATTCACTAGGCATGAGTCATCAAACAAGCTTCCAATTGATTCAAAAGAATACAAAAGTCATAGGAAAAGACAACTCAATCATTAGTAATTTCTCAAAGGTAAATCTTCGATTAAATTCTCTGGTAGAGACAATGAGAGAATAAACGATGCACGAAATTGAAATAAATCAAGTTGACTCATATAAGGATGAGATTCACCAGAGAAAGGAAAGCTGAGATTGGTTGTAATGCTCCCAAAAGGTAGAGGTATAATTAAAAACATAATCACGTATGACATTCATAGAGGTGAAAAGCTTAAGAAGGAGCGAGTTCGTTCTTAAGAAGAAAGCTATGAGTCCAACATTTTCAAAATATCAACAATGGCATAAACCATGTAGTATGCTAAATCAAACTCAAATCAAAATGAATTAAGTAAAGTTTATCAAATGAAACTCAACCGGGATAAGAGTGAAAAATTCCCTTTCTTTCCAGAATTTTGAAAAATACCCCAAATACATAATCAAACGAAGATGTGCATTAGAACTATAGTAAAATTACTAGAAAGTCAAATTGTAGTAAATGCAGTTCCGCAAACCAGTAAAAGTACAGGTGAGGTATTAGAAATAAATAATTGTTAAACTGTATAAGAAATCTCGAGTTTCATATATAGATAAGTATATATATCTAATCAACAACACTTTTTATAAAAATCTCAAAATTGGCTGTACTCACTGTCAAATAAGAGAAAAAGTGAATCAACAATTTCTCAAAGAATAAACTCAGAACCCGGAGTTAAAAGTCACAGCGCATTAAGACAAGTTCAAAGCTATATCAAAGAATACCTGAATCAAGAAGAAATCAATAGAGGAAGATAGAAGCAACAAGGATTCCAAACAAGCATATGCAATTAAGATCGAACAAGAATACATATGAATAGGGGAATAGAGTTGAAAAAATCAAGCTGCTTTTCAAGAGGATTAGCAAACAAGAACTTCAGGTTAGGGTATAAAAGAACAGATCGACTCGAATAGAATTCAAGACACACAACTGAATAGCCTCGAGAAATAGTTTTTAACGTTCCCAAAACCCGCGATTCGCTTTACTCAAAACTCGTATTTCATCTATGATAACCCATCAGTGCTTTCATATACATAATTCACTAGTATTAAGCCGGCCAAACTTAATACCAAGAATTATGCAATGCGAGACTAACAGCGTTAATCAATAGACCGTCATGTGCATAAAGCTCTAATTCTCGTGATTCGACAAGACTTAGTACATGACAAACGCTCAGAGTATGCAATTGAAGCATAGTCGGTCCATTCCTCAGGCTCTACAGGAATGACTGCTCTGATACCATAATGTAACACCCTAACTACCAAAGCTCACGCTTCCGGCTGCGCAACTCTGATAGCTCGGACATTACGACGACAGTTATACTATTTAATACTAAAATATGAGCCTGTTTAAAACTTTAAACCGCAATACCGCTCCCAAAATTACTTTCGTTCGATAACGTACTTCCATAGATACCATACAACTTAAAAAAACTCATAAAGAATACATCCATATATATACATACATATATATAAGTAATATTACAAACATAATCCAATACAATTCCTATCCCTCTTACAGATTATATCAAGCAAGATAAAGGCGAGAGTACAATAAACCATAACTAAAACAATACAGAGCATCACGACAACAATTAAATAAGCTCTTCGTAACTTCTGCGCCCATATCCTGAAAGGGGAAAAATGTAGGGGGGTGAGAACATCATCCTCGAAAGGGTTCTCAATAGAGGGTTTTTGGGAATTACTGTAATAGGATACATGAAGATAAACCGTACCAGTAATTAATAACCATCTCATGCCTCTTTTCAAAAACAACGGTTTACAATGAAAGTAAAGTCGGAAATCTTTTCTAAAAGAGGAACCATTCAATTCTCAAAGACTCAAAAGCCTTTCAAAACGGTTTATCTATGCTGAAACAAAATAGCCTTTCATATTTTATTCCAAACCAGAAACACAAAACCGAAATCAACCATCGGTTCATCTCATTCCAACTAGGGCCCTAGGCCCAAACAATCCAACCATCAACCAATCGCCACAGTCCAACAGAGTCTCAGTAGCAAACACAATTAGGAAGATGCAAGCACAAACAAACAGTTATTGCAAGTAGAAAAATTAGCAATTAATGACATAGGCAAACCAAGTATAATATGCACACCCAAACAATGTCACATAGATGCATATGATGCATGCCTATCCCTAGTGGCTGATGATATCATCTGTCGGTTATATAGCCAACCCGACACGTCCTGGTAGCTAACCATGGACAGAAACACCCATCGCGGAGCAAGTAGGTTTGAGCTACAACCCCATTGCTACTACCCGCTCAACCCAGAGCCAGTGGAATAACCACTACTGCGGCTACTACCCAGGCGGGTTTTTAAAAGCTCAACCTGGAGCGAGTGGAATCACCACTACTACCGCTACTACCCAGGAGTCACAGTCTCTGACCTGGAGCAAGTGGGACGAACCACAACCCTTGCTACTACCCAGGTATCTCAAGCATATATTCATTCAGTCCCAGCCATGGATCAACATCCATCTCAGCCATCCGGCTTAAATTCATAATTCATAGTCAGCCATACGGCCCATAACTCATTCGGCAATCAGCCATAAATCAATATCATACACAGCCATTCCGGCTCACGGTTCAATCCAGAACCAGCCAATATTCATAATCATACACAGCCATTCCGGCCCATAACAAAACAGCACTTCCACCATCCAATATCATCAAATTCATAAAACCGGCATTTAAGCCATAAATCACTTTTTCTCAAATCGCTTCACTTTGAAATCAAGTTTCAACTCTTTTCATCCTTGGCTTTAAAAAATCAAATAATACAACTTCTCAAATCCAATCCTTTTTAAATAACTTTTCAAACAAGACTAGGATTTTGTAGAAATTTTGGCAGCACCTCCCCTAAAACTTGGACTTTTGCCACCCGGTTCGGGTCCCAACTAAACCGTTTCTCATTCCTTTTCAACGGCTCAAACCAGAAATCAATTCAAAGCAAGTTAAATCCAACAGTCGCCTCAGTGGCATATCTCAAGAAAACCATTTCAAAGTCAACTCAATATCAACCGATTTAACTCATTTCCAAAGCTTTAAAGAATCGGTTTAGCAATAAATCATTTATCAAAACCAAATCAATTAAAGCAACCCAGGCTGAATTTCAAGAGTATTCTATCTTTCACATCATCAAAATAATTGACTCAGTTCAAACTAATCCTCAACGAATTAAACTCATATTTCAAATCTTTAAAGAATCAACTTCATACATTACATTTCACAAAGCTACACAACAATTCAGCCAAACCAACATCCATAGTCATTCGAGTCAATCAAATAATACAAAAGGCAGATACAATCACCAAATACACAATATCTCGCACCAGTATCCATATGTAATAATTCCAATACACAAAACATAGTTTTTGGAAAGCGCCCCTACCTCGACACGCGAAACTACAGCCCAAACACCTCACTGAGTCCTTTCCGCCTCAACCCGAATTGACGGCAACCAACAACTCGGTTCCACTTGCTTTCTCAGCAGCCACGACTTGAACTAGCAAAACGAAGCAGCCGCAAACTCCGAGCACGACACGCAAGCATCGATATACAACCCTGTGACAAATAACGCTACAACGCCTCAGCCAAAATTATCAGAACAGCGACAAAAGGCTCCTCGAACCAAAATGCTTACCAAGACCGAGGGAGAATGGCTGAACCGAATAGGAACGGTCTCCGAACCGGTTCGGCGGTAGCCCGACAGCCACCTCAAGCGGCAGCAGGGACCTGAACAACATGTAGTGACAATGAAGTTCCCAGAAGCTCAATAGAAAAGGAGAACCAGCTTAAAAATCCATACCGACAAAGCCTTCCGGTGACGGCAGTGGTGTTTTCCGGCGGCAGAGGCTTACTGGCGCACCCCATGAGCGGCGACAAGGCTCCCAAGGCGCAGGGACGGCGGCGCGGCTGGGCTGGGTGCAGCTTCAGTGGCGATGGCGAGGCAGAACGGTGACCCAGGCTTCACAGAGAGCGGCTGAAGGGCGCGGTTCCCTCCTCCATCGCGACCTTCTCTCTCGCCTGGGTTCTGACCCGCGACGGCGGAGGCTTCACGGGTAGCAGTTGCAGCAAGGGGCTTCCTTCATGCCTGTGAGGATGACGGCGGCAGGGCGGCAGCTAGACGAGCCGGCGACGGCGACGCTCCCCCCTTCCCCTCTTCCTTCCTTCTCCGTGGATTCCTTACCCCACTCCCCCTTCTGTTTTATATTTCTTTCATAGTTTTGTGTATGTGTTGCATTCCGTTGGAGAAAAGGGGGGAAGTGTATTGCTTGCTGCTGGGTGAGGGAAGTTGTGCGTGTTGATTGGGAAGGAGAGGCTGCAGATGTTGGGTTGTGGGGGAAATGGGCCGGGTTAGGGTTTTCAGGGTTAGGGTTTCATTTTCAAAAATTAGGATTAGGGTTACTTTTGTAATTTCATAGTGTGTTAACCGTGTAGTGTGTATCAACATATTATGATTAAGTAATGCACCAAATTTTCACCATGGTATCAATTGTGCGTTTTGGAAACACCATTCTTATCTTATTGAGACCAAGTTTTGTAATTTCAAATAAAAGTAAGGGTAATATAGTAATTGAAACCCAATTTAAATCCAACACTAATTATGTATAGAAAATACTATTTTCTCACCAATTTCACAAATTATTTTCAATAAAATATCTAAATCAAATAATTAGGAGTAATATAATTAAATCCTTTATTTTCCAAAGTAGCAGTATTAATATTGAAAATATTAATTATTTAATTCAAATCATATAAAAATCCTTATTATTTCACAACTACCAACTTTATACTCTGAATATAGAAAATAATCCAATAATTGTGAAATTGGATAATAATCATAACTTATCTCAAATCCCATAAATCAAAACTTGCCTTAATTATCTTTAATAAAATGATTTCCGAAATTAAGGCTATAAATAACCGTATGATTTGAGACTTGATCATAATAAGATTTTTCAAAAGTTCTGGGTCTTACAGTCCACACAAAAGATAGGCGGCTTATGGATTGCGGAGGCCATGCTTACCGTCGTCCGCAGCAAGAAGCACTTCTGTATGAAGACGACAAAAGTCCTGCGGAATTTTTGCCGGTTTTTCTCGCCTTCAACACTCATATTTAGGATAGACTTTGTCAAAGTTGCCAATGTAACACATTTGAGGCTGTCAAATATTGCCTTGTCTTCCTCATTCAGTTTGCGATTGTCAACCTTTTTAGGAAAATGATCCCCTACAATATTTTAATAGCAACAAATGAGCCAAAAAGGTTCAATTTAATTTTTTACATACCAATGAACCGAAATTAAAGGTAGCAATGAACCGAATTTAAAGAGAGCAATGAACCAAAATTTAAGTGAGCAATGAACCGAAAATAAGCAAGAAGTGGAAAGTGTATTACTGTCGTGGCTTATCCCCAGCGCAGCTGCTACCTTGGCAGGTGTTATGTATATTTTTTCATGGAGAGTTTTTAGGCAACCATGATACTCATCATAGCAATTAATCAATTCTCTTAAGAGGGCGTGAGATACCTTCATTTCTGGGACATGTGTCAGGGCACCGAATCCCATTTCTTCAACTATAGCTTTCTTTTCCTGACTCATATTCTTGAACAATATTGCTAAATGATAGTATTTCTCCATGCAAAAGAAGTACTGAACAGAGTAACAACCAATTTCAAAGCCCTAGTTACACTATCCACTGAACTGAATGTAAACAACAACAAATTTCATTCCAAGCCCTAGTTATACTGTAAAAATACATTCATAATAGTTTGACTTTCTAAACGAAGCAAATCAATCCAGGAAACCTAAAATGCAACTAGGAGAAACGTGACATTGCAAGATTTCAAGTCAACGGTAGTTTTCTCATACCTTTGGTAGTCTCTGTTATTGTTTTCGTTCTTTTGTGGTTGTTCGTTGCCAAATCTTCTCGCTATTCTTCTGCAGTAGTGGTTTTCGCAGAGAATGTGATTGAAATTTGAGTGATTTTGAGAGAGATTTGAAGAGAAGGATAGGTTTTGTGCATTTTGAAGAAGAATTTTGTTTTTTTTTTTTATAATGAAGCGCGTGGAAGTCACGTTTATTTTAGTGACGTTGGAGGCGGGTAAATTTATCTAGGCGTGGGTCAATTTGGGATTTAGGGTTTATGGGTTCAGGGTTCATTATTTAGGGGTTCAATGTGTTTCAAATTTTTGGTTCTCTCCATGTATTAATTTCGGTTCACCGCTTTCATGGTTGAGGGGTTTAGGGTTCAGGATTAAGGGTTCAGGGTTTAGGGGTCTAGGGTTTAGGGTTCAGGGTTCTAAGGGTTTAGGATTTAGGGTTCAGAGTTCAGTGTTAAGGGTTCAAGTTCAGAGTTCAAGGTTCGGGTTCAGGGTTTAGGGTTCAGGATTTTAGGGATTTAGGGTTTTGGGTTCAGGGTTCATTGTTCAGTGTTTTAGGGTTTAGGGTTTATGGATTTAGTGTTTAGGGTTCAGGGTTTAAGGGTTCAATGTGTTTCAAAATTTCGATTCGCCCCGTGTATTAATTTCGGTTCACCTCTTTCATGACTGAGGGTTTAGGGTTCAGGATTAAGGGTTCAGGGTTTAGGGGTCTAGGGTTCAGGGTTCAGGGTTCTAAGGATTTAGGGTTTAGGGTTTAACATTTAGGGTTCATAGTTTAGTGTTCAAGGTTTAGGTTCAGAGTTCAAGGTTCGGGTTCAGGGTTTAGGGTTCAGGATTTAGGCTTTAGGGTTTTAGGGATTTAGGCTTTATGGGTTCAGGGTCCATTGTTCAGTGTTTTAGGGTTTAGGTTTTAGGTGTTAGGGTTTAGGAATTTAGTGTTTAGGGTTCAGGGTTCAGGGTTTAGGGGTTCAGTGTGTTTCTACCTTTTCGGTTCGCCCAATGTATTAATTTCGGTTCACTGTGTTCTTTTGGATTATAAATGTATTCGTAAATACAGTGATTGCAATCACTGAGAACCTGGAATAAAACAGCAGCCACACAGTTCCAACAGATATATAAATATTAAGAATAGATATATACATTAACATTGACATATATACATTTGAAAGAAGCATTGTTTGCATTGTTTGATACATACATTGACATAGATACATTTGAAGTATGCATTTTTTGCTCTTTAAACAAGTTAAACAAAATATTGTTAATTACAACTAGTATATGCTATTTGCTATCTAAATCCCCAGATGTGTATTTACAATAAGGGCTGGAGAGGAAAGCAGATGGCTTGGTGAGTCTTATTGCTTCAGATTCCGAAATTACTTGGTCTCTCATTTTGTTCATTTCATGAAACAGAAAATGTGGACCATATTGGTATCTGGATTCATTAATTTCTTTCTGCATTTCAATTGAAATGAATTAGTTACATAAAAAAAAAAGAACAATATTATTCAAAGCCTTAATCATACTGTAAAAATGCAATCACAATAACCCTACATCTTGAACACATTAAATATCAAGTAAATCAAAACCACATTAAATAACAACAAATTTAATTCAAAGCCCTAGTTATGCTGTAAAAATGGAATCACAGTAACCCTAAACCTAAACAAATTAAAAGGAGGCCACCGAACCGAAAAACATTCACTTAGTGAATTAAAATTATAAGAGCCACCGAACTGAAAAACATTCACTTGGTGAATCAAAATTATATGAGCTACCGAACCGAAAATTTTATATGTGGTGAATAAATGGTGATCAATTTTCAATCAACAAAAATAGTATTTTCTGCATGGAAAATAACTATTGAACAGAGTAACAACCAACTTCAAAGCTCTAGTTATAATATCAATTTAACTTAATGAAATAAGAAAAGAAAGAAGTTTATTAATTTAGAAAGTACTTACTTGTGTCTAAGCTTTATATTTATATCTCTTGCCGCTCTTTATTTTTTGTGGATCTATTATTTCCAGCCATTTCATTACGAATATTCCACAATCATAGCTAAGCAAGAATTGAGTATAATACGATCATTAGTATATAGAATAAAACACATTAAAAATAACACTATAGAAGAGAAAGATTCTTACTTTGTACGTTGACCATTCAATGGGATATACTCTGCTTCCTCTCCCAGTGCATCGTCTATTAAGGGTTCCGCCCCAGCGTACACCCTCATCTGGGAAATTATTAAACTCTGAAAGAGACAAAAAAAAAGTAAATAAACAAAACCAATAACAGTGAACCAAACTCCTCTCATGTACAGAATAATTTCAATAATTTACAAGAAAATAACTTACAACAAATTTGTTTATTTCCTTTCTCGAATAAGGTATTTCTTCTAGCTTCTTGTTGATAGGGTCAAGGACATAGAATTTCTTATTTTTTACATCAGAAATCCACAACCACCAATGCCCTCCATTGCAAATTGGGACAAATAGCAGAAGTTTCGAAAAATTATAGAATATTTTAGTGGAAACAATAGCAAACAAGAGAATTATCAAAGAATTTTAAATATTACAACTTATAAATGGATGGGTGCAAGTTTTCTTTTGTCAATAAACTGCCAGTAGTGGTCATACTGCTGAATATTAAAATTGTGGACTTTTTTGTGCTCTTATCATAGTACTTGTCGCCATATGTTCCCACGATAAAATTCTGCAAAATCAACATCAGTTAAATCATATTTCACCAAACCGAACAAAAATCATATGCTGAATAAAATGTGAAAAATATTCAATCTTCAAGAGAAAAGTTTTCTTAATCCAAAAGTACTCAAAAGAAGACATAAGAATCAGGTGAACTAATATTAACATTCTCACTGAACCGAAAAGTAATAACCAATGAATAAGAAATTTACTTACCACAATATCCATCGACACAATGTATATTTGTTCTTGATACTGTTTAGTTTTTATTTCATTGAGAATCAAGCTGTGTATACTAACCACCTACAAGATGAAAATTTATGAGACATACTATATAAGAGTGTTTAAAAAAATCATTAATGTTAACGCAATTGGCAAAGGATTTTACCACGGCATGCACTTGTTCTTCGGGCTTTAGAGACGTGAAATATTCTCTTAATCCCTCGTAGAGTCCCTCATGTTTCAAGACAAATAATGGTTCATATTCATTGGTACAATCTTTTGTCTGTTTTACATGTGTCATCCAATGATAACACTTTTCAATCAGCTCGTTCGTGATTTTTGTCTTTTTCTGAGGGGTTTTGTAAACTTGAGCCGCTGGTAAGGTGATGCACCACTATTTCGTGGTGCTATTTGTGCTTAATTTAGGGGATTTTATCACCTTTTCTCACACTTATTCAATGAAATAGTATAGTTTTGTAATTTTCTCCTAATTTGTGCTTAAGAGTGAAAACATGCTTTTTAGGCCTTTAATTTGATCATTTTAATTCACCTTTGATTCCACTAGATGCCTTGATATATTTGTTAGTGAATTCAGGTTAAAAAGGCTAGGAATGGATCAAAGGAGTGAAGAGAAAAGCATGCAAAGTGGAGAACTCATGGAAAATCAAGGATTTGGAGTGCATTCATCAACGCGCACGCGTGGTACGACGTGCACACGTGAATGTGAAGTCGCATCGCGACGCATACGCGTGACATGACGCGTACACGTGGGAAGTAAAAATGCCAATCGACGCGTACGCATGACCCATGCGTACGCGTCGCAGCTCGCACGTGACCTCATTAAAGTGAAAATGCTGGGTGCGATTTCTGGGCTTCCCAGGCCCAAATCCAACTCATTTCTGAGCCTATTACATGCAGAAATTAAGAGGAGTCAAAGGGGGGAAGCACATAGTAGAGTTTTCATCATGCTTTAGTTAGTTTCTAGAGAGAGAAGCCCTCTTTTCTCTCTAGAATTAGGTTAGATGTAGATTATGATTTCTTAAATCTAGGTTTAATTCATGTTTTGATTTACTTCTCCTTTACAAATTCTTGTTCCTTTACCTTTGTTTTCCTAGTTTAGTAGTTTACTTCATGTATTTGTTTACTTTGTTGTTGATGCACTCTTGTTTCTTCTACTTCTCTTTAATGCAATTTATGTTTGATTTCTTTTATTGTTGATTTGAATTGTTGTTGTTGATTTCTTGCAATTGGTAGTTATAGATTTATATTTCTTGCAATCTTATTTTACTTTCCTTTTATGCTTTCCAAGTATTTGACAAAATGCTTGGAAGGATGTTAGAGTAGATTTTTGTGTTCTTGGCTTGGGATGGTAACTTAGGTGAAATTGAGTTGCTAATGTCCAAGTCTTGATAATTGGTGTCCATTGACACTAGCTTCTACTAAGTTCAATTAGTAAGTGGCTAGGACTTATGGATTAGGATTGGTGTAGCTCATTTGACTTTCCTTCACTTGTTAGAGGATGACTTAGTGAGATTGATCCTTACAATTATCATGTTGTGGTTAGTAACAAGGATAAAGATCCTTAACCATCAACCCTTGCCAAGAACTTTTTACTATTTGAGTTTCTTTTACTTTCTTGCCATTTATTTCTCATGTCCCTTATCACAAAACCCCAAATACTTGTCCCATAACCAATAACAAGAACACTTTCCTACAATTCCTTTGAGAGACGACCCGAGGTTTAAATACTTCGGTTTATATTTTTATTGGGGTTTGTACTTGTGACAAACAAAATTTTTGATTGAGGAATTGTTTGTTGGTTTAGAACTATACTTGCAACGAGATTTTCTTTGTGAAATTCTTTACCGACACACAATTTTTCATCAAAATGGCGCCGTTGCCGGGGAATTATAAATGTGTGCCTTGTTATTGGTTATTGTATATGTGTGTATATGTGAATATGTTTGCCTTTTGTCTCTTTGTTAGTCTTTGCTAGTTTTAGGATTTAGCTTTCTTGTTTCTTATTTGATTTTGTTTTCGTTTGCTCTTGCTATTATGAATTCTCATCCTTTTGGCTATGATTTTGGTTCAAGCTATGTTGTAGGAAATAGAGATTATAATGAGAATGTGCATCAAGGATAGAACAATCAAAGGTGGGAGGAGCCTCAAGCATATGCTCAATCTTCTTGGCAATAACCTCCTCCAGTTTCGTATAGGTATAATTCCACTCCTTATGCATATCAATCTAGTGGATGTGGTAGTCTTCATTGTACTTGTCAACAACCACTACCACATGCCTATGAGCCTCATCCTCAACATAGTCCTCAACCATACTCACAAGCCCCTTTCTACCAAATACCTTCCTATGACCCTCATCCATCATATAACCAATCACCTTTACCTCATCCTTGTGACCTTTATGAGAGAAAATTCGTAGAGCCACCACAATTCCAATATCAATACTCCCAAGGACCACAAATTCCATACATACCACCTTCATACCCTTACCCAGAAGAACCACCTTTCTATTATAAATCATTTCTCCAAAATAATGAACCCTCCTATCTATCCCAAGTCCCAATGGATGATTCTCTCACTTTGCTACTTCAAGGGCAAGAAAAGATGCAAAGGGAGGTACTAGAATTTACGACTGCCTTGAACGAGGTGGTGAATCGATTAGCCTCCCAATGCTTGAGCACTTAAAGCACTCCCATGGCCACATGTGGAGAATCATTTGAAGAGTATAGCATGAAGGAGAGATTAGAAACTCCGGTGAAAAATGAGGAATGTTGCTTTGTGTTAGAATAATTGGAGGAACCTATGATTATTAAAGAAGAGGAAGAAGTGGTTGAAGACATAGGAGATGCAGAACCCCCATGGGAATCTAAAGCCAAAGAAAACCCCTCTAAGAAGATTGAATTTGATGTTGAGGAGGAAAGTGCACAACCTCCAAGGCATATTCCATATGAAGAATTAGACGGGATAGAGCAAGAATTGAGTTCCAATGGCAATGAAGATCAAGCATCAAACCTTCTTGGTGATGAATCCTTTGAACTTGAAGAACCTTCTCCCGGTGAAATAGAAAGCAATGTGGAGGTAGATTTCTCTCATCCTCCCATTTATGATTTGAGTGATGGAGAAGAGTTGGATGAAATTGACGAACAAATGATTGAAATTGAGAAATCTTGTGAAGAGGTGGAGGTCCTTAGAAAAAGAAGGACGGGAGTTGAATACGCTTTGTCAAGACCCTTGGAAGCTTCTTTACCTAGGTTGTCATCTACTTCTTCATTTGAGTCGATAAAAGTTATCTCTATTTGCTTTATTGTCCCACTTGAATATGGCTTGCTTGAAACGGATGGTCAACTTAAGAAACTTTGTGGGATGAAGCGCAAAAGAAGTATGTTTCATGGTTGGCGTTGCAAATCAAGGCTCATTTTGATTGATACATCAAGGATGAGATGCAAAGGTTGGACTAGTGTTTAACTAGGTGGGTCTAGAAGGAGAATTTGGCACTTCATTGAGAATTCATTGTGCTTGCCACCCGGATGGACTAATGATGATCAATTTAAAGACGGGTGTAGAACCAAGATATGGGATCCGAGAATACATGTGGATCAATTTTGGGAGCCCTTAGCTTGTGCGAAACTCCATCAAGGCTTGGAGGTATTAAATTTGAAGAATGGAGCTTATTGGAGACTCAAGCATTGGTGGATGTTCAAAGATGGTTTCAAGCACAAGCCACCTTGATGAGGAGCTCCCCATAAGTCCAACTTAAGGACAATAAATAAAAGTGCTAGGTGGGAGACACCCCACCATGGTAAACTCTTTTTATTTTTTCCTTTTTGTAGATATTGGTAAAATTAGTTTAATTTCATGTTTAGATTGGTTTGTTGAGTTTATGTGGTAGTTTGGTATGTTAAATAAGGTTTTATGGTGTTTTGGTAGCTGTTTGGAGGGTTTGGAATGCTTGGTTTAATGCAAAAACGTGGAAAAATTTTGAAAAACAGAGCACCATCCACGCGTACGCGTCACCCACGTGTACGCATGGCCCATAGCTTTTCGACCATCCATGCGCATGCGTCACCCACGCGTACGCGTGGATTCAGAATTTCCACCTCTATTCCAAATCTAGAGAGTTATGCCTACTTTATGCCAACTTTGTGCGCGAGGCACAAGCCTACCCACGCGTACGCGTCACCTCACGCGTATGCGTCGCCTCTCTGAATAACCCATCATGCGTACGCGTGACACACGCGTACGCGTCGCTCCCATTTCACCACTCCACGCGCACGCGTGACATGACGCGTACGCGTTGATCGCCCTATTTCACTACTCTTCTTTTCTCATCTTCTTTGCATTTCTTTCCTTCTTCTCTCTTCTCTTCTCTTCTTCCCTTCTCTTACCCATCATCCAACACTACCAAACACCATTTATAACCATTCCTTTTAGATAGTTGGTTGTTTAGTTAGTTTAATTTTCATCAATTTTCTATTTTTCATAATAAGTGTTGGATTATTAATATTGTTTTCTGTTTATTACTGCTTATTATTAACTGATTGCTATTTTAGCATAATTGTTTTTGGATATTCATTGTTGGATTCTCTTGTTGAGGTTATACTTTATTACTTGGTTTTGAATTTTTCATGCTTAACCTTTGTGAACACCAAGTACATGAGAATTGCCCTCAAGCTTCCTAAATCTTTTTGAATTGCATGATTTGGCCACCATGTGATTTGAACCCTTTTCTTTGATTAGGCAATTTCTTGATGGATGTTGTGTATTTATCTTAATGCATTGTGTTTCTTGATCATACGCATCCATATGTTTTTGGCTTGAATGCTTTCATGCTTCTTTATTGCTTGTTTGGTTGTCATACCCCACAAGTTTAGAGCATCTCAAGCACACTAGAACGAGTGAAATGCATGTTCCTTTCTTGTGTAACTGTGATATAGTTTTTATGTTAGTGTGTGTGTTCTAAACTGTGCACAACTTAGAATGCACACTTACCTTTATCCATGTCGCACATTGATTCACTCACTTCATTCTAGTGATTTACCTCATTCTAGCAATGTATGCTTCCTTGCTTTTGCATTTACTTTTCTTACTATCCTGTCTCCTATTTTCAGGATGAGTCATTATAAGCTAAAATGGAAGCGGAAGAAAGAACAGGCAGTAGCCGGTTGACCTACTAGCTGAAGGTGGCAACTCGGCAAGTCGCCATACCCCCTTGCTCATCTTTGAATGCACCGAGGACGGTGCAAACTTTTAAGTGTGGGGAGGTCGTCCGACCAGTCGGCGCTTTTGGGTGACAAATTTCTAATCCCAACACTTGTGCATTTCATTCTTAGGTCTTTTAGGATTTTTTGTTGCATTTTCTTATTTAGCATATATATACATAATAAGCTTAGTCAAAATAATGAAATGTTTCAAGAAATTTATCTATAGGGTACCCCAATTGATTTGAGTAAAAATTTTTCATTGAACTTGCTTGAATTATGCATTGTGGATCATGTTTTTGAGCTAAGAACACAAGCAAGTGAGATTTGAGCTTAATTGTGTGGTTACATTTTATAACCACTTATTTTCATTCTTGTGTGCATTATTCTCTTTCTATGATTGTAATCTTTGATTTGTTTGACTCTTTATGTCCATTATTCCATGTATATATGCATTTATATGATTCAGGCCATTGTTTCATTTAACTCACTTACCCAAATGGCTTACCTTTCATCTTCCATTGTTAGCCAACTTTGAGCCTACGATTAACCCACTTTGTTATTTAATTTTAGCACATTACAAGCCTTAAAGCGAAAAATAATAAATGTCCTTTATTTGGATCTTTGATTAGCTTAGGCTAGTGATGAGTGTGTGTATCATTCAAGTGTGGGGAAACTTGGGACATTGGTTGAGATAAAGGTGTAGTTTTGTATTTCTATTGAAAACATTGGGAATTGGGTACATACTCATGTGTTAATTAAATGTAAAACCATATGCATTGATGCTCTTGTGTATATTTTAGTTCAAAAAGAAAAAAAATGAGAAAATAAAAAGAAAAAAAATATATCAAAAAAGAAAAAAAATAGAAAAAGAAAGAAAAAGAAAAGCAATAAAAAGGGGACAAAATGCCCCAAAGTGAAGTCTAATAATAATCAATGCATATGAGTTGTGATCAAGAAAAGAATGCATGAGTGTGTGAAAAAGTGAAGAATGAAAAGTTAGGTTTGTTTAGAATTGTATAGGTTGTTATATAGGTTAGGTGGGAAGTTTAGGTTAATCCAAGATTCAAATTTCAAGTCCACTTGACCATATGCATCCTTACCTTGATCCTAGCCCCATTATAACCTTGTGGATAAGTCCTCATGATATTTGTATGCATGCATAAAATAATTTTTGATTGTTAGATGAAAAACAAATCTTGAAAAGCATGATTAGGGGAGAATTGAGTGAATCAATCCTATACACTTGAGTGATTAGAGCGGATACACATCTGGTGAGGGTTTGATTGCTCAATTACATGTTTTCACCATGATCATCACTCTTCTTGCAAGTTTGTAAAACCTTTAATAACTCAATTCAATTGTGGTTTGACTTAGTTGTTAATATCTTTAATCCTTATGCTTATATATGTGTTCTTGAAAGTTAATTTGTTTTGACCAAACAATTGCATTCATTTAGATAGTTGCATATAGATAGGTTACATTTAGGTAGTTTACATTGAATAAATGATAGTACCCTTTGTCTCTTTCTTGGTTTAGCATGAGGACATGCTATGGTTTAAGTGTGGGGAGATTTGATGCACCACTATTTCGTGGTGCATTTTGTGATTAATTTAGGGGATTTGATCACCTTTTCTCACACTTATTCAATGAAATAGCATGGTTTTATAATTTTCTCCTAATTTGTGCTTAAGAGTGAAAACATGCTTTTTAGGCCTTTAATTTGCTAATTTTAATTCACCTTTGATTCCACTAGATGACTTGATGTATTTGTTAGTGAATTTAGATTGAAAAGGCTAGGAATCGATCAAAGGAGTGAAGAGAAAAGCATGCAAAGTGGAGAACTCATGGAAAATTAAGGATTTGGAGTGCATTCATCGACGTGCACACGTGGTACGATGCGCACGGGTGAATGTGAAGTCGCATGTCGACGCGTACACGTGATATGACGCATACTGATGAGCGGATAATTTATACGCTTTTTGGCATTGTTTTTACATAGTTTTTAGTATAATTTAGTTAGTTTTTAGTATATTTTTATTAGTTTTTAAATAAAAATCACATTACTGGACTTTACTATGAGTTTGTGTGTTTTTCTGTGATTTCAGGTATTTTCTGGCTAAAATTGAGGGACTTGAGCAAAAATCAGATTCAGAGGTTGAAGAAGGACTGCAGATGCTGTTGGATTCTGACCTCCCTGCACTCAAAGTGGATTTTTTGGAGCTACAGAACTACAAATGGCGCGCTCTCAATTGCGTTGGAAAGTAGACATCCAGGGCTTTTCAGCAATATATAATAGTTCATACTTTGCTTGAGTTTAGATGACGCAAACTGGCATTCAACGCCAGTTCCATGTTGCATTCTAGAGTTAAACGCCAGAAACAGGTTGCAAAGTGGAGTTAAACGCCAGAAACAGGTTACAAACTGGCGTTCAACTCCAAGAGAAGCCTCTACACGTGTAAAGCTCAATGCTCAGCCCAAGCACACACCAAGTGGGCCCCAGAAGTGGATTTCTGCATCATTTACTCATTTCTGTAAATCCTAGTAACTAGTTTAGTATAAATAGGACTTTTTATTATTGTATTAGAAGTCTTGGTTACTCCGGTTCCCCTCTGGGGCCGAGACCAATGAACTCCATTATCACTTATGTGTTTTCAACGGTAGAGTTTTTACACACCATAGATTAAGGTGTGGAGCTCTGTTGTTCCTCATGAATTAATGCAAAGTACTATTGTTTTTCTATTCAATTCAAGCTTATTCCTATTCTAAGATGTTCATTCGCACCCAAGAACATGATGAATGTGATGATTATGTGACGCTCATCATCATTCTCACTTACGAACGCGTGCCTGACAAACACTTCCGTTCTACATGCAAACAAGCTAGAATGAATATCTCTTAGATATCTAATACAGGGGACCGAGTCCGAGATATTAGAGTCTTCGTGGTATAAGTTAGAACCCATGGACGGCCATTCCTGAGATCCGGAAAGTCTAAACCTTGTCTGTGGTATTCCGAGTAGGATCTGGGAAGGGATGGCTGTGACGAGCTTCAAACTTGCGAGTGCTGGGCATAGTGACAGACACAAAAGGATAGTAAATCCTATTCTAGTATGATCGAGAATCGACAGATGATTAGCCATGCAGTGACAGCGCATTGGACCATTTTCACAGAGAGGACGGGATGTAGCCATTGACAACGGTGATGCTCAACATACAGCTTGCCATGGAAGGGAGTATGAATGATTGGATGAAGACAGTAGGAAAGCAGAGGTTCAGGAGGAACAAAAACATCTCTATACGCTTATCTGAAATTCTCACCAATGAATTACATAAGTATCTCTATCTTTAGTTTATATTTTAATTATGTTTTTATTATCAATTCACCATAACCATTTGAATCTGCCTGACTGAGATTTACAAGGTGACCATAGCTTGCTTCAGGCCGACAATCTCCGTGGGATCGACCCTTACTCACGTAAGGTTTATTACTTGGACGACCCAATGCACTTGCTGGTTAGTTGTGCGAAGTTGTGACAAAGTGTGATTCACGTTTGAGAGCACCAAGTCTTTGGCGCCATTGTTGATGATCACAATTTCGTGCACCATATACGCATGGGAAGTAAAAATGCCAATCGACGCGTACGCATGACCCATGCGTACGCGTCGCAGCTCGCACATGACCTCATTAAAGTGAAAATGTTGGGGGCAATTTCTGAGCTTCCCAGGCCCAAATCTAACTCATTTATGAGCCTATTACATGCAGAAATCAAGAGGAGTCAAAGGGGGGAAGCACATAGTAGAGTTTTCATCATGCTTTAGTTAGTTTCTAGAGAGAGAAGCTCTCTCTTCTCTCTAGAATTAGGTTAGATGTAGATTAGGATTTCTTAGATCTAGGTTTAATTCATGCTTTGATTTACTTCTCCTTTACAAATTCTTGTTCTTTTACCTTTGCTTTCCTAGTTTAGTAGTTTACTTCTTGTATTTGTTTACTTTGTTATTGATGGACTCTTGTTTCTTCTACTTCTCTTTAATGCAATTTATGTTTGATTTCTTTTATTGTTGATTTGAATTGTTGTTGTTGATTTCTTGCAATTGGTAGTTATAGATTTATATTTCTTGCAATCTTATTTTACTTTCCTTTTATGCCTTCTAAGTGTTTGACAAAATGCTTGGAAGGATGTTATAGTAGATTTTTGTGTTCTTGGCTTGGGATGGTAACTTAGGTGAAATTAAGTTGCTAATGTCCAAGTCTTGATAATTGGTGTCCATTGACACTAGCTTCCACTAAGTTCAATTAGTGAGTGGCTAGGACTTATGGATTAGGATTGGTGTAGCTCATTTGACTTTTCTTCACTTGTTAGAGGATGACTTAATGAGATTGATCCTTACAATTATCATGTTGTGGTTAGTAACAAGGATAAAGATCCTTAACCATCAACCCATGAAAAGACCTTTTTACTATTTGAGTTTCTTTTACTTTCTTGCCATTTATTTCTCATGTCCCTTATCATAAAACCCCAGATACTTGTTCCATAACCAATAATAAGAACACTTCCATGCAATTCCTTTGAGAGATGATCCGAGGTTTAAATACTTCGGTTTATATTTTTATTGGGGTTTGTACTTGTGACAAATAAAATTTTTGATTAAGGAATTGTTTGTTGGTTTAGAACTATACTTGCAACGAGATTTCATTTGTGAAATTCTTTACCGATAAGTAATTTTCTTTCATCATAAGGTTGGTTCTGAAGATGTTCCTTTAGCAAATTTTAATGCTGCTTCCACTCCAGCGTCTATCACCGCCCTGCCAGGCTGTGAATCACTCTTTTGAGAGGGCTGAGTTGGTTGAGATGCTGGTGGACTTATCCCAAGGCTAAAGGAAGGCCTTTCATCTTCCCTTTCCCTAGGTTGAGCAGCACTGCAGGATGATAGATATTTAACAATGATACTAAACAAAAATGATATTTAATCAATATATTAAACTGAAATCCAAACAAGTAGTGAACCCAAATCCAAACTAACAGTGAACCGAAATGATATTAAACAAAAATGATATTAAGGAAAAGCAAGTAACATACCTGTCAAATGATGACAAGATTAGAGTTTTTCTTTCTGATTGCCGTTCCACCGGAAGTTCTTTGGATTGTTCTTCATCAAAAACTTGGTAGACATCGGCATCCTTGAAAAACTGTTCAATAACAGAGCTTGTAATAGACCTCGTAACACCCTGCTTGTTGGGTTCTGGAGGGCAGCTATAAGAAACAGAAGAGAGTCCAAAGACAACAATACATTGAATTCATTTCTGGTTTCAACCGAACCATAATTAAACCATGTATAAGCAGTAAACATTATCGATATTTATATAAGCAGTAAAACTTACACATCAATAGGTGCTTCTTGTTTAGATTGTTGCTCTATTGGTTCTTCACAGGGCTGTTCCAGAGGTCTGCTTCATTAAACAGTAAACATTTCTATAATTATCCCAAACTATTTTCATATTTAACAATGTTATTTAACAGAAATTACACTAATCATTATAGTGATCTAAAAACCAAACTTATACTGAACCAAAACCTAAACGTACAGTGAACTGAAATTATATTAAACAAAAGTGATATTAAAGAATTTAATGCTCACACATTAACAATGCTTCTTGTTCTGATTCTTGTTGCACCGGTGGTTCTTGGGCTTGTTGTTCTTGTTCTTTTGCAGGGCTGTAGCATTAAACAGTAAAGATTTCTATAATTATCCCAAACTATTATCATATTTAATAATGATATTTAACAGAAATTACACTAATCATTATAATGAACTGAAAACTAAACTTATACTGAACCAAAACCCAAACTTACAGTGAACTAAAATTATATTAAACAAAAGTGATATTAAAGAATTTAATGCTTACACGTTAACAGGTGCTTCTTGTTCTGATTCTTGTTGCACCGTTAGTTCTTGGGCTTGTTGTTCTTGTTCTTTTGCAGGGCTGTTGCATTAAATAGAAAACAGTTCAATAACAACCATTAAAATTAATAAAAAGAATTTTTATGTGAAACTTACTCTTCATTAGAAACTTCATACACATAGTCATCTTTCATTAAGTCTTGAATTACAGAACTCGTAAGAGATACTGTAACACCCTGCTTTTCAGCTTCTTGAGCGCAGTTGTAATAAGTAGAAGAGAGTCCAAAGACAAGAACAGATTGAATTCATTTCTGGTTTCAACTGAACCATAATTAAACCATTTATAAGCTGTAAACATTGAACAAGATTCATGTGGTGAATAAATATTCATTAACTTACTCATTATTAGATGTTTGTTGTGTTTCCTCTTGTGGAGGGTGATGATTAGACTTTTGACGGTTTAGAAATTCACAAATGAAATCTCGTTGTAAAGTATAGTTTCTAAACCAACAATAATCCTTTCATACAAAAATTTGTTTGTCACAAGTACAAACCCCTAAATTTATAAACCGAAGCATTGAACCTCGGGTCGTTCTCCCCTAGGAATTGCAAACGAATGTTCTTGTTATTGGCTATGAAGTATATTTGGGGTTTTGAGTTAAGGAACAAGGAATGTAAATTGCAAAAGAAATAAACTAACAACTATGAAAAGCTCTTGGCAAGGTTATGAGAATTAGAAGTCCTATCCTAGTTATCCTCCTCAATTGTGATCACAAATTGTCCATTGCTACTACTTAGTTGACCTCTAACCATGGAGGAAAGTCAAGTGGATGAATCAACTTGATTCCACAAGTCCTAGCTAACTCCCAAGGGAAAGACTAGCTTTAGTGGTATCCAAATCAATTAGCAACTTGTAATTATCAATCTACAAAAGAATTAGATAACTCAAGCGTCACTAATTACTCTACCATAGCCAAGAAGAACAAAATCTACACTAAAATCCAACCAAGCATTTTATCAAACACTTGGAATGCATAAAAGGAAAGCATAGTAAAAAGTGCAAGGAAAGGAAATCTACACTACTCAATTGCAAGAAATTAAACAACAACAAATCAAATGAATAATAAAGGAAAATGAAAACATAAATTGCATTGAAATAAAAATAGAAGAAACAAAAGTGCATGAACATAAAGGTAGAGAATCACAATAATGAAATACAAAATTAGAGAGAGGAGAAGAAGATGAACTAGAAATTGTAAAGGAAAAGTAAATCAAAGCATGAATTAAACATAGATCTAAGAAATTCTAAGCTAGATCTAACCTAATCCTAATCCTAGAGAGAAGTGAGAGCTTCTCTCTCTAAAACTAACCTAAACTAAACTAATGATCAAAAGTATGTAAAGTATGTAAAGTATTGATTCCCCTTCAATCCTTGGCTTAAATAGCATCAGAAATGAGTTGGATTGGGCCCACAAGGCTTCTAAAATTGTTGGCCACGGGTTGCATTAAGTGAAGCATGTGCCACCATCGGCGCGTCCGCGCACCATGTGCGTGCGCGCCCCTATTCGTGAATGCAACTATGGCAAATCTTATATCATTTTGAAGCTCTGGATGTTAGCTTTCCAACGCAACTGGAACTGCATCATTTGGACCTTTGTAGCTCAAGTTATGGTCGATTGAGTGCGAAGAGGTTGGCTTGACAGCTTTTGCGATTCCTTCATTTCTTCATGAGTTCTCCATTTATACATGCTTTTCCTTCATCCCCTTGATCCAATCTTTGCCTCCTAAACTTGAAATCACTTATCAAACATATCAAGGCATCTAATGGAATCAAGGTGAATTGAATTTAGCTATTTTAAGACCTAAAAGCATGTTTTCACACTTAAGCACAATTAAAGGAGAAGTTATAAAACCATGCTATTTCATTGGATAAATGGGAGAAAGGTTGACAAAACCCTCTAAATTTAACACAAGATAAACCCTAAATATGGGGTTTATCAGAGGGACATAGATGAAGTCATCCTTCATCAACTCTTCCTGAACTAAACTTGGAAGAGACAATGCAAGAGGAGCTCTAAGGAATGTAAACAAAAATAAAGTTAATGTTGAATAATTAGAATAATTAGAATTTATTTTGAAAAATAGGAATTTGCACATTGAAACACTCACACTTCCAAAGGTTCAGAACGATTTTGTTGTTGAAACTCAACGATTTGTACTTCAGATTCAGGTGTAGCTCTAGTGACATTTAAACACAATTTCCTTTTGATTAATTAAACAAAAAATTATTAACTAAATTTAAAAGAGTAACATAAATATTTTTAACTTACACTTGTGCAGTTTTAGACGTCTTTCTTGGGAAGATTTTCTTTTTTCTAAAATATTTGATCGGGCTGTCTGGGGTGTTTTTCCTTAAAAAAATAAAAAATTAAAATTAGAATCCAAGATTAAAAGCAGAGGTCTAGAAAGACAATAAATTCATTTTTGGGCAACCACCGAACTGAAAATACAATATGCAGTGAACCAATTTACCTGGTACTGCTTGCAGCATCTATAGAAGGTGTAGAGCTTCCTTGTGTCTATAAAACTTGCTCACTATCAATATTTACAGTCGGCACCCTAAGCAATATAAATAAATATTAGTAATTGAATCTAGAGAAATTAGAAAAGATTGTAGCAAAAGTAAGCCAAGTAAGAAAAAGAATTCAGGAATAATAAACTGAATCTTACGTCTGAGAGAAATTTTTTTGTCCCTGTGGAAAGTCAAACTGATCTGGAGCAATGTTTGTTAACTGAGCTCCATCATTTCTTTTCTTTGATCTTTTCTCCCTTATTATCTCCAATGCTCGTTTTCTTTTTTCGGCAGCATTGTCTTTTTCTTGTTCAATTCTGAAAGTTCATTAAATAAGTATCAAGAAACCTAAAATGTAAGTATCAGTAAAAGAAAATATGATTCGAGAAACTTACTCCTTCTCAGGTTGGGTTGGTGTTTTTGCCACTCTTTCGAGTTGTTTTCTTCTTTTTATTATGGGTGTTTTCTCAGTTTCATTTTCTCTGTAAAACAGATAAACACATTGAATTTATACCGGAGACAAGACACTAATGATGAAGTCAACCAAACCCAAAGATAACATCGAACCAAAATAAGTTAAACTGGTAAACCGAAACCTAGAAGCCCACCGAACCGAAAATAGATATATATGCAATCAACAAAAAAACTTACTCGTTTCAGATTCGCTTGGCACATGCTTTGTTTTTTTGGTTTGTTTTTTAACCACCTTCAATGGTTGTTTTCTTTTTTTTTTTGTTGAGATTTTTTTGATTTCTTCTTCTCTGCAATACATAAGAACAAGCACATAAGAACAAATTTAAGCAAATACAAATTAAATGAAATTGATATAAAAATTAAACTTACTGGGTTTCGGATTTAAATTCGGAAAGTCTTTCCTCTTCTGAAGAAGAATCCCTCTCAACATTTTTATTTTTTTTCTTTTTTTTTTCTTTTTTCTCCAAGTTACTTATTTTTGTTTTTTCTTTCTTTTTTTGCTTTTTATACAGAAGTCCCTAAAACAGAAACAAGGTCTCAATTAATTAATCATCAAAATAACAATTTAACAATTCGGTGAACCGAATAAAGTAATCCTACCGAACCGAAAAATATTCATATGATGAATAGTACATGACAACTGTTTATTCATCAAGAAAAATGTTT
This sequence comes from Arachis ipaensis, assembly GCF_000816755.2. Classification (NCBI taxonomy): domain Eukaryota; kingdom Viridiplantae; phylum Streptophyta; class Magnoliopsida; order Fabales; family Fabaceae; genus Arachis; species Arachis ipaensis. The sequence continues at coordinate 133,582,113 of NC_029793.2, read as the reverse complement.
CTTAATGCAGAAATATTCAAATGAACAAAACTAACAATTGCAAGTAGGACAAATAATTTAATTATAACTTAAGAGCATTTCAAAGCAAATTTTTTGGGGAATTTTAGTATAGTACTTACCAATGGTTGTGTTGTTTTAGATGAAATCCGTTCAATGATCTTTTCCCTTGTCCAATAGGCCACCCATGGTGCAGGGGGAGCATCAGGTGCAAATGGGCGGGGAAACTTTGTTTCATGGAAGTATATCAACATTAATACAAAAACACAGCCATCAACAGACTGTTTCTTCCCCTCTCTCTTGTTTTCAACTCCTTTCATTAAGAAGTTGAGAATATGTTTTACCCAATCCCATTCCCTAAGGTTGTCCAGATGAAAGATCGGTTGCTTGTGGATTGGGGAGGCCACACTTACCGTTGTGGGGAGCAAGAAGCACTTTTGTATGAAGACAACAAAAGTCCTCTTGAATTTTTTCTGGTTCTCCTCCCCTTCTACACTCATATCCAGCACATTTCTTGTCTGCTGGATTCAGCTTGTTGTAATCAACCTTTTCAGGAAAAAGATTCCTACAATATTTTAATAGCAAAAATAAGACAAAAACGGCCAGTTTAATTCTCCGGACACCAATGAACTGAAAATAAGCAGTAAGTGGAAAATGTATTACCTCCATTGGTTATTCCGAGGGCAGCTGCTACCTTTCGAGGAGTTATGTTTATTGTCCCCTGTAGAGTTTTCAGGCATCCTCTCTCTATATCAAACCGATCAAGCAATTCTATCAGTAGTGTATCAGAGACGTTCATTTCTGGCACATGTGCCAGACCACCAAATCCCATTCCTTCTACAATATCTTTCTTTTCTTGAACCATTTCCCTGTACACTGTTGCTATTGCCTTTGTTTAGCATCTACAATAGTGAGTTTTCTGCAAGTTTTTAAACAGAATGTGAGGATATATTTATAATATAAAATAGATATTATTCAAATGAAAGTGGATAAATATATTTAATCTACTTACGTTATAATGCGCCTTCTCCTTCATTGTTTCCATTTTCTTGTTGTGTTTTTGATGAGCGGATAATTTATACGCTTTTTGGCATTGTTTTTAGGTAGTTTTTAATATGTTTTAGTCACTTTTTATTATATTTTTATTAGTTTTTAAATAAAAATAATATTTCTGGACTTTACTATGAGTTTGTGTGTTTTTCTGTAATTTCAGGTATTTTCTAGATGAAATTGAGGGAGCTGAGCAAAAATCTGATTCATGCTGAAAAAGGACTGCTGATGCTGTTGGATTCTGACCTCTCTGCACTCGGAATGAATGTTTTGGAGCTACAAGATTCCAATTGGTGCTCTCTCAATTGCGTTGGAAAGTAGACATCCAGGGCTTTCCAGCAATATATAATAGTTCATACTTTGCTCAAGGATAGATGACGTAAACTGGCGTTCAACGCCAGTTCCATGTTGCATTCTGGCGTTAAACGCTAGAAACAGGTTACAAGTTGGAGTTGAACGCCAGAAATAGGTTACAACCTAGAGTTTAACTCTAGAAACAGCCTAGGCACATGTAAAGCTCAAGTCTCAGCCCCAGCACACACCAAGTGGGCCCCAGAAGTGGATTTCTGCACTATCTATCTTAGTTTACTCATTTTCTGTAAACCTAGGTTATAGTTTAGTATTTAAACAACTTTTAGAGATTTATTTTGCACCTCATGACATTTTTAGATCTGAACTTT
>NC_029793.2:133571927-133580322 GCF_000816755.2 Arachis ipaensis | reverse complement strand
ACGGCGCCAAAAACTTGGTGCACGAAATTGTGATCACATTAATGTAGTACTCTTTGTTATTGTATGGAATCATTATTATGGTTCTTTACTATGTGTGGACACAACTCCGTTCAACTAACCACAAGTAGGATTCAGGGATTGAATGACTGTGACGAGCTTCAAACTCACAAGGGTTGGGTGTAGTGATAGACGCAAAAGGATCAATGGATCCTATTCCAGCATGAGTGAGAATCGACAGATGATTAGCCGTGCGGTGACAGCGCACCTGGAACATTTTCACTGAGAGGATGGATGGTAGCCATTGACAACGGTGATCCACCAACACACAGCTTGCCATAGGAAAAACCTTGCGTGCGTGAAGAAGAAGACATGGGGAAAGCAAAGATTCAGAAGACAAAGCATCTCCAAAACTCCAACTTATTCTCCATTACTGCATAATAAGTATTATTTAATCCATGCTCTCTTGTTCATTTGCAAGTCAACTGATAATTATAATTAATCTCCTGACTAAGATTTACAAGATAACCATAGATTGCTTCAAGCCAACAATCTTCGTGGGATCGACCCTTACTTACGTAAGGTATTACTTGGACGACCCAGTGCACTTGCTGGTTAGTGGTACGGAGTTGTGAAAAGTGTGAATCACAATTTTGTGCACCAAGTTTTTGGTGCCGTTGCCGGGGATTGTTCGAGTTTGGACAACTGACGGTTCATCTTGTTGCTTAGATTAGGAATATTTTGTCTTTTGGGTCAGAGTCTTTTATTTTCTTTTCAAAAAATTTTCAAAAACATTATTTTTCTTTATCAATTTTTAGTTTTTCTGTGAGTTTAGTGTTATGTTTTAAGTTTGGTGTCAATTGCATGCTTTTCTTGGTCTTTCAATTTTCGAATTGCATGTTCTTTGTTCTTCCTTGATCTTCAAGTTGTTCTTGTCAATTTTTCTTGTTTGATCTTTCGTTTTCTTGTTCTGTGTCTTTTCTTGTTTTTCTTGTGCTTTTTCAAAATATCAGTTTTCAAAAAAAATTTATTTATTAAATACCTTATTAAAACACGTTAAATTTATAGCTCAATTGGCTAGAGCGTTGTGCTTATGTTCTTGGTAATTGGCTATCTTCTTGTGCCAAACTTTAAGTTTGGTGTTCTCCTGTTAACTTTTCTTTAGATTTCAAAAATTTTATTTTGGTTTTCTAAAAATTTTAAGTTTGGTGTTCTTTCTTCATGTTCTTGTTGTTCTTGTGAGTCTTCAAAGTGTTCTTGAATCTTCCTTGTGTTTTGATCTTAAAATTTTTAAGTTTGGTGTTCCTTGGTGTTTTCCCTCCAAAATTTTCGAAAACAAGGAGTATTAGATCTAAAAATTTTAAGTTGTGTGTCTTTTGTGTGTTTTTCTTTTTCATCATAAAATTCAAAAATCAAAAAAATATCTTCTCTAACTATTTTTGAGCAAATATTTTGAAATTTTTTCAAAAAAAAAAATTTTCAGATTTTTATTTTAAAATTTCTATTTTATCTTATCTTATTTCAAATTTCAAATTTCAACTTCCAAAATTTCAAAATTCAAATTTCAAAATTTAAAATTCAAAATCTAATTTTCAAATTTTAAAATGAAATCTTTTCAAAATTTAAATCTTTTTCAAATCTTTATCTTATATTGTTGACTTTTTCGAAAATTCAAAATTCAATTTTTAAATTTCAATTTTCAAAATTTCAAATTTCAAAACTTTTTAATTTAAATTCCTTATCTTCTCTTACCTAGCTTATCTTATCTTTTCTAATCTCAAATCTTAAAATCAAATCTTTTTCAAATCTTTTCTTTTTTTATTTTATTTTATTTTCTTACAAGTATCTTTAATTTTAAGACATATCTTTTTCAAAACTTCCTAACCAATTTCTCTCTCTTCATTTTTTTCGAAAATCCTCACCCACATCTTTTTCAAATCTTTTTAATTAATTAATTTAGTTTTCAATTTTCTTTTATTTCTTTTTCTTCTAATTTTCGAAATTATAGTCAATTTTTCATTTATTTTATTTTATTTTATTTTAATTTTGGTTTTCAAAAAAAAATTATTTTATTTGCAATCCGCATCATCTCCCTTTCTCCATCATGGACCTAAGTGGAAATGAACAGTCCAGAAGGACTCTGGGGTCATATACTAACCCCATTATTGCTGTATATGGGAGTAACATCTGTATACCTCCCATCAAAGCAAGCAGTTTTAAGCTAAATTCTCAGCTCATTGTCATGGTGCAGCAAAATTGCTAGTATTCCGGTCTTCCACAGGAAGAACCTACTGAGTTTCTGGCTTAGTTCTTGCAAATTGCTGACACAGTGCGTGACAAGGAGGTAGATCAGGACGTATACAGGCTGTTGCTGTTTCCGTTTACTGTAAAAGATCAAGCTAAAAGGTGGTTAAATAACCAACCCACAGCAAGCATAAGGACATGGAAACAGTTATCAGACAAATTCCTGAATCAATATTTCCCTCCAAAAAGGATGACACAGCTATGGCTGGACATCCAAGGCTTTAAACAAGAGGATGATGAATCCCTTTATAATGCCTGGGAGAGGTACAGAGGGATGCTAAGGAAATGCCCCTCTGAAATGTTTTTGGAGTGGGTGCAATTAGACATCTTCTACTATGGGCTTACAGAAGGAGCTCAGATGTCCCTAGATCACTCAGCTGGTGGATCTATACACATGAGGAAAACTATTGAAGAGGCTCAAGAGCTTATTGATATAGTTGCTAGAAACCAGCATCTGTACATAAGTAATGGGTCCTCCATAAAAGAAGAAGCCAAAGCAGTGTCTACTGAACTTGGTCCTCCAGAACAAGTTGCTGAACTCAATCAACAATTGTGTTTTCTAACAAAATAGCTAGCAGAATTCAAGGAGATGCTACAAGATAATAAAAATGCTAATAAAAATATGGAAGCACAATTGAATCAGACAAAACAGCAGTTATCAAAGTAGATAATAGAAGAGTGCCAGACAGTTCAATTAAGAAGTGGAAAAACATTAAATACCTCACTTCAGAGCAGCAGAAAGCCAAGAAAAGAACAACTGACAGAGGATGAGCAAAATATTATCCAAAATCCCTCTGAGAACAGTAAGAGCCCAGAGAGGAATAACTCTGGCGTTCAAACACCAGAAAAGGATGCAAAGTTGGCGTTAAACGCCCAACCTACGCGCAGTTCTGGCGTTCAAACGCCAGGAACAGGCAAGGAGCTGGCGTCAAACGCCCAATGGAAGCTCAATTCTGGCGTTCAAACGCCAGAAACAGGTAGAAAGTTGGCGTCCAACGCCAATCAAGCTTCCAACCCTGGCATTCAAACGCCAGTGAGGGATCAGACACACACAAGTGCTGATAACAACCCCTCTAAAAAGGCTTCTCCAACCACTTCTGTAGGAAATAAACCTGCAGCAACCAAGGTCGAGGAATACAAAGCCAAGATGTCTTATCCTCAAAAACTCCGCCAAGAGGAGCAGGATAAGCAATTTGCTCGCTTTGCAGACTACCTCAGGACTCTTGAAATAAAGATTCCATTTACAGAGGCACTTGGGCAAATACCCTCTTATGCCAAGTTCATGAAAGAGATCTTGAGTCATAAGAAGAATTGGAGAGAAACTGAAAGAGTTCTCCTCATTGAGGAATGCAGTGCAGTCATTCTGAAAAGCTTCCCAGAAAAGCTTAAAGATCCCGGGAGCTTTATGATACCATGCATATTAGAGGGTGATTGCACCAAGACAACTTTATGTGATCTTGGGGCAAGCATCAACCTAATACCTGCATCCACTATTAGAAAGCTTGGTTTAACTGAAGAAGTCAAACCAACCAGGATATGTCTCCAACTTGCTGATGGCTCCATTGAATACCCATCAGGCGTAATTGAAGACATGATTGTCAGGGTTGGGCCATTCGCCTTTTCCACTGACTTTGTAGTGCTGGAAATGGAGGAGCACAAGAGTGCTACTCTCATTCTAGGAAGACCTTTCCTAGCAACTGGACGAACTCTCATTGATGTCCAAAAAGGGAAAGTAACCCTGAGGGTCAATGAGGATGAGCTCAAGTTAAATTCTATAAAAGCCATGCAGCATCCAGACACACCAAAAGACTGCATGAAAGTTGATCTTATTGACTCTTTGGTAGAGGAGATCAACATGGCTGAGAGTCTCGAATAAGAGCTAGAAGACATCTTTAAAGATGCTCAGCCTGATTTGGAGGATTCAGAGGAGATAAAAGAGCCTCTGGAAATTCCTCAGGAAGTGGAAAAATCTCCAAAACCCGAGCTCAAACCATTACCACCATCCCTGAAATATGCATTTCTGGGAGAAGGTGACACTTTTTCGGTGATCATAAGCTCTTCTTTAAATCCACAGGAAGAGGAAGCACTACTTCAAGTGCTAAGGACACACAAGACAGCTCTTGGGTGGTCCATAAGTGACTTTAAGGGCATAAGCCCAGCTAGATGCATGCACAAGATCCTATTGGAGGATGATGCTAAGCCAGTGGTTCAACCACAGAGGCGGCTAAATCTAGCCATGAAGGAAGTGGTGCAGAAAGAGGTCACCAAGTTACTGGAGGATGGGATTATTTATCCTATTTCTGATAGCCCCTGGGTGAGCCCTGTCCAAGTTGTCCCCAAAAAGGGAGGCATGACAGTGGTTCATAATGAAAAAAAAAAAACGAACTGGTTCCTACAAGAACAGTTACAGGGTGGCGCATGTGTATTGACTATAGAAGGCTCAATACAGCCACCAGAAAGGATCATTTTCCTTTACCATTCATAGACCAGATGCTAGAAAGACTAGCAGGTCATGATTATTACTACTTTTTGAATGGCTATTCAGGCTACAACCAAATTGCAGTAGATCCCCAAGATCAAGAGAAAACAGCATTCACATGTCCATCTGGAGTATTTGCCTACAGAAAGATGCCATTTGGGCTGTGTAATGCACCTGCAACCTTTCAGATATGCATGCTCTCTATTTTCTCTGATATGGTGGAAAAATTTCTGGAAGTCTTCATGGATGACTTCTCAGTATATGGAGACTCATTTAGCTCATGTCTTGATCACCTGACACTGGTTCTGAAAAGATGCCAAGAGACTAACCTGGTTTTAAACTGAGAAAAATGTCACTTTATGGTGACTGAAGGGATTGTCTTTGGGCACAAGATTTCGAACAAGGGAATAGAGGTGGATCAAGCTAAGGTAGAGGTAATTGAAAAATTACCACCACCTGCCAATGTTAAGACAATCAGAAGCTTTCTGGGGCATGCAGGATTCTATATGAGGTTTATAAAGGATTTTTCAAAAATTGCAAAACCTCTGAGCAATCTGCTAGCAGCTGACATGCCATTTGTGTTTGACACAGAGTGTCTGCAGGCGTTTGAAACTCTGAAAGCTAAGCTAGTCACAACACATGTTATTTCTGCACCAGACTGGACATTACCATTTGAACTAATGTGTGATGCCAGTGACCATGCCATTTGTGTAGTACTGGGACAGAGGCATAACAAGCTTCTGCATTTCATTTATTATGCTAGCTGCATTTTAAATGATGCCCAAAAAAATTACACAACCACAGAAAAAGAATTGCTTGCAGTGGTTTATGCCATTGACAAGTTTAGATCATACTTAGTAAGATCAAAAGTGATTGTGTACACTGACCATGCTGCTCTTAAATATCTACTTACAAAGCAGGATTCAAAACCCAGGCTCATAAGATGGGTGTTGCTTCTACAAGAGTTTGATATAGAAATAAGAGACAGAAAAAGGACAGAAAACCAAGTGGCTGATCATCTGTCCCGGATAGAGCCAATAGAAGGGGCGTCCTTCCCCTCTATTGAGATCTCTGAAACCTTTCCAGATGAGCAACTGTTTGCCATCCAGGAAACATCATGATTTGCAGACATTGCAAACTATAAAGCTGCAAGATTCATACCCAAGGAGTACAACAAGCAACAAAAGAAAAAATTAATTACTGATGCAAAGTACTACCTGTGGGATGAACCATATCTCTTTAAGAGATGTGCAGACAGAATAATCCGTAGGTGTGTGCCTAGAAAAGAAGCACAGAAGATCCTATGGCATTGTCATGGATCACAATATGGAGGACATTTCGGAGGTAAGCGAACAGCCACAAAAGTCCTTTAATGTGGCTTCTACTGGCCCACTCTCTATAAAGACTCCCGAGAGTTTGTGCGTAACTGTGACAAGTAACAGAGAACTGGTAATCTGCCTCACAGTTATGCCATGCCTCAGCAAGGAATCTTAGAGATTGAGTTGTTTGACGTATGGGGTATTGACTTTATGGGGCCTTTCCCACCATCATACTCAAACACTTATATTCTGGTGGCAGTCGACTATGTATCCAAATGGGTAGAGTCCATTGCCACACCCACTAATGATACTAAGACAGTACTGAAGTTCCTTCAGAAATATATCTTCAGCAGGTTTGGTGTCCCTAGAGCACTAATTAGTGATGGGGGCACTCACTTCTGCAACAAACAACTTTACTCTACTATGGTCCGGTATGGAATTAGTCACAAGGTGGCAACTCCGTATCATCCACAGACAAATGGGCAAGCTGAAGTCTAAAAAGAATCCTGGAACGGACTGTAAGTACCCGTAGAAAGGATTGGGCGAGAAGCTTGGATGATGCTCTGTGGGCTTACAGAACAGCATTCAAGACTCCTATAGGGACCTCTCCATACCAGCTTGTGTATGGTAAGGCCTGTCATCTGCCCTTGGAACTGGAGCATAAGGCCTATTGGGCAACCAGATTTCTAAACTTTGATGCCAAATTAGCTGGAGAAAAAAGATTGCTCAAGCTTTACAAAGAGAAAGCAAAAAGGTGGCATGATAGAAAGCTGTCATCTAGAGTCTTTGAACCAGGATAGAAAGTTCTGTTGTTTAACTTTAGGCTCAGGCTATTCCCTGGTAAACTGAAATCCCGGTGGAGGGGACCATATGTGATTACAAGTGTGTCACCATATGGCTATGTGGAGCTTCAAGACATTGATTCTAATAAGAAGTTCATTGTTAATGGACAGAGAATCAAGCAATATCTTGAAGGCAATATTGAGCAAGAGTGCTCAAGGCTGAGGCTAGATTAAAAGCTCAGCAAGGTCCAGCTAAAGACAATAAAGAAGCGCTTATTGGGAGGCAACCCAATTTTTCCTTATCTATGTTAATTTTCTGTTTTCCATTTTTATTTTATGTTTTCTTTAGGATGATGATCATGTGGAGTCACAAAAATCAAAGCAAAGTAAAAAACAGCATTAAAATAGCTCACCCTGGAGGAAGAGCTTACTTGCGTTTAAACGCCAGTAAGAAGCATCAGACTGGCGTTTAACGCCAGAAAGAAGCATCAAGCTGGCGTTAAACGCCAGAAACAAGTACCAAGTTGGCGTTCAACGCCAAGAAAGGGGAAAAGCTGGCGTTTAACGCCAGAAACAAGCAGCAGTCTGGCGTTAAACGCCAGGATTGGACACTAAGGGCGTTTTGCATGCCTCAATGGAGCAGGGATGCTAAGTCCTTGACCCCTCAGGATCTGTGGACCCCACAGGATCCCCACTACCTCACCATTCCAATTCAAACCATTCCCAGAAAAAAAGCGTTACTTTTTGTTTTTCCATAACCATTTATGGCACCTAAGGCTGGAGAAACCTCTAGAAAGAGGAAAAGGAAGGCAGTTGCTTCCACCCCCGAGTCATGAGAGATGGAGAGGTTCATCTCAAGGGTCCATAGTTCAGTGGTAGAGCATTTGACTGCAGATCAAAGAGCTATGAGGAAGGAGCAACAAAGACAAGGAAGAGACATAGAGGAGCTCAAGAGCACCATTGGTTCTTCAAGAAGAGGAAGACACCACCCTCACTAAGGTGGTCCCGTTCCTTAATCTCCTTGTTCTTATTTCTCTATTTTTCGTTTACTATGCTTTATACTTATTTATGTTTGGGTCTTATTACATGATCACTAGTATCTAAGTGTCTATGTCTTAAAGATATGAATGTCCTATGAATCCATCACCTTTCTTAAATGAAAAATGTTTTCTGAAAAAGAAAAAGAAGTACATGAATTTCAAATTTTAAAATAGTTTAATTATTTTGATGTGGTGGCAATACTTTTTGTTTTCTAAATGAATGCTTGAACAGTGCATATGTCTTTTGAATTTGTTGCTTATGCATGTTAAAATTGTTGGCTCTTGAAAGAATAATGAAAAAGGAGAAATGTTATTTGATAATCTGAAAAATCATAAAAAATGATTCTTGAAGCAAGAAAAAGCAGTGAAGAACAAAGCTTGCAGAAAAAAAATGCAAAAAAAAAAGAGCAAGAAAAAGAAAAAGCAAGCAGAAAAAGCCAAAAGCTCTTTAAACCAAAAGGCAAGAGCAAAAAG
>NC_029793.2:133570731-133571909 GCF_000816755.2 Arachis ipaensis | reverse complement strand
GTAATACTGGAAAACATAGTGCTTAGGGCCACGACCAAGACTCATAAAGTAGCTGTGTTCAAGAATCAACATACTGAACTAGGAGAATCAATAACACTATCTGAATTCTGAGTTCCTATAGATGCCAATCATTCTGAACTTCAAAGGATAAAGTGAGATGCCAAAACTGTTCAGAAGCAAAAAGCTAATAGCCCCGCTCATCTAATTAAGACTGATCTTTATAGATATTTTTGGAATTCATTGTATATTTTCTTCTTTTTATCCTACTTTGTTTTTAGTTGCTTGGGGACAAGCAACAATTTAAGTTTGGTGTTGTGATGAGCGGATAATTTATACGCTTTTTGGCATTGTTTTTAGCTAGTTTTTAATATGTTTTAGTCACTTTTTATTATATTTTATTAGTTTTTAAATAAAAATCATATTTCTGGACTTTACTATGAGTTTGTGTGTTTTTCTATAATTTCAGGTATTTTCTGGCTGAAATTGAGGGAGCTGAGCAAAAATCTGATTCAGGCTGAAAAAGGACTGCTGATGTTGTTGGATTCTAACCTCCCCACACTCGGAATGAATTTTTTGGAGTACAGGATTCCAATTGGTGCGCTCTCAATTGCGTTGGAAATTAGACATCTAGGGCTTTCCAGAAATATATAATAGTCCATACTTTGCTCAAAGATAGACGACGTAAACTGGCGTTCAACGCCAGTTCCATGTTGCATTCTGGCATTAAACGCTAGAAACAGGTTACAAGTTGGAGTTAAACGCCAGAAATAGGTTACAACCTAGAGTTTAACTCTAGAAACAGCCTAGGCACGTGTAAAGCTCAAGTCTCAGCCCCAGCACACACCAAGTGGGCCCCAGAAGTGGATTTCTACACTATCTATCTTAGTTTACTCATTTTCTGTAAACCTAGGTTACTAGTTTAGTATTTAAACAACTTTTAGAGATTTATTTTGCACCTCATGACATTTTTAGATCTGAACTTTGTACTCTTTAACGGCATGAGTCTCTAAACTCCATTGTTGGGGGTGAGGAGCTCTGCTGTGTCTCGATGAATTAATGCAATTATTTCTGTTTTCTATTCAAACACGCTTGTTTCTATCTAAGATGTTCATTCGCACTTCAATATGATGGATGTGATGATCCGTGACACTCATCACCATTCTCAACCTATGAACGTG
>NC_029793.2:133543997-133570478 GCF_000816755.2 Arachis ipaensis | reverse complement strand
GCGTGAAGAATGAAGAAGAAGACAGGGGAAAGCAGAGATTCAGAAGACAAAGCATCTCCAAAACTCCAACATATTCTCCATTACTGCATAATAAGTATTATTTAATCCATGCTCTCTTGTTCATTTGCAAGTCAACTGATAATTATAATTAATCTCCTGACTAAGATTTACAAGATAACCATAGATTGCTTCAAGCCAACAATCTCCGTGGGATCGACCCTTACTCACGTAAGGTATTACTTGGACGACCTAGTGCACTTGCTGGTTAGTGGTACGGAGTTGTGAAAAGTGTGAATCACAATTTCGTGCACCAGTTTTGCTGTAATAAAAAATTTTGGTCAATATTTCATTCAATACATCAACAACCACAAGCATATGTATGTTAAACAAGTCAATTAGAATGCCACAACCCACAGAACCGAAAATTCTTCATGCACAGAACCAAAATAAAAAAGGCTACCGAACCGAAAAATATTCATGTGGTTAATAAATGATTATCAGCTTTCAATCAACAGAAATACTATTACAGTAGTATAGCTTATCAAAGTGAAAGAGTTGTCTCTAATGTAACTTGTCCTAAACAAAACTCATTGAATACATCAACAACCACAAGCATGTGTATGTTAAACAAGTCAATTAGAATGCCACAACCCACCAAACCGAAAATCTCTCATGCACAGAACCGAAATCAAAAAGGCTACCGAACCGAAAAATATTCTTGTGGTTAATAAATGATGATCAGCTTTCAATCAACAAAAATACTATTAAAGTAGTATGGATTATCAAAGTGAAAGAGTTGTCTCTAATGTGAATTGTTCTAAACAAAACTCATTCAATACATCAACAACTACAAGCATGTGTATGTTAAACAAGTCAATTAGAATGCCACAACCCACCGAACCAAAAATCCCTCATGCACAGAACCCAAATCAAAAAGGTTACCGAACTGAAAAATGTTCATGTGGTTAATAAATGATGATCAGCTTTCAATCAACAAAAATACTATTACAATAGTATGGATTATCAAAGTGAAAGAGTTGTCTCTAATGTGAATTTTTTTAAACAAAACTCATTCAATACATCAACAACCCACTAAACCGAAAATCCTTCATGCATAGAACCAAAATCACAAAGGCCACCAAACCGAAAAACGTTCATCTGGTTAATAAATCATTATCAATTTTCAATCAACAAGAATAGTGCTCTTCAATGGAAAATAAGTACTGAAGATAGTAACAGAGCTCTAATTAAACTTTCCAAACTAATAAGAACAAGCAACTATATCTTAAAGCCCTAGTTATACTGTAAAAATCATTCACAATAGTTCAATCCACTAAACGAAGCAAATCAAACCAGTAAAACTGAAATGAAACTAGGCGAAACGCGACATTGCAAGATTTTAAATGAACAGTAGTTTTCTCATACCTTTTGTAGTCTTTGTTTCTGTTTTTGTTTGTTTCTGGTTGTTGCTTGCAAAATCTTCTTCCGATTCATTTGCAGTAGTGGTTTCCACAAAGAATGTGATTGAAGTTTGAGTGATGTTCAGAGAGATTCGAAGAGAGTGAGTGTTTTGGGGTATTGGTTTCATGTTGAAGATGTAACGTTCGTTCATAATGAAGCGCGAATGGGAAAACGAGACGTTTTTTGTGTGGCGCGTGTTTCTCACTCTGCATTTAATGCACTTGAAACAATTTGGCCTTGGGTCTATATGGTTATATGGATGTGTAGCAGCCCTGTTTATGAAAATAATGTTCAAAAGTGCAAGTTATTTCTGAAGTGTGCAAGTAAAACATTAATGTCTATAATACTATCTATAATGTTAAAAAATATTTCACTAACTCGATGTATTGTTGTTTGAAAAAAAGAAAGAAAAAAATTTTGAAAATATCCCACTCTGTATAATTTTAAAGATACAATAGACTCTTTAAAAATTTAGTTTTAATGTCTTCAAAATGTAAATTAAACTCAAAGCATATTCCTCTTGATTAAGCTATAGTAATATATACTGCACTTTTTTTTTCTTTTGATTTGTAATGATTCTTAACCTTTGGGGAATTCCTTGAGATCGCACCACACTTTTTCTTGCTTCCAATCCATCCATTCATTCGCATTCCATTTCTTGAAGAATTCAATTACCCTCCCCTTTTCTTCTCATTCTTCCATTCCCAAATCCCTATCTCCCTTATTCTGCTTAATCCAAGATTGGTTTAGTCTTTTTCTTACTTTTTTTTTATACCTCAGGTTCTTTATTTTTATTTTTAAAAAATTCTTCTTTTTTTGGGAGGAGCGGGTGGTTACACTTTTGGGTGGCTAGGGATTTTCTGTCCGCTAGGATATGGATTTAGGTGTTATATTCTTTTTCAGGGGAAAAAAGGTTGTGATTGTTGATTTGCATATTCCAAGGTTAATGCTTTGGGGTTGGATATCATGTTGAAGAAGCATTGTATTAGTCTAAGTGTATATGATATACTATTTGGGTAACTGTTTGAGTTGAAGGATTGTAGCTTCTGATCCAAGTGTTCATGTAGTGAATATATTGAATTTACTGCTTTATTCCTTGTCTATATTTGCATTCTAAACTGATCTTGTTAGGTAGATTAGGAATGATTTTAATATTTTCCTTCTTTTTTCTTAAGTTTATTGTTTATATGATGTCTGAATGCATTGCACCTTTTCTGTTTCAGATATTGAACTCTTGGGATAAGACAGCTAGTCCTTGGATTGGATAGAGTTCCTTTTTTTGAAGGATCATGACAGCATATGACATGGATCCTGATGTTGTTCGCTGGGGCCTTCATAATCTCTTAGATGTTTGCACACTTTCCAATAATGGTTCTCCTAGTATCATAACTAGATATGATCTGGATTTAAGTAGCAGCGTAGAATATGTTAGAGAAGGCTTCTATCAGCCTTCCTACGTGGAGAATGATGAAGCTGTTGCTCGTGCTTACCTGGAAGAATTATCACAACTTCAATCCTTGGAAGCTTCTGGGATGTCAAAATTCGGGAATGATCAAGCGCGGGCAGCCGTACTTGCACAGGATTGGCATTCTTACTCAGATGGAAGCATAAATTTTGGTGGTATAAACTTGACAAATTGCTACTCTATTGTTATCTTTTTGATGTGCTGGATATTTTTCAAACTTGTCATGATATATTGTCAACAACATGTAGGCAATGAAAATTGTCAACAACAGATTATTTTTGGGCCGGCAACCTTAATCTATCTCTTTATTGATATATTGTTTCCTGCCGTGTGTGGTGTCAGCTCAAGTCTTATCTAGAACTATATGAAGGCTATGTTCCAATCTATGAAGCACGGATTCTCTCATGGTGCCGGCGTATCCGAGTCGGACGCGAATCCGATGCCGACACGCGGTGGATACTTCAAACGAGCATATCAGCGGTGTGTCTTCTTGCGGTGCAGAATTTTGGTGGAGCTGTCACGAATCCGAACGAGTCCGACTCGATTCAGATGTTCATGAGACAGATCTTTCTGCTGGACTGTAAATCTTCAATTGATTTTGTGATTTTATGGCCCGATTAACCAATTTTTTCTTTCTAATTTTAAAATATTCTAAAATTAAAACAAATTAAAATTTAAATTTAAAAATAAAATAATTAATAAATCAAAACCTAAATTTACTTACCGTTTGTTTTTGCTAGCTTACTGATGTGTGAGCATCTTTCCTATCTTTTCCTAGTGAATTTGTATTTAAATTGTTGAGTTTAATCAAGAATTAATTATCTTTTAGCCACTATGGATGCTACTTTGAGTCTTGTACAATTCTGTTTATTTTAGATAGCATTCAGCTGGATTTGATGGAGTTTCTGCAGAAGAAGAGATGAAGGCGAATGATGCTGTCAACCCTAACCTTTCTGCACTCAAACCTAAATAACTCGAGCTACAGAGGTCCAATGGACGTGATTTCAATGGCGTTGGAAAGCTAACTTCCAGAGCTTTCTAACGATATATAATAGTCTATACTTCTTCTCCGAACTCGCTACCAAGGCTGCGCCTAACTTGAGATTTCTCAAGTTAGGCGCAAGACACAACAACAATACGCGAGATTGGTCCTGCCCACTTCAAGTTATGTGCACTAAAGCCCAAGTTAGGCGCACTAAAGCCCAAGTTAGGTACAGCATCACTCAACTAAACTCCAATTCATGCTGCCAAGCCCAAGTTAGGTGTGAATCCTAGTGAAGCCAAGTGGTCCCCATCCATCAATTGAAGATTTGCTGATTGCTATAATTAATTCTAATTTAAATTCAAATTTTAAAAATAGGAAAAGATATTATTTTAGTTTTAAAGATAGATTTTAAATTTATTAGGATTAGTTATAAAAGGGAAAAACTTTCCTTCCCTAGGAGATTCAGATCCATCAGATTGGAACTCAGTACATTTTTACCTGAATCCTTATTTTTTACTTTGAACCATGAGCAACTAATCATCCATTGTTAAGGTTAAGAGCTCTATCTATTTCTATGGATTGATTTTATTGCTTTTTCTATTTTAATTTATGTATGGATTTATAATTTAAGAATTGTTTTTGCTCTTTATTTTATGAATTTAGGTGGAACGGAAGTATGACCCTCTTTCTATTTGAGTTCTTGTATAACTTGGAAAAGCTCTTTACTTGAACAACAGCTTGAAAACATATTCTCCTAAATTTTAATTATCTGGATTTAACGGGATACGTGACATATAATCCTTTTATTTTTAGGTAATTAGAGTTTTTGTGGCATATAAACTGGAATTTGATCATCACTCTCTAATTAGAATTAATTGACCAAGGAATTGGTTGTTGATGAATTTTAGAGGAGACTAGAAAAGTCTAAGGAATTAGGGTCTAGTCACATATAGTTTGCCATAAATTAAATCCTACATGATTAAAATAGTTAGTAAGAAAAATAATTCCAGAAAAATAGATAACTCTGAAGCCTTAACTATCTTCTCCATATTTTCTTCCCAAAGTATTTACTTGCCTTTTTTTAATATTTTTTATATTGTTTAATGTCTTTTATATTGCATCTCAACACTATTTTCTGTTTGTCTAACTAATCCTATCAAACACTATTGTTGCTTAATCCATCAATCCTCGTGGGATCGACCCTTACTCACGTAAGGTATTACTTGGTATGACCCGGTGCACTTGCCGATTAGTCTGTGGTTATAAATTCCGCACCGGTTTATCTTTGGTAGCTTACTTACTCACTAGCTTAAAATTTTTTATTTTTTTAATAATTACATAATTTTTAGACTTTTTTATGCAACTATATTTACTCTTATATTTACAATATGATATTTTATTAATTTAATATATTATTTAAATTTTAATTCACAACATATCCTAAATGTGTCGTATCCAATTTTTTATAAAAAGAACGTGTCAGCATATCCGTGTCGTGTCGTGTCCGTATCGCGTGTCGTATTGGTACTTCCTAGGTTCCAATGGAGTATAGTGATCATTTAAAGAAAATGAGCAAGTATGTTTATACTTTATAGCATTATATCTATATAAAGACTAGGCTATGCTATTTCAGATGATATGGCTTTATTGATGTTCTCATGGTTCACTGATAGCTTGATGTGTGGCCGTATTAGGAATGGTGAATGGGGTGATCATGTCACATTATAGGCTGCTGCCGATTGGGTATGATGAAATATACCATTTTCATTATGTATTTACCTTCCCTATTTATTATGATATCCTTCTTTTTGGCTTGCGATTTCAAAGTCAATGTTCTTTATCTGTTTGATTCTATTGGATTCATGTAAAGCATTCTTTGTATCTTTTAGAGGCCATTTAGCAGGTATGGTTTATTATATAAAAAGTTGTAGCAGGTATGCTTATTCTATTGGATTCATGTAAAGCATTCTGTTGTATTTAATATCATCAACTTTATGCCTATAAAGGCACCAATTTCTATATCTCAAGGGAGATCACACGATAAGTTCTATTTCATGTCTTATATTCTATATTCATAGAATTATTATAAAGAGAACACATAATAAGTTCTATTTCATGTCTAACATTCGATATTCATAAAATTATTATATACTTTTTAAATACTTACTGACTTGAGCGTTGGAGTGCCTTTTGCAGGTACCCACCCTCCGTGTTCTTCTCGCCGAAGTATACATCTTTTGGAGACGAAGAGACAAGTTCAATTTCCTCTAAAACGAGATATACCTCGGAGGTTCAACCACACAAGAACAATTTTCATTTGACAATTCTACTTAAATATTACTAGAATGAGATCCATGCGAAATGGTAAATTAATGATAGCATATAGTATATTTTAATAAATATTATACAATAATTTAAATATATGTAAAGTAATGTTAAATTTGGATTTTGTTTTATTTAAAATTTTTTGTAGTACAAGAGTTTTTGACATTGAAATTCTACAACGCTACATATTCATTTGTTGTGTTAATTTTCACATTTATTTTTGTTGATAGACTTAGGCCCAGTTTGGGTAAATAGCTTAATTAAGTTACTTTTGAAAAAATAACTTAAACAATACATGCTTATATTAAAAGTAACTTATAAATAAGTTATTTTGTGTTTGATTTTTTAATTCTAAAAGTACTTATTTTAAGAGAAGAGTTATGTAAACCCAGTAAAATTAGTAAATAATTGTCAATAAATTAAATTTTTAATAAAATAAATTAGAAACATAAACTTTATAGCAAAATAGGATAGAGCAAATTAAAATAAGAATTTTGACACTAATTTCAAAGAACTTGACCCAAGATTGGACCAAACGATTCGAACCAATTGAACCAGACCTGAACCGGACACGTGGGCCCAACCAAACCCTCATTAATAAAAGACTCAGCATCTCCTTCTTCCCCAAAAAGGAAATTCATGCTGAAAATTTGAAGAAGAGGAAGAGAGAAGCTTATCAAACCCTAACCCTCACTTTAATCCGCCATAACTTCTCCATCCGAGCTCCGATCGCCGTACCGTTTGCGGCTACGCGTTCACTACGTCAAGCTCTACGATTACATTGAAACAATTTCTTTGGGAAGTTACTCGAACACTCCAGTCTCTCTGCCCCCTTAATTTTTGAAAATTAGTGAGAATCCATGTTGAGAAATTGTGATTTTGGTTCTCTAGGTTCAAGTTTAGCTTGAGGAACTTGTGGGTCTTTGTTCAATCAAGACATAGACAAGGTGATGACTCTTAAATTCTACTATTTCTTAGATGTATTAGGTATATATATATATTGGAACTTGGATTGTGGACATTGGAAGCTTGGAGTTGGAAACTAGTTGCTGAATTTTTGGTGTTGAGGCTTGCAATCTTGCCTAGTGGGTGGTCTTGGGAAATGCGTGGAAATCGGCCAAGGTATGGTTTAGGTTTCTCGTATTTAATATGTAAGGTTTTGTGAAAACTTAGGCTAGATGACCATATGCTAGGTATGAATGTTTGAATGCGTTAAATGTTTAGTACTTCGATAATGATTGTTGATTTTGGTTGATTATTAGCTTGATAACTGATGTTGGTGATGGAACATAATGTTATATGGTGAATTAGTGATAATTGGCAATGTATTAAGGAATGAACATATATATGTGATGAAGGATGATGATCTTGTTGTTTAGTTGAGTAATTTGTATATGGGATTGTGCATATAAGAGTATAATTGATTAATCTAGGAGGTGGAGGTTTTTGGCATTCTAAAGTGGTATGTTGGGGTGTGGGTATTGAGTTTGTTGTGGTAAAAATGGAGGTTTGAGGTTTTGAATAAAAACTTGATTTTTAACAAATTTCGGCGGTCCATAACTCGAGCCTCAAATTTTGGATAAAAATAAAATTTATTTCAAATCAAAGAGGGTTTTACAAGCTTTAGAACTGTATAAATTTCATGGAAAACCGAATTTTGTAGAGGAAGTTATGGACGTCGAAAATCTTGTGCAAAAAACTGAAAATTGGTTTAAGTACAGTAGAATCAGAATTTTTTGGTGTGTGCATACGCACACTGATGTGCGCACGCACCTAGCAGTAGCAACAATCTCATTTGTGCGTACGCACGCCTTTGTGTGCACGCACACCTTGTGTTTTACAGAAAATGTGCGTACGCACACCATGGTGCGCATGCACACACAGGGGTATGCTTACTGCTGGTAGCATATGTGAGGCGCACGCACATCAAGTAGTCTTTCGCTGGTGTGCGCACGCACACATTCGTGCGTACGCACATGCTCTGTTTTTCACAAATTGTGCGCACGCATACTTGTGTGCGTCCACACACACTCTGTTTTTCAGCACTTGTATTTTTGTGATTCAAACATGGTTTTGAACCTTTAAACCTTTATTTTTATTCTTTTAACTCTAGATCTTCTTAGTAAGCTTAGTGATAAGTTGGAATTAGGAAATTAAAGTTACTTGGAGGTGAAGTAAAGTTAAAAAGGTGATGATTTAGGTATGAGAAGATAGGTGGCATAAATATATATGTATACATATATCTTTTAAATTATGAAACTGGCTAATGAAAGGAATAAATATTGCACTTGAGCACTCTTTCTCGAAAGTGCGACTCCAGGAGATGGTGGAAGGTGAGGATCCCCTTCTCTGTTCCTCCTGGTATTGTAAAATCGCCCCCAGCGAGATGGTGGGAGGTTAGGATCCCCTCCTTTGTTCCTCCTGGGCATATGAGAACGTACCTCCTGGGTAGACACAAGGGTTGTAGTTTCGCCCTACTTGCTCCAGGTTGGTTAGTATAGAGGCTCACCGGGTAGATGCAAGGGGTTGTGGTTTCGCCCCACTTGCTTCGTGTTATGATGAGCTATGTATATAAGTACGATGACATGATGAGTAAGTAATGAATGATTATGAAATGTTAATGAATGATTATCTTAGATATGAATTTTCCCTGGGTAAAGTATCGTGGCTTGCCACCACGTGCTCCAGGTTGAGACTCGATACTCTGTTGACCCTACATCGTAAGGGTGACTGGGCACGTATAAATTTCCGGGAATAGTAGCCCCCATTGAGCAAAGTTTTATATATGAATGTATGAATTATGAATGATATGAGAAAAAGCTATGCATAGACTCATGGGGATGCATGACAGGGGACAGTCCAAGGGTTTCGGACTTGTCAGGTTGGCTTGATAACCGACAGATGAGCCTCATCAGCCATAGGACAGGCATGCATCATGTGCATATTATTTGAATTGTTTGATTGTGCATTAACTGGGAATGCCTAACTACTTATAACATGCTAGTTGATATACTTGCTATTTGTAATTTACTTATGTATGCTTTTGTTTGCTTGTTTGTCTTTGTAATATCATCGGAGATGGAGGAACAGAGGGAAAAGGTGAAGAGAGTTAGGATTCTTGTCAGTTTTAGTTAGATTTTAAGGAATCAGTTCAGTTTAGAAAGCCTTAGAAAACCACCCTACTTTATGACTTATGTTTTAGTTCTCTAAGGTTATAATCTGAGTGTCGGCATTCTAGGATTGCCTCTGGCATTTCCAGGACCTTATATCTTATGTGCGTGGCACCTTTACCATGCTGAGAACATCTGGTTCTCATCCCATGCTGTGTTGTTGTTTTTCAGATGCAGGTCGAGAGGCTCCTCGGTAGGCGTCTGGACTTCTGTAGCGGAGCGGTTTCTGGGTTTTATTTTGGTATATAGTTTATGTTTATAAATGTACTTAACTCTCTGAATAGCTATTTCATTTTGTACCTCTTAGAGATTTATGGAGAATTAGGGTTTATCTTTGTATTTTAGATATTGGGGTATGTATATATGTATGTAAATATCCTCCGGCCTGCCTTGGCTTCGCAGGCTAAGTTAGGAGCTTGTTATTATGTACTTTTGGCCCTTTATTCCTAGTTTTCTGTTATCTTATACTTGTTAACCATAGCTTTCTTAGCACGCAAGTAATAACGTTTCCTGAGTGTTGCGCTTTTTATTTTACGATTTTGCTTAATCCATTTCTCAAGGCTCCTAGTATATTATATTCTTTGTTATGTATTATCATATATTTTTATTTTAGAGGTCGTAATACCACACCACCTCTGTTTTACATCCTAGGTGTAAAGCTCTGTGTGGTAGGGTGTTACATTATGGTATCAGAGCAGTTCGTTCCTGTTGAGCCTGAAGGACGGACTGACTATGCTTCTGAGCATACTCTGAGTGTCTATACATGCTAATTAGGATATCTAACTGATATATGTGGCATGAATATTCATGAGCATGCATTTGGGACTTTGAAACACTAGACTTACGATATTGAGACTGATCACCTTGATATCACTTGTTTGGTGTGAACATGAACCAAATGGCGTCTCGTGGACGCGGTCATGGGCATAATAGAGGTCGAAGACGGAGAGGTAATGAGATAACCATACCGGTAGGTAGTTTGACCAATTTTGTGACCGCGATGACGAGTGCTGCTGCTGCCATTGGTGCTGTTGCTGCTGCGACCAGTCGAGCGATGGATAGAATGGGACCACAAGCTAGAATTGACAATGACGGTGGAAATAAACATGAAGGCAGGAATAATGCCCCAAGTGCAGTGGAACCAGTGGAGATAACGAGTTATCTGGAGTTAACTAACATAGGTCAAGCAATGGAAGAAAGCTCAAGAAGAACTGTGGTGGCAAGGAGTAATCGCCAGGAATATTCTACAGAGAAAAAGGGAAAGAAGACAAAGATTACACCTAGGAGCCAAAATTTCAAGAGGGGTCATTTTATCACTTCACATTCTCAACGCCAGAACAATGACCAAAGGAACGACAGCCGTCTGGATCCGAATTCAGAAGGACAAACTAGTACTCAACCGGAAGACTTAAGGTGCCCAAGATGTAAGAAGTACCATTCAACCAGACCGTGCCCGGCCGGGCTAGGCGTATGCTACCAGTGTGGGAAACCAGGGCATATAGCTCGGAATTGTCCACACAAAAAAGGTCGGGATGTAGCTGAATTTGATTCTCATACCTGAGGTAATTAGAAAATAGCAATTGAATTTCTGACTACCTTGCATACGATTTTCTTGCATACCATTAGTATGTAATATTCATTTGTGATGCATGACAAGTTTTTGGTAATCATAAAGTCTAAGTGGATGGTTAGTCGAAGATTATTAGTTGTTGAGGTGGAGTAATATTTTGTTAACCTAGAGGAGTGGCTAGGTGACGTGGGGGCGTAAGTCGGCCAATTAAGAAGTCAATATAAAAACAGCGTTGCGAGTATAGTTCTTAACCAGCTAAAATTCGCCTCATCAATTTAGAAAGGTTGTCACAAAAGTTTAGAAAAAAATACTGGGAGTATGAGTCCCAGGTCGTCTCCCAACGAGTTGCTAGAAAGGGTGCTGATTTATTAATCAGGAGTTTTCCAAGAGATTTTTGAGTTTAGGCAATGAGCACAAGCATATAATTGTAAATTAAAGCAATGAAAATTAAAAGAGATTTATATTATTCAAAATAAAAAGCCTTGACTGGGGGAATGATTAATTGGAAGTTCTATCCTTGTTGGGATTCTCTCAAGTGTAGTATAAAGAGGTTGTTATTTTCACTTAGTTAACCCTTACTAAATAAAGGAAAGTCAAGTGATTGAGCTAACTCTTATTCGCAAATCCTAGTCCTCTCCCTTGGGAAGGTCTAGCGTTAGTAAATACAGAATTAGCCAACAACTTCCAATTTAACTAATCACTTGAGCATTCCAACTCAAGTGTCTCCTCCTAATCAACCCCCATGTCAAGTAGGGAATCTACTCCATTGATATGAATATAACGCTCATAAAATATAAGAAGAAGACATGATAATTTAGATAAAATAAGGATTGAAAATTAATTAAAGGAAAAAGTAATTCTTTGCATTAATAAATTATAAAAGTAATCCAATTGTAACTCTAAACAAGAATTAAGAATATGGAACAAATAAATAGGGAGTAAGAAAACAAACTAGAATCGTAACTTCAACGGAGGTGATGACTCTTCAATATCCAAAAGCGAAAGCAATAAACTATGAAACTATTAATGTAAAGAAAACCTAGAGGAAGAGTAATTTTCTCTCTAGATTCAGATCTAAAACTAAAACTATGCTAATGAGAATGTGTCTTGAGTCTCTGCATGTTCTCTGGCTCTAGTCTGTGTTTTTGGGCCGAAATTGGGTCAAAACTCGGCCCAAATCACCCCAGCGTTTTCTGTTATTTCTGCAGATTGCGCATGTCACGCGTACGTGTCAGTCATGCGTGTGTGTCGCTGGTCGTTTTGGCGTATCACGCGTATGCATCAAGCACGCGCACGCGTCGCTGCAAATTTCTCCATATCACGCGCTCGCGTGAGCCATGTGTGAGCGTCGATGCTCTCTGGTTATCTCCTTGGTTTCTTGTGTTCCTTCCATTTTTGCAAGCTTCCTCTCCATTTCCTAAGCCAGTCCTGCCCTATAAAGCCTGAAACACTTAACACACGGATCACGGCGTCGAATGGTATAAAGGAGAATTAAAATACACAAATTAAAGATCTCTAGGAAGCAAGTTTTCAACCATAGAACAAAACTAGGAAGGAATTGTAAAATCATGCAAATCATATGAATAAGTGGGTAAGGACTTGATAAAAACCACTCAATTGAACACAAGATAAACCATAAAATAGTGGTTTATCAACCTCCCCACACTTAAACATTAGCATGTCCTCATGCTTAGCTCAAGGAGATAAAATAAATTATTAGGGAAAAGTAAGACTCATGCAATGCAATGCAACCTATGTATGAATGCAACTATATGCTAAGATGATTTTGCCTACTTGGTTAAAAGTGAATAAGTTTTTCAAGACAGACATAAATCAGATATTACTAATTAAAATCATATAGTAAAAACAAGTAAACTTGTAAGAAGACAGCTCATGAAAGCAGGGAACATAGAATCAAGCATTGAACCCTCACTGATGGTGTATATGCACTCTAGTCACTCAAGTGTATAGGGTAATCACTCTACTCTTCCCTAGTCATACTTTCTAAACTTTGTTCTTCACCTAACCAATCAACAAGTATTTAATGTACCAATGCAAACATCATGAGGTCTTTTCAAGGTTGTAATGGGGCTAAGGTAAAGGTGAGGGTATATATATATGGCTAAGTGAGCTATGCATTGAATCCTTGATTAACCTAAGCTCTTTACATATACATACACTCTATATACTTTTTAAATTCATGCCTAGCTACCCAAAATTCCCACTTTTGCATATTTCACATACTCATGCATCAACTTTTCTTTTAATTTTTATCACATATGCATTGATCTTTTATTAAACTTAGCATTTGGGATAATTTTGTCCCCTTATTTATTTATTTATTTATATATTGAATATTTTTTGTGGTTTTTTTTTATCATAAAAGTAGACATAACTTATCAATGCTCATGGATTTTTTTTTCTAGTTTCACATAAGTAGGTACCCAAATTCCCAATATTTTATCAATTGTAAAAACATAACACATTCCCTTATTAACCCATGTTCCCACAGTGTTTCCACACTTGATTGACACACAATCTCTATCTTAAGCTAACCAAAGATTCAATTTGGGGTATTTAATTATTTTTCTGCTTAAGGCTAGTGATGTGGTAAAATATAGAACAAATAGGATTTAAAAGGCTCAAAGTGGCTAACAAAGGTGAATGGAAGGGTAGGCTATTTGGAATAAGTGAGTTAGTAATCAAATAATGGCCTCAATCATATGCATGCATATAACACATTAAATATTGGACATATAGGGTGGAACAAAATATAGATTACAATCATAGAGAAGAAAAACACACAAGAATAAAATATTATGGTTAAATAATATAACCATGTAATTAAGCTCAAGTCTCACAGGTTGTGTGTTCTTTGCTCTTAACCATGTTCCAATTTACAGTCTTCAAACAAGTTTAACACAAAAATTTTGATTTAAATTAGTGAAATTTTTCAAAAAGAGAGTCTTAGAAAGAAACTTATTATTTTTCAACCAATTAGAACATGCATGCAAATACCTATTACTATGCACTCTATTCTATTCTAAACAAAAGAAAAACTAAAATATTGGTGTTTAAGAAAAAGAGATTACCTCCGGAAGTCAGGTACTGACCGACTTCCCCACACTTAAAGCTTGGCACTGTCCTCGGTGCTATTAGTTAGGAACAAAGGGGGGCTGGTAGCAGCATCTCCACAATTGGGACCGTCATGGCTCCCTGTGCTGGTAAATGAAGTGGAGTCCGGGGTGTCTGAGTTTTCTTCAGGTGGTTGGTTACCAACAATCAGCTCCTTGAGGTATGTAAATCGGCGCTTGTTACGGCGCTCTCTTCGCTTTTCCTGCCGGCCAAGCCGGTCTAACCTCTGAATTATCTGTAAGAGTAGCTGATTTATTGAAGATTCTTGTGATGTGGAAGGAGAAGGAATATCTCCGGCCGATTCCGCAGTTCTGCTGGTAGTGTTTGCTGTTGGTCTGATGTACTTCCCGTTAGGGACAATCTGATCATCCCGTGGAATCATGGCCTTGGTGTCCCCAGCTCTGTAAGGGACTCCGACTGCTGAGACTAGATCCGAAACCAAGGCAGGAAAAGGTAGGTTGCCCGTGATCTGTACGTGTCCCATAGCATGCCAAAGGTGTCTTGGTAAATTGAGAGGCTAGTCTGTAAGGATACACCAGAGTAGAACAGTCATGTATGCAGTGAAGAAGAACTCGTGAGTGATCGAAAAGACATACTGGGACATAGTTTGTGCCCATACTCGAGCCTCCAAGGTGAGTGCTGAAGCCAATATGCTCTTAGGTCGGGATCGATGGTATCCATAGATCCATCTGCTGCCAGGTTGTGCTATAACTCTGAGAACGGTGTCTCAGTCAAATTGGTATGTCTGGTGCTTGAATGAGGCTTCTTGGAATGTGTCCAATCCTTCTGGAGCAGGGGGAAGATCTAAAGCTTGCTGAATGGCCTCTTCAGTTATGGGGACTTGCTTCTGACGGACATAGATAGGCTGCAGTGTTTGCATGTGAAAATTCGAGTAGAATTCAACTACCCATGAGAGATTAACCTACCGTGGCTGTCTCCGTAAGAATCCCCATTGTCTTCGCTCAATTCTGGGCTCAACAAATTCAATAATGTGGGTCGGAAGGATGAGTAGGTACTCATTGTTATAGTTTTGCTCAGCCAGGATGGGAAACATCTGCTCACAGTAGCGGTTAGTGAACCGCGCAGTGTTCTTTGCTGGAAAGGCTTTCTCTTTTTCATCGACCTTGATAATCCTCTTGATTCGCTTTGTTGAGGGCTTTACTGCTATTGAAGATGGCTCCGCAGCTAGTGCTCGTTTTGTTCCTTTCCTTGCTGGTGGTTTGGGAGTAGCTTTCTCTTTACCCTTCTTGGTGGCCATCCTGAAAAGGGAAAAGGAAAGTAACATGTAAAGCTAAGGATTTGAGCAAGGAAGAGGACGGTACAAGTGATAATCATTGCACGGTAAAGAAGGATGTCGTTACTAGAGTGTCAATCCTTTAGAGCAAGACTTTTGAACACGAAAATGAACCAGCGACATTACTAGGGATTTTAGAGCCTTAATCCTCGCCGATCGTATCGCTCGTGACTAAATAGATGCAATGAGGTGCACCGTGTGAATGAAATACCAGGATACGATGGAAGCCTTTGAGCCATAGAAAGAAGACTGATCTTTATGCCAATGCTTGTATCACTTGAGCCTAATGAACCATTTAGGGAATTGCTACGATGCATTATTAGAGGACTTAAGATGCGTGCTGATGCAACATCATGAGGTTGTAGTAGACGCCCTAAGCAAGAAGTTTCTAAGGGATTCTTCGACGTTAATTCCAAAGGAGGAAATGTTAGATGAGTTAAAGTTCTAAGTTGGAGAATGAGAGTGTGGTTGGAAGTGTCGGACTAAATCCATTGCCAGTTTACAACATGGTAACGATGAGATACGAGACGTGTAACGAGACAATAAGGAGCCACCAAAGATATCAAAGTCTGGTAAACAAAAGAGAATTAAGAAGAGATTTATATGCCTAATGCCGAAATAGAGATTGTTAAGTCGAGGACTTAGGGAGCGCAATAAAAGTGATAAGGAGCTACTAAGAGTATTGAAGCATGTTGAATCAAGAAGATACCAAGAGAGAGTTATGTGTCAAAATTGGAAGTTGAGACGAGAAACTATTGTCCGAAGCTTACGAGAGAGGATTTTCGAATTGGCCCTGAACTTAATAAAATATACCATGAATCAAAGAAGACATTTTTGGGCGGCCAGGGATGAAGAACAAAATGGCGATTAGGGGTGCACATGGTCCGACCCGGCCCGAAGACCCAGCCCGGTCCCGAACACTTTAGGAGCTAATTTGGTGTGATTTCACCGGATTTAGGGCCGGGTAAGGGTCTCAAAAATAGACCCAGCCATTATTTTGGGTCGGGTCCAGGCCATAGCTCGAGTCACCCGAACTCGGCCCGGTGGCCCGGTCATCATACACAATTAATATTTTGTGTTATTAGTGATGGATCATCGCTATTCTTATGTGGAATTTAAGTATTGTAAACCTTAATATTTTGTGTTATTAGTCATTATAAGACTATAAGTTAATGTTTTATGTTTAGAATGCATAAGACTTTTGACTAATGCCTAATATTGTGTTATTTGTATTGATTTAAATATTTGGTGTTATTAGACAATATTAGTATTGATTGTGGTTATGCTTTAATTTTGAAGAAGGGTTGGTTCTTGTTATATTTTTCTAAGTGAATTTTATCATATGAAATAATGGTTGGAGTCTTGAAAATTTGGATATTTTTACATGCTAGCTTACAAGAAGGTATCAATATAAAGTAATGTTAACGGCCCGATTTTCACCCGATTTTCACCCGATATAATTGTGGCCCGAAAGTGTATTAGTTTCATCAGGTCTAGGGTTGGATTTAGGTCTAATAAATAGACCCGATGTATATTTCGGGTCGGGTCATCAAACTTGGCTTCATCCGACCCATGTGCACCCCTAGTGGCGATGCATATGACTGTGTGTCTGACGCATGAGGAAGTAAAGAATGACCACCAGAAGCCAATCGGAATGCTGCAACTATTGAAGGTTCTGCACTAAGACGACGAAAAAGCCAAATTAAGATTACTTCAACAAACTGGAATCAGATAAACAATCAAAACTAAGAAATTAAACCCCGCTAAGTTAGCCCATTTCAATTTTTAGAGAATATTGATGGTTAGTCGCGTACCAAATAGTTTTCTGCCGTACCTTTCGAACCGACGTACTCCATATTTCGTAACTTCTGAAACACGCTTCTAAAACAAATTCATATCTTACAACCTAAGCCAATTTAAATGAAAGGAGATGGACGTTTCGAGTAACGAGGTCAGCTTCAAGATACTCTAAGTATGCCGAAGGACTACCCACACCTCTTTTCAGATAACTGAATCTGAATTTTGAGGACAAAATTCTTAATTAGGTGGCTAAGATGTAAACCCCATAAAATTAGCGAATAATTGTCAATAAAATAAATTTTTAATAAAATAAATTAGAAACATAAATTTTATAGCAAAATAGGATAGAGCAAATTAAAATAAGAATTTTGACACTAATTTAAAAGATTTGGCCCAAGATTGGACCGACGGACCAAACCGGTTGAACCGGACCTGAACCGGGCCCGTGGGCCCAACCAAGCCCTCATTAATAAGAGACTCAGCGTCTCCTTCTTCCCCAAAAAGGGAATTCATGCTGCAACTTTGAAGAAGAGGAAGAGAGAAGCTTATCAAACCCTAACCCTCACTTTAATCCACCATAACTTCTCCATCCGAGCTCCGATCGCCGCACCGTTTGCGGCTACGCGTTCACCGTGTCGAGCTCTACGATTCCATTGGAACAATTTCTTTGGTAAGTCACTCGAACACTCCAGCCTCTCTGCCCCCCTTAATTTTTAAAAATTAGTAAGAATCCATTTTGAGAAATTGTGATTTTGGTTCTCTAGGTTCAAGTTTAGCTTGAAAAACTTGTGGGTCTTTGTTCAATCAAGACATAGACAAGGTGAGGACTCTCAAATTCTACCATTTCTTAGCCTATGTGAGTTAGGTATTGAATTTGGGTATGTATATGTATCGGTGTTGAGAAATTGTGATTTTGGTTCTCTAGGTTCAAGTTTAGCTTGAGGAACTTGTGGGTCTTTGTTCAATCAAGACATAGACAAGGTGAGGACTCTCAAATTCTACCATTTCTTAGCCAATGTGAGTTGGGTATTGAATTTGGTTATCTATATGTTGTATATATGTATTAGGTATATATATATATTGGAACTTGGATTGTGGACATTGGAAGCTTGAAGTTGGAAACTAGTTGCTGAATTTTTGGTGTTGAGGCTTGCAATCTTGCCTAGTGGGTGGTCTTGGGAAATGCATGGAGATCGGCCAAGGTATAGTTTATGTTTCTCGTATTTAATATGTAAGGTTTTGTGAAAACTTAGGCTAGATTACCATAGGCTAGGTATGAATGTTTGAATGCGTTAAATGTTTAGTACTTCGATAATGATTGTTGATTTTGGTTGATTATTAGCTTGATAACTGATGTTGGTGATGGAACATAATGTTATATGGTGAATTAGTGATAATTGGCAATGTATTAAGGAATGAACTTATATATGTGATGAAGGATGATGATCTTGTTGTTTAGTTGAGTAATTTGTATATGGGATTGTGCATATAAGAGTATAATTGATTAATCTAGGAGGTGGAGGTTTTTGGCATTCTAAAGTGGTATGTTGAGGTGTGGGTATTGAGTTTGTTGTGGTAAAAATGGAGGTTTGAGGTTTTGAATAAAAACTTGATTTTTAATGAATTTCGACAGCCCATAACTCGAGCTTCAAATTTTGGATAAAAATGAAATTTGTTTCAAATCAAAGAGGGTTTTACAAGCTTTAAACCGGTATAAATTTCATGGAATACCGAATTTTGTAGAAGAAGTTATGGACGTCGGAAATCTTGTGCAAAAAAACTGAAAATTGGTTTAAGTACAGCAGAATCAGAATTTTCTGGTGTGTGCATATGCACACTGATGTGCGCACGCACCCAGCAGTAGCAACAATCTCATTTGTGCGTACGCACGCCTTTGTGTGCACGCACACACAGGGGTATGCTTACTGCTGGTAGCGCTTGCATATGTGAGGCGCACGCACCCCAAGTAGTTTTTGGCTAGTGTGCGCACGCACACATTCGTGCGTACGCACACACTCTGTTTTTCAGCACTTGTATTTTTGTGATTCAAACATGGTTTTGAACCTCTAAACCTTTATTTTTATTCTTTTAACCCTTGATTTTGATCATTATATTTTGAGAATTCGTGTTGGCATAATCTTTAAATTTATTATATAAAATATAATTCTTTGAACAAAGAAAAATAATATATTTAAAAATTTATGGAAATAACATACCTTTATATTCACTAACCAATTACTACAACAAAAGCGTAGAATACCGTCAGATTTATCAGCAAAAAAATAGAGAAAATTCGACGGTGATTAAGTTACCGTCAGTAAAAATCAGACGGTATAAATCCTGCCGGTAAATCTGTACCGTCAGATTTTTTTTGTCCGACGGTAATTACTGTCGGTTTTAGTGACAGAATTTAGTTGGCATAAAAATGGAATATGCTAGGCGTTACCATCGAAATTTTTCCAACGGTAATATTGATGCCATAACATCCGGATTTCCACCATATTACCGGCGGAATATGCTGATGGTAATGCCGACGGAAAGGTTTATAAAAAAATTTTGTTAAAAATTTAACTTGATAATTATTGTTGGAATATTCCGACGGTAATTCCGACGAAAGCATCTTTTTTTTAGTTATCTTTTGCCATCAATCTATAATGTATCTTAATCATTAACAATTTAAATAGTTCTTTAAACTTGAATCCCCAGTATAAAAAATATAAATTACAAATACGGACTGATGGTAACTAAAATATCTAAAATAATTGTAACTATATTACATTCACAGAACTATATTTACATTCACTAAGATATATATTACAAATGTGCACAGTATCTTAAAAAAATACGTATCACAAAACTATGTTTACATCAACCCTAATCAAATTCATCATCTTCTTTCTCTAGTTCACCACCCCCCCTCTTTCGAGGTAGTTTCTTGATTATCATCGAACTCGTCTTCCTCTTCTTTGTCGCGATCGACACTGTCATCTTCTTGAAGATCGTTGTGTTTTGGTGGAAGTTCATCGGGATCTAGTCCAAGGTCAATGACGTCATATTTAATAACAGCAGACCAAATGGTGAACCGGTATCAACCACCATGTTCGAAGGAGTTGGGTCCTCAATCTGGTAAATTTCCTAACCCTCTGTCCTATCATTAGACTCGATGTAGCTTCTTGGTTTAGTTTTAACCACAACCACCTAACTAGACTTGCATGAACGCGAATAAGACAAGTAGTATACATATCGTGCATTTTGCGGTAAAATAAAAGGATCGTAGTGCCTATATTTCCTGGTTACATTAACTTCAGTGATATCGTAATCCTTCTGCTTACGTGTTTCTTGTAGCGAACTTAGATCATACAATTCACATTTAAACACACACACCTTGTACGTAGTGCGATAGAAATACTGTAATTCAATTATGTTGTGCAACACAGTACACCAAACCAATCAAAATGACTCATGCTTGAATCCCCACGAATTCAAACTTTGGTGTTATCTATTTTTATTCCAATCGACCACAGTAAAGTATGGAACCGATATCCATTAACAGTGTACATCAGGTAGCTAGTGGCCTTTTTTATTGGGCCCCAACTAAGCGCAACTAATTCCGAATCTGTTGTGTCAGTTAGCTGCACGCTGACATATTTTCTGAACCAACGTGAAAAATTGTTCAATGAGATATCAGGATTTACCTCTTGGATTAACCTATATGATAGAATAGATAACGAAGTTTTAATTAGATTAATAAACTAGTATGTTACTGATTGCAATATTTACGAATACTTAAAGAACTCATGTAAGACCCCAGATTTTTTGAACTTAAATAATAAATTATTTATGATTTATTTTATTTATTCAAGAATATGTTTTCAGATATTTTTATATATAAATCGGGCAAGTTCTTATTTATAATTTAGAGCTTTAGTAATTGAAAAAGAATGGAAATTTTATGTTAATTAATTTGAATATTTAGATTTTGAACCCTATTTTATAAATAGAGAAAGAATTAATTTGATTTTCTCTAATTTCAATTGAGTTAGTATTTACTTGAAAATAATTTACAAGTTGATGATAAAATAGTATTTCAAAGATAATATTTTATATTTAATTTGGTTTTAAATTATTACTCTATTCTTTTATTTTTAATAAAATTACTACACTATCTTTACCCCCTTTTTAATTCAAAAAAATCCTAACCCTAATTCCATTACACACAACACACTCCCTCACCCTTTCACCAAAAACAGCTGCCACCTCTCTATTACCCAATGAAAAGAAAAGAAAAGGGGGAAACAGTTTTGGTACAATAAGTTATCTTTGCTCCCCTAATACCCCAAATACCGCCTACTACCCTATAATACCGCTGGTTAAAGCTGTTGCTGTTGGAGCTCGCTGGAGTCAACCACTGCGGCCGCAGCTGCGCTGTACTTAGTTCCTTTTGGTATAGTAAGTTGGCAAAGGATTCGATGGTCCCAGAACGTTTGGACCATTAAATGGTCCCATAACAAAACATGTCTTTTAAGCTTTTTAATAACTGCTAAATAGTCTTTATTTAATTTTAATTATAAATTAGTCTTTTATATATTATTTAATTATAAAATTTATTTTTTATTTTATAAATTATTTTTTATCATTCATCTATCATGTTTATTGAGAATCAAAAACTAAAACAATAATAAATTAGATCTTCCATTAATCGTAATAAATATTTTACAATCTTAATCGATTATAATTTTATCATTGATCCAATTACATACGTATTGGGTTGGAAAAATTGTTTTTGTTAAAAATTCAATCGATTGGATGCACAAACCAATCGATTGAAATTCAGGCTTCCCAAATTTCAATAGATTGGAATTAATACACAATCAATTGAATTTTGCAAGGCATGTGAGATTTTTCTTATTCAATCAATTGGTCATATTACCCAATCGATTGAAATCATCAAAGCAATCTGGGTTTAGTTAATTCAATCGATTGGTTCTGTTGCCCCCTCAGTAAATTATTATTTTCGAAAACCCCATTTTTAAATTTAATTCCCCAAATACGAGTTTTTTTATGCAAAGCAAGTTTGATGTACTATAATTTTTATATAGTTTGCCTAACCCCGACGAACTTCACTTCAAATTCTAAAAAACATGGCTAACTCAAGTTCTTAAACTTCACAATAGACAATGACAACCATTATCATCGTCTCAAGAGTACATAGGAGTACACAAGAATATTGGAGAAATAATAGTTTTTTTTTAATTTATAATGAGAAAAAATCTTGGTTAAATATGCCTTATTCCTGTGTATCTGTGTATTTATGGAAACGATGATAATGGTTGCCATTAATGTTGAAAAAGCCATGCTTGTTATCGGTGTATTTTTTTGTACTCCTATGTACTCTTGTAGACGATGATAATGGCTTAAAATTTTGAGTTTTGTTGGTTTTGAAAAAAATTCGAGTGAAATTCATCGGGATTAGACAAACTCTATAAAAATTATAGAGTTCGGGAAGTAAATTTCCCTTGGGGTTGCGCGCACGAAGGGACTGTCTAAGGTTTGCTACTGGATATGTCGAGTTTGGCTGTATAACCGACAGATGAGCTCATTAGCCATAGGGCAGGCATGTATCATTTGCATCTCTGTGACATTGTTTGGGTGTGCATATTGTATTTGGTTTACCTATATGAATATTTCTATTTAACTGCTAATTGTCATACTTGCTATAATTGTTCTTGATTGTTTTTTAACCTTATTATTTGTGATTGTGACTGGTTGGTTCGGAGCATAATGGTTTGAGTGGTGATTTGATTAAGCTTTGGGTCGGAGGCCATAATTTAATTTTGTGTTGTGCTGGAGGTCATGATTTGGTTTTTGGACTGGAGACTGTGATCGGATGAATCAGTGATAGTATGGTCCTTTGGCATGTAATGAAACCCTTTGGATTATTATGTTTGATTGGCTTTTATAAATTTAAAATATGAATTTGAATCTTCGGATAATTAACCGTTGGTTTTTAAAAATGTTCATAAGACGAGCGATGATCACTGCGTTTGAAAACAGTTTTTTTTAAGTATATTCTTATGACATTTCTTAAACCCTCTACTGAGAACCTGCGAAGATGATTGGTGCACGAAATTGTGATCACATTAATGTAGTACTCTTTGTTATTGTATGGAATCATTATTATGGTTCTTTACTATGTGTGGACACAACTCCGTTCAACTAACCAGCAAGTGTACTGGGTCGTCCAAGTAATAAACCTTACGTGAGTAAGGGTCGATCCCACAGAGATTGTTGGCTTGAAGCAAGCTATGGTCACCTTGCAAATCTCAGTCAGGCGGATTTAAACATGATACTTTATTAGATTAAAATAAACAATAAAAGGGATAGAGATACTTATGTAGATTCATTGGCAGGAATTTCAGATAAGCGAATGGAGATGCTTTTTGTTCCTCTGAACCTCTGCTTTCCTGCTATCTTCATCCAACCAGTCTTACTCCTTTCCATGGCTGGCTGTATGCAAGGGCACCACCGTTGTCAGTGGCTACATCCCCTCCTCTCAGTGAATCATATGCTCACGCACCCTGTCACGGCACGGATATTCATCTGTCGGTTCTCGATCATGCTGGAATAGGATTCACCCTCCTTTTGCGTCTGCACGTGCAGAGGCCATTTGTGGAGTTGAACGCCAGTTTCTGTGCCAGTTTGGGCGTTCAACTCTGGTTTTGGATCCTTTTCTGGCGCTGGACGCCAGATTTGGGCAGAAGGTTGGCGTTGAACGCCAGTTTACGTCGTCTATTCTTGGCCAAAGTATGGACTATTATATATTGCTGGAAAGCCCTGGATGTCTACTTTCCAACGCAATTAGAAGCGCACCATTTCGAGTTCTGTAGCTTCAGAAAATCCACTTTGAGTGCAGGGAGGTCAGAATCCAACAGCATCAGCAGTCCTTTTTCAACCTCTGAATCTGATTTCTGCTCAAGTCCCTCAATTTCACCCAGAAAATACTTGAAATCACAGAAAAACACACAAACTCATAGTAAAGTCCAGAAATGTGAATTTAACATAAAATCTATTAAAAACATCCCTAAAAGTAACTAGATCCTACTAAAAACATACTAAAAACAATGTCAAAAAGCGTATAAATTATCCGCTCATCACAACACCAAACTTAAATTGTTGCTTGTCCCCAAGCAACTGAAAATCAAAATAGGATAAAAAGAATAGAATATACTA
The DNA here is from genome assembly GCF_000816755.2 of Arachis ipaensis. Classification (NCBI taxonomy): domain Eukaryota; kingdom Viridiplantae; phylum Streptophyta; class Magnoliopsida; order Fabales; family Fabaceae; genus Arachis; species Arachis ipaensis. Next base: position 133,546,043 of record NC_029793.2, on the reverse strand, counting down.
TAAATTCCAAACTATCAATGAAACATAGCTTTAATCATATGAGCGGGACTTGTAGCTTTTTGCCTCTTGAATAGTTTTGGCATCTCACTTTATCCATTGAGGTTCAGAATGATTGGCATCTGTTCTTTTGATTTAAACATTTTTCATTTAAGAGAGGTGATGGATTCATAGGACATTCATATCTTTAAGACAAAGTTACTAACTACTAATGATCATGTAATGAAGGCACAAACATTGATAAGCACATAACATAGAAAACGAAAAACAAAGAGAGTAAGAACAAGGAATGAGTCCACCTTAGTGATGTCCTTGAGCTCTTCTATGTCTCTTCCTTGTCTTTGCTGCTCCTCCTTCATTGCTTTTAGATCTTCTCTGATTTCATGAAGGATGATGGAGTGCTCTTGATGTTCCACCCTTAGTTGCTTCCAATAATTGTGTGGAAGAAAATGTATCCCTTGAGGTATCTCAGGGATCTCTTGATTTGCAGTCAAATGTTCTACCACTGAGCTATAGACCCTTGATGGAAGCTTTTGTCTTCCCTTTCCTCTTTCTAGAGGTTTCTCTGGCCTTAGGTGCCATCAATGGTTATGGAGAAAAACAAAAAAGCTATGCTTTTTACCACCCCAAACTTAGAATGTTGCTCACCCTCGAGCAAAAGAAGAAAGAATGAAGAGGATATGGAGGAGATGGATGGGAGTGTGTATTCGGCCATATGGGTGGGATTGGGTGGGGGAGATGTTGAATTTTGAAGGTAGTGGGTGTATGGATGTGAGTGGTAAATAGATAACAGAAGGGATGATCATGAATGGAAAGAGAGATGATGAGGTAGGTGGGGATCCTGTGGGATCCACAGATCCTGAGATGATCCTGTGGGGTCCACAGATCCTGAGGTGTCAAGGCATTTACATCCCTGCACCAATTTAGGCATGTAAAATGCCCTTGCACACAACTCTGGGCATTCAGCGCCAGGTTAGTGCCCATTTTGGGCGTTCAACGCCCATTTGCTGCCATTTCTGGCGTTGAACGCCAGAACCATGCTTGTTCTGGGCGTTCAGCGCCAGAACTATGATCTGTTCTGGCGTTTGAACGCCAGACAGATGCTCCTGTTCTTATCCTTGCTCCTGCTCATATGACAAGGAAGAATGGCCAGAAAAATGATAATAATAATAGAGATCCTTTATACCACAGTATAGGGATCCCTTTGTAAGTAGAAGAAGAGGGGGAGATAAAGGATGTGATGTAAAGGAAGAAACACAACTGTGAGGATTGGAATGTGAGATGAGATGTTAGGACATGAATGAATAAATAGAATGAGATGGGGGAGGTATAATTTTCGAAAATTATTTTGAAAAAGAGTTAGTGATTTTTGAAAATTGGTTTTTGAAAATTTGTTAGTATTTTTCGAAAATTTTTTGAAATAAAAATAAAAATAATTAGTTAATTAAAAAGAAATTTTTGAAAAAGGGGGAGATATTTTCGAAAATTTAGAGAGAGAGGGAGTTAGTTAGGTGGTTTTAAAAAAGTTAAGAAACAAACAAAAAGTTAGTTAGTTAGTTGAAACAAATTTTGAAAACCAATTTTGAAAAGATAAGTAGTTAGGAGGTTAGGAAAGATATTTTGAAAAGATATTTTTGAAAAAGATAAGATAAGAAGATATTTTTGAAAAGATATGATAGAAAGTAGTTTTGAAAAAGATTTGATTTTTTAAAATCACAATTAATGACTTGATTCATAAGAAATCACAAGATATGATTCTAGAACTTAAAGTTTGAATTTTTCTTAACAAGCAAGTAACAAACTTCAAATTTTTGAATCAAAACATTAATTGTTTATGTTATTTTCGAAAATTTGATGGAAAAATAAGAAAAAGATTTTTGAAAAATATTTATGGAATTTTCGAAAATAACTAAGAATTTTGAAAAAGATTTGATTTTTGAAAAAGATTTTGAAAAAGATAAGATTTTCAAATTGAAAATTTGATTTGACTCATGAGAAACAATTTGATTTTAAAAATTTTTGAAAAAGTCAATCCAAATTTTCGAATTT
>NC_029793.2:133535481-133543953 GCF_000816755.2 Arachis ipaensis | reverse complement strand
TCCTTTTGCGTTTGTCACTAACGCCCTGCAATCGCGAGTTAGGAGCTCGTCACAGTCATTCAATCATTGAATCCTACTCGGAATACCACGGACAAGGTTTAGACTTTCCGGATTCTCTTGAATGCCGCCATCATTCTAGCTTACGCCATGAAGATTCTGGTTAGGAGATCTAAGAGATACTCATTCTAGCTTAATTCATGTAGAACCGAAGTGTTTGTCAGGCACGCGTTCATAAGGGAGAAGGATGATGAGCGTCACACATAATCATCACCTTCATCACGTTCTTGGGTGCGAATGGATATCTTAGAAGCGAAATAAGAAGAATTGAATAGAAAACAGTAGTACTTTTGCATTAATCTTTGAGGAACAGCAGAGCTCCACACCTTAATCTATGGAGTGTAGAAACTCTACCGTTGAAAATACATAAGTGAAAGGTCCAGGCATGGCCGAGATGGCCAGCCCCCAAAACGTGATCACAGGATCAAAATACAATCTAGGATGTCAAATACAATAGTAAGAGGTCCTATTTATAATAAACTAGCTACTAGGGTTTACATGAGTAAGTATTTGATGTATAAATCCACTTTCGGGGCCCACTTGGTGTGCGTTTTGGGCTGAGCTTAAGTGTAGCACGTGCAGAGGCCATTTGTGGAGTTGAACGCCAGTTTCTGTGCCAGTTTGGGCGTTCAACTCTGGTTTTGGATCCTTTTCTGGCGCTGGACGCCAGATTTGGGCAGAAGGTTGGCGTTGAACGCCAGTTTACGTCGTCTATTCTTGGCCAAAGTATGGACTATTATATATTTCTGGAAAGCCCTGGATGTCTACTTTCCAACGCAATTAGAAGCGCACCATTTCGAGTTCTGTAGCTCCAGAAAATCCACTTTGAGTGCAGGGAGGTCAGAATCCAACAGCATCAGCAGTCCTTTTTCAACCTCTGAATCTGATTTCTGCTCAAGTCCCTCAATTTCAGCCAGAAAATACCTGAAATCACAGAAAAACACACAAACTCATAGTAAAGTCCAGAAATGTGAATTTAACATAAAATCTATTAAAAACATCCCTAAAAGTAACTAGATCCTACTAAAAACATACTAAAAACAATGTCAAAAAGCGTATAAATTATCCCCTCATCAATGATGTTCTCATCCTTTACAGACTTCTCTCTTTTTAGGATGGACGAGGAAGCTTATGAAATTTTTGCTGAGTTCTTAGCTGTGTTATTTTTGTTTGGATATTTTAGTTATGATTTTTTTCTCGCCTTTGTTATTATTATATTTCTGTAAAGAGAAATAGAAATTGTAATGATATGTATGTTTATAATATTTGTAAACTACTTGAATGAAAAGTCTCGTGTGTGTGTGTGTTTGTTAAGTTCCTAATTATGTTGTTTTTGTTTGCGTACATTTGTTATAGACTTTCCCTCACCTTTATTATTAAATTTTTTTTGTAAGAGGGATAGGAGTGTGATTTGTAATGAAATGTATGTCTGGTATATTTGTAAATTACTTGTATAAGAAGTCTTGCATGTTATATATATATATATATATATGAAGATTGTGATTGAATTTGTTTATATATGCATGTTTGTAAAAAATAAAAAAGGAACTTTCGATTTTCCAATGAAAATAGCGATACGGTTTTGAGGGTTAAAGACTCCTATTTTATTAATAAGTATATTTAGTCGTCGACTCGTCGTAATACACCTCGCTATTAGAGTGACACATTTGGAAACATGACATTCAAGTAGTAAGGGTGTTACATTATGGTAACAGAGCAGTCTTTTCTGTAGAGCCTGAGGAATGGACTGAATATGCTTCAATTGCATACTCTAAGCGTCTGTCATGTTGTAGGTCTTGTCCTGATGACGAGAGTTAGAGTTTTATGCACATGACGGTCTATTGATTAATACCGTTAGTCTATCATTGCATACTTCATGGTATTAAGTTTGACCAACTTAATACTAATAATTTATGTATATGAGAATACTAGTGGGTTATCATAGACAATATATATGAGTTATAGATAACGCGAATCATGGATTTTGGGAAACATTAGAAGTTGTATCTCGAGGTTACTCAGTTACGTATCTTGTTCTTTCATGGCTTACCTTAAAGTCCTTGTTTGAGATTCCTTTCTTGGAAAGTAAATTGAATCTTTTTCAACCCTGTTTCTTATTCATATGCATTCTCATTGATCTTAACGGCATATGTCTACTTAAATTCCTTGGGATATTTGCTTTTCTTGAGATATGGTTTAGTTCTTTGCTTCATGTCTTACATCTCATGTATATCTCTATCTAACTATATTCCTAGTACCTTCTTGAAATTTTGTTTCGAATCTTTATTGAAATAGCTTTGATTTCAAGTGTTCCCTACTTGTTTATGTTCTTAACCGTTCTCTTGAATTCTGGTGAGCTCCGTCTATGATTTTTGTTTTTCTCCTCCTTGGTTTGGTATCTTTTTAAGTAACTCGATATTTGTTTTAGCGTCACGTGCGACCTTTAGATATAGCGAGTGATACATTAGTTCTTTAGGACATGTGTTGTGGACGCGGAAGATAAAGCTTGCAAGTGTGTGACGTCACAGGGAGTTGTGGAGCTTTGATTCACACGAAAGGAGTTTTGTTGAAGTTTGAGAAGTTGAAGCTCTGAAGTTAGTACGAGATCAGTTTGCGAACATTAAGTATGTCGTTTTAACCCCAGCCTATTTTATAACTTTTCATCGCCGTGCTTTACCATCGCATGTTTGAAACATATCCTCTTTTGCATCAAGCCTGCCTTGTAACTTCTGCTTCGTATCACACTTTTTTCTTATATTTTTATGCCATATGAATATCCTAATATTTGAAACTGTGTAAATATATGCTAAGACTTTTTGCTTTTTTCTTAAGGTGTTTAAAAATATAAAGTGTTAAAACTATGTAATATTTTGTGTATTAAATTAATTTTTGAGGACGAAAATTTTTATAAATGGGGTAGGATGTAAGACTCTGAATTTTTGGAACTTAAACAACAAATTATTTATACTTTATTTTATTTATTCAAAAATATATTTTCAGAGATTTTTATATATAAATCGGGCAAGTTCTTATTTATAATTTAAAGCTTTAGTAAGTGAAAAAGAATGGAAACTTTATGTTACTTAATTTGAATATTTAGACTTTGAATCTTATTTTATGAATAAAGGAAGAATTAATTTGATTATCTCTAATTTCTATTGAATTAGTATTTAATTAAAAATAATTTACAAGTTGATGATAAAATGGTATTTTAAAGATAATTATTTTGTATTTAATTTGATTTTAAATTATTACTCTATTCTTTTATTTTTAGTAAAATTACTACAATACCTTTACCCCTTTTTATTTCAAAAAAATCCTAACCCTAATTCCATTACCTATAACACTCTCTCACCTTTCACCAAAAATAGCCGCCACCTCCAGTACCCAACGGAGAGAAAAGAAAAGGGGGAAACAGAAAAGGAGAAGAAAGGAAAAGAGAAGAAGGAAAGAGAGGGAGAAGAAGGGAAGATGACGCCAGTGGGCATCATTGCCACCGTCGCCGCAGCTGTGTTGCCGGAAAGAGGGGGTTCGCAGAGAGAGGGAGGTGCGCGAACAAGCGCGAGAGAGGAGACACGGAAGAAGGAGCCGCCGTCGTCGTCCATGGGGCTGTCATCGTGCGTTGCCGCTAGCTTCGCCGTCAAGCTTCTATGGCTGTCGCCGTTGAGCTTCGAGGAGTGAGGGGATCGCAAAGGGAGAAGGTGGTTTCCGTCACCGCTGCCGCATTGCCGTCGATGAAGCTTCTGTCGCAGTCGCCGAAGCTCCACATTGCCGTTACAGCCATTGGAAGCCACTATTGGAGCCTCCATCTTCTTGATCAACTTTAGCCTTGTTTCAGATTTTCTTCCTTGTCCGTCAAAATCCTTGTTACCATGAGGGTTGTCGCTTAAGTCGTATATGTTGGATGATGTTGTCATAGTGAGTTTTTCCACCGCTAGTTGAAGCCGCCACTATTGAAGCTCATTGGAGTCAACCGCTGTAGCTACGGCTACGTTGTACTTAGTCCCGTTTGGTACAGTAACATATCTTTTCTCCGAAAACCTTTTTTATCACTGTTCTGATATATGTTGCTGAGGTTTTGGCGTGTTATTGCAATAGGGTTGAGTTTCGGTTCTTGCATGAGGCGTTTGGAGTTGCTGCTGTTGTTGCAAAAGCGATACGAAGCTGTGGTTACGGTTGCCACTACTGTGGGCTGGTAGAAAGGGGTTTTGATGCATTTTATAGCTTTTGGATTTTGACTATTTGTGGTAGGGGCATTTTCTTAAACTCATTTTACTATAAAGAATTGTTACAAGTCGATATTAATATGAAAAATACATTTTTTAATGATTTCATAAGTCTTATGGATTGAATGGAATTATTTTGGATAAAGGTAATCGTTTGCTTGATTGAATTATTGATTGGTTGAGGTGGCTAAAAATTATAATTTTTAATTGATTATGTTGAAGTGGGTTTAAATTGTGATTTACTGGATTGGTTGTTTGAATTATGGATTTTGTTGATTTTCTTGAGTTGAGTTGGTGTGGTTGTGATAATGGTTTATTGGAAACGATTGGAATGGTTGAGAGATGTTTGGTTTGGTTTGGTTGGGATCCTTGGAGGGTGGTAAAGTCTAAATTTTAGAGGAGATGCTGTCGAAATTTTTATTAAAAAAAATTAGAGACTTTGTTTGAAGTGTTACTTAGAAAAATTTGAATTTAAGAATCAGATTATTTGATTTTGATTTATTAATAAAATAATAAATTATGTTTTGAATTTGAATTATCGAGAAAAAAAATTATGTTTTAAGTTTTCTTTATTGAGAAAAGTATTATGTTTTGAATTCGATTTATTAAGAAAAGAATTATACTATTTTGAGTTCGATTTATTAAGAAAATAATTATGTTTTAAGTTTAATTTATTTAAGAAAATAATTATGTTTTGAGTTCGATTAAATATGAAAAGACTTATGTTTTGAGTTTGACTAAAGAATTATATTTGGAGTAGTTTTAGTGAATTTACAGTATTTGAATTTGATTGGTAAAGAGGGATGATTTTTAGGTCTTTTGTGAAGTTATTAAACTTGAGAATGAAGTTGAAAGTGAGTTTTATGCAATTATTTCATATCTAAGAGTTATGCTTTTGGGAATTTTAAAATGGAATTGAAGAGTGGATTATTGAAGTTAATCTAAGACTTTTGATTTGGTGAAAATGAGTTTTATGACAGAGAAATGGATTTAATTTGCTTTTTCAAAGAGATTTTGATATTTGAGCTTCATGGGAAGACGCAAAGATTGTGGTTTTGTCCTGCTTGATCCAGGTTGGTATTTGTTGACCCTTCGTCGCAAAATATGGCCGGACACTTAGACTTTTTCGGATATTTCCTCGAAAGGAAGTAAATTTTCTTTGGAGTTGCACGTACCGAGGGACTATCTAAGGTTTGCTACCAGACATGTCAAGTTTGACTGTATAACTAACAGATGAGCTCATTGGCCATAGGACATGCATGTATCATTTGCATCTATGTGATATTGTTTGGGTGTACATATTGTATTTGGTTTGCCTATGTGAATATTTTTGTTTAACTGCTAATTGCCATACTTGCTGTAATTTCTCTTGATTGTTTTTTAACCTTATTATTTGTGATTGTGACTAGTTGGTTTGGAGCGTGATGGTTTGAGTGGTGATTTGATTAAGCTTTGGGTCGGAGGCCATAATTTGATTTTCTATTAGGCTGGAGGCTGTGATTGGATGAATCAGTGGTAAGTTTGGTTAGTATGGTCCTTTGGTATGTAGTGAAACTCTTTGGATATTATGTTTGATTGGATTTTATAAATTTAAAATATGAATTTGGATTTTCGGAGAATTAACCGTTGGTTTTTAAAAATGTTCATAAGACTAGCGATGATCACTGCATTTGAAAACGGTTTTCTTTTAAATTTCTTATTATGGCTATTCTTAAACCCTCTAATGAGAACCTGCGAGGACGATGTTTTCATCCCCTACAGACTTCTCTCTTTTCAGGATGGACGAGGAAACTTATAAAATTTTTTATGAGTTCTTAGCTGTACTATTTTTGTTTGGATATATTACTTATAGTTTTTCCCTCGCTTTTGCTATTTTTATATTTCTGTAAAGAGGGATAGGAATTATAATGATATCTATGTTCATAATATTTGTAAGTTACTTGAATGAGAAGTTTTGTATGTTTATATATGCATGTTTGTAAAAAGTGAAAAAGGAACCTTCGATTTTTTAAATAAAAAAAACAATGATTCAGTTTTGAGGGTTAAAGGATCCTATTTTATTAATAAGTATATTTAAAGTCATTGTAATATTCCTCACTATCAGAGTGGCGCAACCGGAAGCATGACATTCTAGTAGTAAAGGTATTACAACTCACATGAGGTATGATGAAATTTGGTCACAATTATGCAACGCATGCAGATGTACGGCGTCAATTTCCTTCTGCTATAACTAGTAGTCACTGTCTGCACCCATTGCAGCTCCTTCCGGCAAAAAGATTGGGCATTTTTTACTTGACGAGAATTTTCCCCTCTCATTATTCCTTACAATCCTTGTTCTACATGACTCAACATGAGATTGAAAATAGAATGAGCAAAATGCAAAAGTTTCCTTAGCTAGGAATACTTCACAGATGCTGCCCTCAATCCGAGCTCTGTTATTCTCGGCGTGCTTGAATGACTCAATCATCTTCTCAAATGGGTACATCCACCTAAATTGGACTAGCCGACATAGTATTGCTTTGTACAGTAGATGGATTGCTAAGTGTTCCATAACGTCAAAGAATGATACAGGGAATATCCTCTCCAACTTACAAAATATGATGGAAATGTTCTTGTCTATGACTGTGAGGCCATTAATACTAAGTTTGGTTGCACATAACTCCCTAAAGAACTCACTTATTTCTGTTAGGGGTTTGCAGATGTTGGTTGGAAGTTCTCTGAACGCACAGGAAGTAACGACTCCATGAAGACTTGACAATCATGACTCTTTAACCCAGCAAGTTTATCCTGTGACACGTTTGCACACATGCTCAAGTTAGAGGTGTAACCATCAGGAAACCTTAATCCTCTAATCCACTTACAAACATTTTGTCTCTGTTCCTTCGTTAGAGCGAACACCGCCTATGGTTTAGTCCACCGCTTGTTGTCAAGTCTCTTTGGTAGCGTTTGGTGGAGAGATAGAGACGAAAAGACTGAGATTGAGAGATAGAGACTAAGAGACAGAGATTGAAATAAATCTCAGTATTCTGTTTGGTGTAAAGTGGGAGACAGAAATTGAAACAAAAATAAAACTCTAATTTAATTTGTACAAAGGGTAAAACTGGAATTAATTAACTGAAATGAGGATATTTTAGGTATAAATATTATTAAAGTTTCAGTCTCCATCTTTAAAAATTTTACTCCCCTGTGTCCCTACTTTTTGGAGGTACTGAAATACTGAAATTTTAGGGACAGAGACAGAAATTTTAGTACCAGTCTCTAAACCAACAAACATGATACTGAGTCTCAGTCTCTTAGTCTCTGTCTCAGTACCTCAAAACAAACGCTAAGTTCATATCTGGCCGCCTCAAATGTCCGTCAAGTTTAACCAAGCCTTATCGTTGTTCTTTATTCGCTCATTGTCCATTACTGTGTGCATAATATTATCAAAAACATTTTTTCAATGTGTATCATATCAAGACAATGTCGAACTAAATTGTCTTTTCAATAAGACAACTCCTAAAATATACTTTATTTAGTCCAATTATGCTCTCTGCCATATCCCAGAAGTCTCAGACCTGCCCCATTATCGATGATCTGTGGGATTCTTCTAACACGCTGCTAAACTTGCCTACTACCCAATCTCACAGATACCTCTTTGTGTTCAGTTTTATTCTTTTTGAAGGATCTTTATTGCGCCGAAAAGAGTGATCCATGTCGAAGAATCTTCGATGGCAATCAAATCAAGAATTCTTTCCGCCATTCGACAACCAAAATGCCTTTGTATCCTCCATACAACTGGGACATGTCATTCTGCCCTTAGTGGACCAACTTGATAACATATCGTATGCTGAAAAGTCATTGATGGTCTACATCAATGCTTCCCGTAGTTGAAAGTTTGTCTTCATCGACGGTACTCAACATCTTTTTTATAGTAAATGTTGATGTCCATACAATAATTTTTTGGCCTTTTATTTGTGTTAACATTTTTTTTTGTATTTGACTTGATATATTCCTCTACAATATGACTTTTAACACGATATTCCTAACATTATTGTAACTATGTTTTTAATGACTATATATAAATTAAAAATGAGCTGTATATTTATTTTTTTTATTCTTTAAATATCAATTTCATTATTCGTATTTTTGTGAATTTTTTTATATCTATTTGTTCTTCTTCTCTTATTGAGTATGATATAGTTTTCTA
>NC_029793.2:133525821-133535469 GCF_000816755.2 Arachis ipaensis | reverse complement strand
ATTTGTATTAAAAATATAATAAACATGTTTGTTTTGTACCTTTTTATTTAATAGAGTAAAGTACTAAATCGGTTCCCTACGTTTGGGCATAATCTTATTTTGGTCCTTAAGGTTTAAAGTGTCATATTTGAATCCAAAAAAATTTCATTTAGCTTCAATATAGTTCCATTGTGAGGTCAAAGTTAAATAATTAACGGAATGTCCTATATAATTATAAATTGATTTTGTTGTTTAATTGTTATATTTTTATTAGTATTAATTTACATTTTGACCGTAAAATTAAGGCTTAGTTTGGTAAAGTTTTTACTTTTAAAAGTAGTTTATAGAAGCTAATTTTTAAAAGATAGCTTTTTAAAAGTTGTAGTATTTATGTTTGGTAAATCAAATTAAAAATAGCTTTCAATAAACACAAGTAACAACAATTGGGTTTGGTACTTGATGCGTGAGCATCTTTCCTATTTTTTCCTGGTGAATTTGTATTCAAATTGTTGAGTTTAATCAAGAATTAATCATCTTCTAGCCACTATGAATGCTACTTTGAGTTGTGTGCAATTCTGTTTATTTTAGGTAGCATTCAGATAGATTTGATGGAGTTTCTATAGAAAAAGAGAAGAAAGTGAATAATGTTGTCAACTCTGATCTCCCTGCTCTCCAACAAGAATAACTTGAGCTACAGAGATCCAATTAACGTTGTTTCAGTGGCATTGAAAAACTAACTTTCAAAGCTTTCCAACGATATATAATAGTATACACTTTTCTTCCAAACCACATGGTGCTGGTGGTGCCAAACTTGGGATTCTCCAAGTTTAGCGCCATGATCATTGCAAACTCACCAAACACACTGTCTTGGTGGCACCAAACTTTGAATTCTCCAAGTTTGGCGCCAAGATGAAGAAAAAGTGGCATTGCATATGGTTGAAATGGCGCCAAACTTGGATTTTCCAAGTTTAGCGCCAACCTTAATGAACTTAGTGGTCCCATTTGTCCTAGAAGAGCAGCTTGAGATGATTTATTTATTTCTGATGAAACTTTATTTTATTTTAAAATAGAAAAAAATATTATTTAGTTTTAGGAAATATAATTTACATTAATTAGGATTAGATATAAAAGGGAAAATAATCAGCCCTTGGGGATCTATCTCTTCTCTCTTACTTCATTTCCCACTTTACAATTTTTTTGAATCCTAGTTTTTTCTTTGAACCATGAGCAACTAAACCTCCACTGTTAAGGTTAGGAGCTCTGTCTATTGTATGGATTGATACTATTATTTTTCTATTTTAATTCACGTACTGATTTCTATTTCAAGAACTGTTTTCGTTCTTTATCTTATGAATCTGGGTGGAACGGAAGTATGACCCTGGTTCTAATTGAGTTCTTGTATAACTTGAAAAAGCTCTTTACTTGAACAACAACTTGAAAACAATTTCTCCTAAATTTCTAATTATCTGGATTTAACGGGATATGTGACATATAATCCTCTTATATTTAGGTAATTAGGGTTTCTGTGGCATATAAACTAGAATTGAACTTCACCCTCTAATTGGAATTAAGTGACCAAGGGATTGGCGGTTGATGAAGGTTAGAGGAGACTAAAAAGGTCTAAGGAATTAGGGTTTAGTCACATATAATTTGCCATGAATTGAATCTTGCATGATTAAAATAGTTAGTAAGAAAAGTCAATCCGGAAGATAAATATCTCTAAAACCTTAACTGTTTTCTCCATATATATTTCACCTCAACTTACTGCTTGTTTTCTGATTCTCTGAATTACTGTTTGATGCATTTGAACTCTCAACACTCTTTTCTGTTTGTCTAACTAAGTAAATCACTCAATCATTGTTGCTTAGTCCATCAATTCTCGTGGGATCGACCCTCACTCACCTTAAGTATTATTTGGTACGACCTGGTGCACTTGCCGGTTAGTTTGTGGTATTCAAATTCCACACCAGTACTTTGGTAAAATAGTTTTTAAAATTTAAAAATACTCTAATAGACAAAAATACAAGCATTAAATTTGAAAATTAACACCTGAGGTTATATTAGACTTTTAAATTTTGAAAAGTACAAGCCAACTTTGAAAATCTCTATTTTAGTGCTTGTTTAGGCGCCATTATTTTGATAAAAAAAATATCTTTTTTCAATAAAAAAGATCTTTTTTAATTTTTTAATGTATTTGGCAAATTTTTAGTAGTAAAAGTAAAAACACTAGAAGATTAATTGAATTATCTGTTATGATGAAATATTAAAGTATAATCTCCTTATCTTTATTTAATCCAACTAATAGATTTGATTAGCCAGAATCAAATATTTAATGTAACTATATTCTGTTATTTCAGTTATAAATAATTCTTTAAATACTCCATATAACAATAAACATCACGTATCATTAGTAAATCAATACAAAATTCTCTCGTTCTACCACCTACTTCTTTCTATTCTTCTTCTTCTTATTTTTCAGGATGGCATTGGCAATTAGCAAGTGATAGTTTTTCTCGATAAGCACTTGCTACAGCTTCTTCATCAAGATTGAAGTCTTCTTCAACGTTTCTACTAACTATTCATAAAGAACCACATTGAGGAAGTGTGAAGATTGAAAAGGTAACATGAAACTTCTTTTAAGTTTTAAATTTGAGAATTGTTATTTAGAAATTTGAGGATGGGTTCTAAATTAGTGATTGAGAAATAAAGTTCTGGATTTTAGATTGAAATGCATATTGAAGGTTTGGTAATATAATGTTTGATGAGGTTCAGATTTTGAGGTTAAATCTTAATACTTCTTTTTTTTTCTGAAAATAAATATCCTTTTAACTTATGATACATTATTTTTTTTTAATAAACTAAAAAAGTGGGAAAAACAGTTATTTCTTGACAAAGAGAGTAATTTAATTTACTGCTTAAGATTTGGATGTAGATGTATAAGTTAATTTATGGTTCTAAGTGTTTATGCTTTAGCAATTCTTGGTTATGAATTTGGTGAATAATATATAATTTTTTTTCTTGGTCTTGATCTGTAAAGACCCAAAAAAGAAAGAAAGAATGAACACTATCTTGAAAGCATAAGAAAAAAAAAAAACTGAAAACGTTTTGGTCTAGGAACTAGAGGATAATTAGAAAGATATTTTAAATATGCATATTTGAGTTCGTTCATTTTATAATATTATCTATCTATAATGTTCAAAAGTGCAAGTTATTTCCAAAGTGTTCAAGTAAAACATTGATGGAAAAAAATAACAGAAAAAATGTCCTATTATTATAATTATGTCAAATCATAAAAAATATTTCACTTTAACTCAATGTATTGTTGTCTGAAAAAAAGAAAATATAAATATATTTAATTATTTATTGTTTTGTTACTAAAAATATTTTTTTATAACTATGATATAAATATTCATCTATAAAACAAATATAATTTGAAACAACTAATATAGAGTTGTATAGTGTATACTGTCTAGGCCTATTCCTCTTGAATAAAACTGATACGCTAAATTCTAAAAAGAGAATAGCATGAGACTCGAGAGAATCTAAGCCGTATGGATAGAACGAAATTACGAAAATAATGATATCATGACACGTCACGTGAAAATAGCCGGTGACGGTTTTCTGATTCATACCGTGGTGGAAATAAAGATGCCGAATTTCAAGAGAAGACGCTACAAGCGACGTCGTTTTAAGCTATAGTAATATATACTGCGCTTTTTTCTTTTTTATTGGATTTGTAATGATTCTTAACCTTTGTGGAATTCATTGAGATCGCGCCACACTTTTTCTTACTTCCAATCCATCCATTCATTCGCATTCCATTTCTTCAAGAATTCAATTACCCTCCCCTTTTCTTCTCATTCTTCCATTCCCAAATCCCAACCTTCCTTATTCTGCTTAATCCAAGGTTGGTTTAGTCTTTTCTTTATCTTTTTTTTTCTTTTTACCTCAGGTTCTTTATTTTTATTTTTAAAAAATTCTTCTTTTTTTGGGAGGAGCGGGTGGTTACGCTTTTGGGTGGCTAGGGATTTTCTGTCCGCTGGGATACGGATTTAGGTGTTATATTCTTTTTCAGGGGTAAAAAGGTTGTGATGGTTGATTTGCATGTTCCAAGGTTAATGCTTTGGGGTTGGATATCATGTTTTTTTTTTTTTCCAAGGTTAAACAAAACTAGATATTTAATTTCATGTTGAAGAAGCATTGTATTGGTCTAACTGTATATGATATACTATTTGGGTAACTGTTTGAGTTGAAGGATTGTAGCTTCTGATCCAAGTGTTTATGTAGTGAATATATTGAATTTAGTGCTTTATTCCTTGTCTATATTTGCATTTTGAACTGATCTTGTTAGGTAGATTAGGAACCATTTTAATATTTTGCTTCTTTTTTCGGAAGTTTATTGTTTATATGATGTCTGAATGCATTGCACCTTTTCTGTTTCAGATATTGAACTCTTGGGATAAGACAGCTAGTCCTTGGATTGGATAGAGTTGCTTGTTTTGAAGGATCATGACAGCATATGACATGGATCCTGATGTTGTTCGCTGGGGCCTTCATAATCTCTTAGATGTTTGCACACTTTCCAATAATGGTTCTCCTAGTATCATAACTAGATATGATCCGGATTTAAGTAGCAGCAGCGTAGAATATGTTAGAGAAGGCTTCTGTCAGCCTTCGTACGTGGAGAATGATGAAGCTGTTGCTCGTGCTTACCAGGAAGAATTATCACAACTTGAATCCTTGGAAGCTTCTGGGATGTCGAAATTCGGGAATGATCAAGCGCGGGCAGCCGTACTTGCACAGGATTGGCATTCTTACTCAGATGGAAGCAGAAATTTTGGTGGTATAAACTTGGCAATTGCTACTCTATTGTTATCTTTTTGATGTGCTGGATATTTTTCAAACTTGTCATGATAAATTGTCAACAACATGTAGGCAATGAAACTTGCCAGAACTCTAACAGTGAGCCATACAACATTCCAGAAGCAGAGAATTATGATCCAAGTGAAAGGGAAAATGGTACGCATGACATTGATGTTTATGGTTCCTCTTCTGGGTCAGGAGAGATTCCAGTTATTAGTGATGATATGTGGCATACGTTGGAAATAATGGATGAGTCTTCTCTTGACGGTGAAGTAGGAAAAAGATTAAACCAGATGGTCCCAATCCCTGTAAGTTTAGCCTTTCAGTGCAGCCAAATTCTGTTGTATTTAATATCATTGGATTTCTTCTTTCTATAATTTCTTATATATGTAATACTTAGTGATGTATACTTTATATGTGAGTGTAGCTATAGAATTCCAATTTGGATATTAATACAAATGTCTCTTGTCTGTACTTGCAGCATATTCCTAAAACCAATGAAAAAATTCCATCATATGATGAAGAAGTATCAGATCACCAAAGGCTACTAGACAGGTCTTGGTTTATTTATGATTTATAATTTTTTTAGTGTAAGTTGTTTTCTAGGTAAAAAGTAAAAGGCATATCTNNAAACCCCCCCCCCCCCTTTTTTTTTCCTAAATGGGCAAATGATTTGTTAGTGTAACTAGAATGGGAATACTATTTAGCCACAAAGGTAGAACCTTATTGCAGCTCTCATTAAAATTTACTAGTACAGCATAGGTAGTGAACAACCATTAAGTAGCCAGTACGACAAAGCAGAAGGATGTAGGAACAGGTGAACAGCTATTAGGTCACCCCATAGGAAAACACTCCATGCACTCTTAGTGAGTTACTTTCTGAATAACTTGGTGCCATAATGACTTAATTTCTGAATACTTGGTTCCTTGATGACTTTGATCTTAAAAAGAAATTGCCATAGCTAACTAGATGGATGCCACGGCAATAAATTGAGAAATGAGATTTTATAGACCCAAATCTCCTTCGTTTGATAATATGCAACACCAAGAGGAAGAGGTAGGGAATGTTGGACTAGCAAGACTAGCAGATACTATATTGTAATATCTGGCTTATTCTCCTTTTTCTTTATTTTCCGTCAGCTTCCTATCTGCAAGTTAGAGCAAAATATATATCTTAACTTGGTTGTTTGGTTATTTAGGATTCATCTAATTTAATGAATTTGATCCTTCTTAGACTGCAGTTGTATGAAGTGGTTGAGCGTAAGGTTGAAGGAGATGGTAACTGCCAGGTTGGGTCTTTATCCATTATTTAAAGTTTAATTTATCCTTGTAAGATAGTTTGATTTAATGAATAGCATCTGAATTATACTAATATCATTTTTTTTAAAGGATTCGACTTCACTGGCTGTTTTTTTGAGAAATTTGCAATGGATCATGATGCATAACTTCCTTTTTCTAATGGTAGTTTATATTGTTTAAAAAAGTGTCTTATTGGTTTTGTATTTTTCCAGTTTCGTTCTTTGTCAGATCAACTCTATCGCTCACCAGAGTACCACAAACATGTGCGGGAGCAAATTGTTCAACAGGTTTGTTCATGTTTGTGGCAAGTTAACAACATATTATTTTTGAGTGGGCGACCTTAATCTATCTCTTGTTATTGATATATTGTTTTCTGCTGTGTTTGGTGTCAGCTCAAGTCTTATCCAGAACTATATGGGGGCTATGTTCCAATGGAGTATAGTGATTATTTAAAGAAAATGAGCAAGTATGTTTATACTTAATAGCATTATATCTATATAAAGACTAGGCTATGCTATTTCAGATGATATGGCTTTATTGATGTTGTCATGGTTCACTGATAGCTTGATGCGTGGCTGTATTAGGAATGGTGAATGGGGTGATCATGTCACATTGCAGGCTGCTGCCGATTGGGTATGATGAAATATACCATTTCCATTTTGTATTTGCCTTCCCTATTTATTATGATATCCTTCTTTTTGGCTTGCGATTTCAAAGTCAGTGTTCTTTATCTGTCTGATGCATTGCATTGGATGCTTAGTATATTGGATTCATGTAAAGCATTATTTGTATCTTTTAGAGGCCATCTTAGCAGGTATGGTTTATTATAAAAAGCTGTAGCAGCTTTAGGGCATTTTTCTAGTAAAGTTCAAATGGTTATGTAGTGAACTTATTCTATTGGAAGCATAATCTTTGTTTAAACAAAACATTATTTTGGCTTGAAAAAAGACAACTGTTGACTGCTAGTTACTTAAAAATGATTAGGGAGGTCATGTGATGCGTAGAAGGATTTGTTACCGAGACATTTTTAAGATATATCATTGTTATATGCCATAGTTGACTATTTTTGTGGATGGAATTCAATTAAATTAGCATATCTCATGATTTGAAATGTTGAAGGAAAACCTTTGCATTTTAGTTGATTTATATCATCAATCACTTCTATGATTTGCTGAGGTTGTCTTTTTGTTTCTACATTTCAGTATGGTGTCAAAATTTTTGTGATTACATCATTTAAGGATACGTGTTACATCGAGATTCTTCCACAGACACAGAAGTCTGGAAGAGGTAAGATTATATTAGTATACATTGAGTTTATTATTCTATATCTATAAAATTCTATTATGGTGAAACAGAGGCATGCAGATTTGTATATAGAAGCAAAATGGTTGTTACTACTGTTAGTGGTTTTGTTTGACTCTTGCGAAATGAGCAAAATTTAAATTGGTATTATTTTGTTTATCTATTCGAAAGTAATTTGTCAACTGTGATGCATAATCTTAAATGACAAGTACCTATAGTATTTTAACTTCTGTTTTAAGGACATGCTAAGCAAGTTTCCATCGTAACTACTGCAGTGATCTTTCTGAGCTTTTGGGCGGAGGTGCATTACAACCCAATTTATCCCGAAGGAGGTAATTTCATACAAGTACTGTAGAAATTTAATTTTGACTTTATTGCTCCATTGAGTCTCTTACTTTTATAATGTCCTTTGGAAGGTTCAGAACATTTCTCACATTACCATGTCCTAATTATTGTGATATGTATCCTATTTACCAAATGCAGTTACAAATTTTAAGCAAGCAATTTAAGGGTGTTTTTTTGTATGAGAGTAAGGAATGATGAGGGGAGTGGCAAAGTTTATTGATAGTTGAGTTATAATTAAGCTATACAACCTTGCTGAGATTCCCCCTATGTTATTTTGTTTTATGCATTTTGGATTCATTTGTTGTACCTCAGACAGATTGTTCTAGTGTCGTTATAATTGCAGATTAGCTTCTATGCATAATCCTCAAATTTTTGGGGAAAAAGGAAAGGCAAGTAACATAACAAAAGCAACACAACATATTTTAGATAAGAGATTGGAAGATTAGACTTTCTTATGTAGCTTTTTCTTTTCTTTAGTTTTTGCTCAAGTTAGGAGGATCTATTTTCTTGTAACTCTTGCCTTTAATGATATTCTTCATTTAACTGTAACCAGAGTTGCCGGCACCCTATGCAAAGAGAAAGAAGAGATGGTGGAATTTTGGTGGTTAGGATTGAAGTATTTCATGCATCCAGCTACTTTATCATCTGTTCTTGTTTATGGCTCTTCACTCGGCTGTGGTTGAGTTTTTTTATTGAAGTTGCATATTTATACCAGTTGGCTCTTCCCCTTTATTCTGCTTCTATTCTTTTGTACATATCCTCATTTTTCCCCCCTTGTACAGTCCTATATTCTTATAGTGCATCTCATTTACAGGAAGAGTGATCTCTCTCTCTCTCTCTCTCTCCATATTAAAACTCAAAGAAAAACAGTATGCTAAAGAGGAGAATCTATGTATATATCTATTATATAAAATATAAAAAGAGAAACCAATCAAACCATGGTAGTTTAACATTCATTCTCAAATACTTAACATTTCTTTATTGTGCAAATCATTTTTTTACCAATGTAGCATAACTTACTTTTTCTCTTTGTATTATAATTTAAGATTTTCCTTAACTTTCATCTGCCTCTTTTGACATTTATCTGTTTTAGACCTTTAGGTTATTCTGTGCTGTTAATGTTAAATAAATTTTTTTTATTGTGTAATTGAGCTATAAAACTTATTTTATTATCTCTTTTTACTCATTTTTACTATTTATCGTTGTTATATGAAGTCACATTCACACTTATTTATTTTCTTCTTCCACAATTCCTTGCCCCCTCACTCTTTTTTTCCCATTTTTTCTTCTCATATTATAGTGTCCATTTTTTTTTTTACAATTTGATCACATATTCTTATTAATTTGACATATACACAGATATGTAAGTATTATTAAGTATATATAAATTTTGTCATTTGTCAAATATATTTTACTCAATCTCCCTTGTTTTCTTCAGCGATATAATTCTCATTTTCACACGGATATGTATATATAATTATAATGATGGTAGTTGATAGTTTATAACTATTTTTTTAAACTAAAAATGTTATGGTATTATGATTCTTGACAAATAGAACTAGAAATTAGAATTTTTTTTTTTGTTTTTTAAAAAAGATTTTACATTAGTTGAGGTTTTTGTACTTCTATATTGCATGTAGTGACTTGTATCTTCTATTATAGTATTTAAATATAGCATATGTATGTTACTTTATATATATTTTCATAATTCACAATCAAAATTTGACAAATAAAAAGAATAATGAAAAATGAAACATAAGAGAAATAGATATGAGGATAAATATAAAACTCATTTCTAAACTTAAAATTATTTCTCTTTTTTTTTTTTGTTGCTTCTTTTTACTCTATGTTTACTTTGAGA
>NC_029793.2:133525312-133525639 GCF_000816755.2 Arachis ipaensis | reverse complement strand
TTAATATTCATAATTATTCAATTACAATTTTTGTGACAGCATTTATATTAAACGATATTATTAATTTCTCATCTTTATAACTAATTGAAGGTTATGAATTAACAAAGTTTAAAAGTTAAAGCACAAATAATGTGTAGTTACGAAGACATACCTATTGCTAAAACTCTTGGGCTTTAAAATAGAAATGTAGACTTAGATGTCACTTGACGTTAAGTTGGAAAACATGTTTGATTATTTTTAAAATCAGAATGCCTTTTCATATTTATGATATTGGTGTATTATAGTATTTTTTTTATGTATTAAGTTTGTGTCTGTGTCTATATATAT
>NC_029793.2:133524362-133525297 GCF_000816755.2 Arachis ipaensis | reverse complement strand
TCAGTTGTTTTTTATGTTTTTTTTTTTTCAATTATATTCTATAAATCTTAGCCTCTTTTTTCTTCTTTTCTTTTTATCCTATTTTTATGTTTTTTTCTTTCATATCATGTTTTATTTTAATATACCAAATCATGCACACAAATAATGTCTGTGATATATTTTACTGTTTATTTATATATGCATATTTTGACATATAATAATTAATTTTAACAAAATATATACTTCTGATCCATTACTCAAATAATACTTTTGACATATTTTATGTTTCTATGGTCATATTTTTAACATTCTATATTCATAGAATTATTATACCTCTTAAATAATATAGAATTATTATACCTCTTAAATACTTACTGACTTGAGCGTCGGAGTGTCTTTTGCAGGTACACCCCCACCTTTCTCACTTTGACTCTGACCACAACCATGGAAGAGCTTCTGACAAAGAATTTTTCAACCAAGTTATTGCTTGGAGTCACCACTTCACTTTTGCTATGTGCTCTATAAGAAAAACTTTGAACAACGAACCACATCCTCAGTGAACAATACTTTTGTCATTATTTTTTTATTTGAATATAAATTTTCACATATGATTGTTAAAATAATTTAATCAACTTTGATATAAATATAAAAAAAAAATGTTAAGATAGAACTCATATAAATCTTTCCACATTTACTAAACAATTTTAGTTATGACAATGGGCAATGCGTGTGAGTTAATATAGTTAATTGTAATTTTAATAACTAACTACTACTACTATTTAGTATCTACACAAATTAATTGCTGCGTTATTTCAGAATTCACTATCTGATCTCAATGCTCTTCTTTAACTTATGAAGCTTATAAATTTATTTACCAAGATTCTTACAAACATAAATAACGAGGTTCCTTAAAAGAAACAAGTAAAACCTCTTTTTTTTTTTTTTGTGTGGATTTG
>NC_029793.2:133514288-133524242 GCF_000816755.2 Arachis ipaensis | reverse complement strand
CATTTATTTTATCTTTTATTTTATTTATATATTTTTCCAAGACTAACTAGTCATTCACATTTGAATATGAAAATGAAAGTATTTGAATATTGTGATCCCAATGAGTAGGCCAAATGCAGAACCAAGCATGCATATCTAAAATATTACTTGAATAGGTTTTTCTAATAAATAGATCTTTTTAGTATTTGAACTGAAGTTTATAACTTTATATTATCCGTTAGGTAGCGTTTGTTTTGAGGTATTAAAACAGAGATTAGGAGACTGAGATTCAGTATAATGTTTATTGTCCCAAAGACTAGTATTAAAATTTTAGTCTCTATTATTTCAGTACCTCAAAAAAGTAGGGACACAAGGTACTGAAATTTTTGAAGATAGAGACAAAAACTTTACGGGCCTGCTACACATACAAGTATCCAAGCATCCAAGTTGGCCCAGCCCAAACCGAAGACACGCGCATAAGGAACCATAACATGGCGCGTCAAAATCACGCGCTCAACACAAACAGTTACGTATGGCAGACTCTTCCACTTCCTCCACTTCTTCCACTTCTCAAAACACTTCGAAAACAAGGAAACGCTCCCATTTTCGAGCAAAAATCAAAGTTCAAAATATACAAATCGTTGTTCGAAACCTACATCAAAACAACATCAAACTCTCCGTGAAGAATCTGAAGAGAAAACGAAGCAACAACACTCAACGTAAGTTGATTAAGATTACTGTATATTTTAGTTTTCTTCTACGTCGTTCTTCTAGGGTTTACTGTGCTATTATTCTTGCTTCTTTGTCACACTGTTCTAAGTTCTACGTCATTCTTCTAAGTTCTACGTCGTTCTACATTCTTGTTCTAAGTTCTCTTGCTACTGTTGTTGATTTTTAGAAAAATAAACTCAATCGCCACAAATTTAAAGAACATTACTTTTACCTCGCTTAAAACTTTCGTCTTCTTCTTCTTTGTGGCATTTGCGATCTGTTTCTCCAGCTTTGAACCTAGCCTGTTTTTTGGACGTCCTCTTGTTCGAATCCTTGGCGGGCTTTGAAGCTCGTTAACGGATTCCAAGTTGGCGTCTTCGTGGGATAAAGAAGATGTCCCCTTCCTTTTGGCTTTTAATGCTTCCATCTCGGCCATGACGTTATCGTACACATGGTGCAAAATTGCAGTCAGCTCCTCCGATTCGGAGGCAAATTCGCATATATTTTGCGAACGAAAAACCAATTGGTCGAACCTCTTGCTTCTTGGCTCCATTAGTGGCTCGTCGTGGCTGCTCTTGATGTGTGTGTGTGTCGCCTCTTTACCTTCTTGCTCCATCGTTCCAGTATGTATCTCGGTGACACTTGGCTTACTTGTTCGAAGCTTAACACGCTTAGTGCGTGACGGCACAGTATCCCTACACAGCATGCAGATATACACCATCTCAAAAACTAAAAACACACCTAATCATGTCTGTTATAATACAGCTGAACAACAACAAGTAAATTAAAATAACAAAAAACCAGTAAAGTGTAGATACACCCACACTTCTAGCTAAAATACACCCAAACAAGAATTGATCTACACCCGAACGTCTGCTACAAATTCCAGGTAATTAATCACAACTAATACATTGAATCGACAGATTCAGGTAAACGTGTTACTTTCACAGTCAATGTTCAGCAATTTTTCAACTACACAATGCTATACAAATTACTGAAAGAAATTTCATACTAATCCTATGTAAATCAAACCTCAGGGACTTCGTTAGATTCTGACTCATAATCCACTTCGCCTGCATTCAGATGACAATCTGAGGTTGAATGATCCATTATCTTCAAAACGAGATCAAACTTTGATTTCGGAAAACAACAAATCAAAAATAGAAAACGAAGCTCGAGTTGCAGAGAGAGACAAAGGTAACCTAAACGAAGAAGATGCTAGTGAGAAAAGGAGAAGAAAAGAACAATGGAGAAGAAGGAGGGTAAACGCGGGAGAAGAAGAAGAACGAAATCTCAAAATAACGAAAACGAAAAGGGAAAGAAATATTTTAAATCTGGTAGTTAGATATACGCGCGATGTTATATAGCGCGTGTAATCAACGTACCTGAAGCAGCGCGTATTTTGATCTTATTGTTTAATGAACTTGTAAAGCATACAAGCCATTAGGGCTTGTATGCAGAGCTTTTCCGAAAACTTTAATAACATTTTATACTTAAAATACCACATTTGAATTAATTAATTTCAACTTTATTCTTTTGTGCAAATTAAATTAGAACTTTATTTTTATTTCAATCTCTATCTCTCACTTTATACTAAACAATAAACACAATACTGAGACTTATTTCAATATCTATTTTTCAGTCTCAATCTTTCAGTTTCAATCTCTCTTCCTAATGCTACCTTATAGATCTAAACTTATATTTATGCATACACAAAATACTTTTCTTTTGGGTCAAATAACTTTAGATTTTTGTCAAAAGTACGTTAAGCACCTCATCAAAGGTTTGAGCTAAAAGAATAACACAAGTAAAAAATTGATTAAATTATTCTGTTAATACCTATAATTTTACCAAATTTATAAAAAATTTTAATGAGATCTTCACACAGTTATAAGTTTCATTGTTATTCCAAAAACATTTAACTAGTTTTAAATATGCTAAAGATAAAAAAGATCTAATTACAAATCTAAAAAGTGATGTAGGAATCTAAATAAAAAATTTTTAAATGTAAAGTCCTAGTTACAAATTTAAAAAAATTACAAAGACTACCAGAATAATTTGACCTAAAAAATTTAGATCTCTCAACGAATGTATTTAAGATTTAGAAAACTCATGTTTCTTTCATTAAGACTTTCTACTCCTAATTTATTGTATTTATAGCTCTGAACAATTTAAATCCATAGTCTAAACACATTACACAAATGAATAAATGCAGTTAAAAGACAGAAGCCAGAGATAAAAAGACAATATCAGCCGAGAAGCAGTATTATTTACACATTTAAAGTTGAAGTTGAGAGTCTCAACTACAGACTCCAGTTATTGCAATGAATCTTTTACCATTGATTTGCTTTACAGAACAATGGATTTTCATGTACACTGGAAAAGAAAAAAAAGACACATTGCCATCACCCTAATCTTTGCATCCTAACTCAACTCTCTTTATGGAGTTAATAGTAACAAAACCAAACCATAGTAAGAAAAATTAATTTATTCAATTGTCCCTCCAATACTTAATCAAAACTTAGGGATATATTAACATCCATGTTAGCTGTACAACGGATTTATGCGGTGGCGCGAGGAGGAGGACGATTTGTTATCAAGACTTCAATTATGATGCTTGAGGAGGAGCTAGTAAATTAGGCTAACATCCATGTTAGCTGTACAACGGATTTATGTGGTGGCGCGAGGAGGAGGACGATTTGTCATCAAGACTTCAATTATGATGCTTGAGGAGGAGCTAGTAGATTAGGCTAACAACCCTATGCGCCTTTCTGCAAATGAGGCCAATCGAATTATTAGAAATTCCATTGCTTCCTGAACAATTCACAAAAAGTAGTAACTGAATTCTTTACCTCCAGTGGTTATGAGCTTCTCCACGCGGGAAACTATGTGCTTGCCGTAGGTATACTGCTTCAGAGCATTTAAGTGAACCTTGATGCGAGAAAGAATCAGCTCAAGACTTCGATCATCGCAAGTCTCGAGCACTTTTTGAACAACATAATTACCAAAAGGATCCTTCATCATAGCCTGCGATTTCATTGTCATAATCCAACTCAGGAAGTGCCTCTGATTTGATCATTTTAATTCTATCATATTTATTTATAGATTTAATTAATGAGATGAAAGGGGCCAAACCTGTAATGGCTCATTCTCATCAGAGTTACCAAGCATTTCATTCACCAAAATCTGGCGTTCTTCAGGACTACCGAAAGCCAAGCACTTCTCAATAACATTAGAAGCAAACTTTTGTTGACTCATTTTAACAATTTGTCCTGCAAGCTTGCTAATAATAGCTGTCCTTTCATCTGGTTTACCATGTTCGAGGATATGCTTCAAGAGAGAAGCATGGTATTTAGAAGTAACAAAATGAAGATAAAGTACACAACAATTAAGTAATATGCATAAGATAAAGTACTCAAAAAGATAACAACACAGCCTGCTGATGTGTATTCAAAATAATCTCTAATCGAACAAACACATTGTTGAATGCTTCGTACCTGAATAACATAATTTCCATATTGATCCTGTGCTAAAGTGCATACAGATTGCATGATTTCATCCATTATAATTTGTTGTGTATTTAGAGCATCACAATGTTCTAGAACCCTCTGTTAACATCCACATGTTCAATACGATTATAAAATAGAAAAGCTCATCACTAGCTCAATAAAACATAAAATACCACGTGCAATTTTCTGACCTGAATAACACGGCAACCGTAGGGATGAGTAGAAAGTGCAACAACTTGACCATAGAAAGATGAGACAATAAACTGAATTCTATCTTGAGGGACACACTCTATACACTTCTGAATAACGTGGTTTCCATTTTGATCCCGTACACATTTCATTATTGCACCGTCGAGTTCTGAAACCATTTGAGTCTGCTGCTCTACATCAACAACCTCCAAGGCCTGTTAACAAATTTAGCTGAGATTTGAAAGAATACACTGATTTATCTGGCACATCTAAAGAGCAAACAATAAACAGAACGAAACCGTTCGGGTTGGGGGCTCGGTTCTTTAAACTATTTCCATGTAACAATAAATACCAATATTCACTGCAAACCACATAGGAACTTCAACTTCCTTCTCAAATCATAGCGATTACCAATTATACACCAAAGGACCATGTAAGATTGATGTGATACAACTTGACAATGTGAAATATTGAACCAGCACATATCTTATACAAAAAATGGGGAAACTAGACTTAGATAAAGCATATGAATAGGAAATATGAGAATTTAAGGCTTGAAAGGCACCTTCTGAATCACTCTGCAGCCATACATTTGCAGGCTAAGAGGTAAAACATAACCTGTAAGCTGGCTGGCTAATTCCTTTCTTTGATCTTCCGTACCATGCTCGAAAAACTGCAATGTCAAGCACGATAAAATAGAATGAACAACCAAACCAAAGGAACATATTCATGACGGTACTCGATATTCAATATTAGAAGTTAATTGTACTTTTTGTATAACGTAATTTCCAAAGACATCAGTCATCAAGGTACGAGCATGAGGAATGATCTCGGGAAATATCTTGGTCTTCTCCTCTACCGAAGCTGTTTCTAGTTTCTGCTGAATAAATCGGCTGCCATACTGATCGGTACTGCATTATGTAAGAGATTATAATTCAGACTAACAGAGCGTTATATGATTAGGAACAACAATTCAGGTGCAACATTCATACCTAAAGTGAACCACATGATCAACAATGTCTAGAAGTTCAAAAGTTCTAGCCTTGTTGTTCTTGAACTCATCCAGTAAGGACGAAGGAAATCTTCCGTCCATGTTATTGCCAATATCAGCAGGCCATGAGCCACTAGAACCTCCCATTGAGCTTCTAATCATAGAATTCAAGCGAGATAAACGTTCATTCTCAAACAATGGATTTCCAGATCCAAGGGAAGTAAGTGAGGAACTTGCAAGCTGTTTCCCTGTATATGGCATCCCAATACCATATGGCTGACTGCCATAGAACCTAGGATTCATAAGCCCGGATTTGCTCAGGAGTGGGAGTTCATATTGTTGCTTTTGCTGAGCTAGAAGTGAATCAAGATATGCTTTCCGAAATCCCTCTAATTCTCCATTTGAGGTATCAGAAAAGTTCCTCATTTGAGAAGGATCACTGGAACCACTCACCCCATGCATTGAGTAATCAGAACTTTGCTGCAAGCATTGTATTAAGCGCGGATCCATATTTGTACAATGAAGGTCAACACCAATCTGATTTGCCAGTGCCTCTAAACTTTGTCCATCTCTGCAACTCCTCAAAGCTGGAACCGAAACACTGAACTGTTAATGCTAATTAACAAGGCTAAATTACACCGGCTTAAATTAAATTTCAACACACACACACACACACACACACACATACACACACACACACAGAGAGAGAGAGAGAGAGACCTGTTTCAAGTTGATTATTGTATACAGCATTTGATTTCGAGTTTACAGGATATGAGGCAGTAACATGGCCAGTGTAGTCTATATTTGGCAAACTTGTCATATTTCCACTAGAGTGCACTTTCGAGCGCAAACTGGCAAAAGAAGCTGTTTTTTTCAGTAGATTGATTTGATCATTTGAACCAAATGTGTTAAAGTTTGCTACTAGCCCATTATGTCTGGCCAAACTAACATTGTTCTGTGCATTTAACAGAACATTGGAATGATTATCAACTTCCATTTGTAGCTTAGCTTTTAAAAGATTCTCTTGCTCCGCGTGCCTAGCAGCAGACAAACTTAACCCTGATAATGAAGACGCTATATCGGCAATATCAGTCATACTAGAAGAATGACCAATATGGGTCCCCAAGCCATTAACACTTTTCTCAACAGAGAAAACTTTACCACCCAATGGAGGAACACCGGATCCAAGCGGTCTCCCAATAACCTGTGGTTCAGGGGTTGTAACTCTAGACAAAGAAGAACCCACAGCAGATGAAAAACTATGAGTACCATTGACACCGTGAGTTTGAAGACCAATCAAACCAGGAGTGGAAGCTGAAGAACGCAAGCCCTCCAAAGACTCACGATCAACAATGCCATTTGAATCCAAAATATCGCCAAATGTATTGTGACTCACTGCACGTGACATATTGCTAGACAAAGAAGTAGGTTGATCAAGTCCTTCCTGGTAAAACACTAAATTCAGTTATAAGCATAACAAAATGCTGATGATTGAACACTAAAAAATAGCAACACAGCTTTTCGTAGCACTTCTTTTTTTTCTTTACATTAAAATTTAAAACACTCACAAACACAAGCCATAAATTATGGAAGTGACAAACAGTTTCACCTTACTGGAAGGTCAAGGATATTGTGTATGTTTGGGCGTCATTATTTTGTTAAAAAAAGATCTTTTTTTTATTTTTTAACGTGTTTGGCAATTTTCTAGTAGTAAAAGTAAAAGCACTAGTAAAATAAAAAAAAGATCTTTTTTGAGAAGCTGTAATTTACATCTTTTTTTAAAAGATCTTTTTTGAGTTTTTCCTTAAAAAAAAGATGTTTTTCGTGTAATAAATAAACAAAAAAAGTACTTTTATATTGTTATACCCAAACATAATTGATAGATAAAAAGACCTTTTTACATGAGATATCCAAACATAAAATTACTTTTACTTCTCTATAAGATCTTTTAAAGAAAGATAACTCGAAAAAAGATCTTTTCTCAAAAGCTCACCCAAACAAGCCCATTGTCAGAAATCGAAGGATAAGGCAAGAGCATGTAAAGACCAATTATGCAACTGAATCATAGTTGCAAGTAAAAATGACACCTCAAAGTCGAATGCACTGAAAATGTCTCACCTAGAACCAAAATACACATGCAATTGGGATTGGAATTAATCAATTACCTGAAGAATATCAGCAATAGGTGTTCTCCTTCCACCAACACCAGCTCCGGCCCCTATTCTAGCCAAATCCATATGGCGGTCCAGCAACTGAGCTGAACCCTGCCTAGAGGAATTTTGCAAACTGGCTTTCCTCAATTCCATCAAATCATTCTCTGCTTGTTGCACAGGAAATCCTGGTTGCATCGAAAACAGCGATGAACTATCACCATTTGCAACCATCTTCTTCCTCCAATCCCCAAATCCATCATATGGAGATCCTCCAACCTGAAACCTTTGTGTAACACGCCAATCTTCTTTCGACAACAGTGGTGGAGGTAACCTAGGATTTATACTCTCATGCGAGTAATAATAAGAAAGATACGCTGGATGCGAACGAATCTCATCTTCAGTCAAAAACCCATTATTGTTACCACTCCTACTATTTATTGCCCCAAAATCAGAGTTCCTTAGACTACCAAAAGCACTTAATGATCCCTCTACAGTCGGGGGTGCGCTTCCACTTCGATAAATGTTTAGATCCCTTTCTCGATTGATAAACTGCTGATTGCGCTGCTCTTGCAGTATCCTTTCCAACTCACTCTGCAGCGTGTCTTCGATAGTCCCATTCAACAAATGCTGAAAACCATTATCTACCTTATTCCCACTGTCCATCTCAAAACTAGAAGTCACCTATAAGTGACACCAAAACCGGTTAATTATAATTGCACAAAACAATAACCATTAAAGTAATTAATAACTAAGAAAAAACCACAAAAACCACAATCCACATGCCTGAATTCACTTTATTGTTGTAGGGAACAAAAACAAACCATACAAAAGCAAGAATCTTGGGTCATTCTATTTCATTATATCCTCCAAAAGTTAAAATACTGCCTAGAACAAACTTGAAATACGACCATAAGTTGCTCAGAATTACATCAGACGCAAATCACTATATTATCTCTTCATTTTTCTGACTACCCCTTTTACCCTCAGATACATAAGAGCAAAAAATCAATCAACAAACTTCAATCACAATTTACAGAGAGAGAGAGAGAGAGAGAGAGAGAGAGAATGGGCATACCTTAGACTCCGCAGCTCAAAAGGAACCTTCACATGAATAGAAACAAAACCCAAAAATTTTGGATCCTTTCTGAAACACAAAATAGAGAAAACCCCATCATAAAAAGAAAAAAAAAAGGAAAATCACAACCACTTGCAACAATCCAGGCGCAAATCAAGACACAAAGTTTTCACATTTAAACCGAGAAAGCAAAAGAAACGAAAAAGCACGAAAGATTTCACAACAAATAGACAAATTAAATAAACCCCATAAAATTTTTCTGATAAAAATGAACACTTTTTGGGTGATTGAAGAATCAAAGAGCAATTAAAGTTACCCTTTTGAAGAGAGTGGAGGAATGAGGGGAAGCTGGGAAGAATCGTTGTGTTGTTTTTGTTGTATCCGAAAAAGAAGGAATTTTGGAGAGGATGGAATTGTTCTGTGTTATGCAGAAATCAGAATAGATAGATAGAAAAGAGAGATGGCGTGGGCCTCAGTGAGATCAAAATCAGATGGCTATGTAATGAATGAATGAATGAATGAATCTATGAATGAATGAATGATGGTACGTGCTGCATGGGATGGATGCGTTTACATATATCATGATGTAATGTAACATATCATACAACATTCTTCATACTTCAAAAGGCAACCAGATTTCCCTGCTTTTATTGCACATTTTTATTTTTAATATTAGATTAACAATGGTATTTTTTTTAATGGTAATCTATTACGATATTTTTTTTAAAATATGAGATGATTTAATTTAGGAAATATAAATCAGACTATCTAATTGTTAAAAAGTACAAAAATTGGATCGTCCGATTTATGTTTAAAAAATTAAAAAAATTTGAAGTACACAAATCAGACAGTCCGATTTATATACTTTAAATTTTTTTAATTTTTTAAACACAAATCGAATATTTATATACCTCTCATAATTTTAAAAAATACTAAAAATTATATTGTTAAAATATATCACTCATCCTATTTCTATGTANTTATTAATAACTTATATATTGGTCATAAACAAAAATTGCACATAAAATAATTTATTAGAAAAGTACATCATTATTAAAATATCGGGTTATTGCACTAAAACTAACTCCTAAATCTCACCCACATTTTCATAACCATATACTAAGCTCACCCTTATAGTTATAGTAATGTCGACAAATTTGGTTATTGATTTGTGATAATGAGATACTTAGCTTAAAAAGATGGGATATTATACGAATTAGGATTATTCCAACTTCTAATGAAGACTTGTGGAGATTCCGATGACAAGATTATTAACAAAAATTGTGGGTCCAACATTTTATTCTCAACAAAGATTTAATTGATGTAATAAAGTATAATTTTAAAACA
>NC_029793.2:133513616-133514162 GCF_000816755.2 Arachis ipaensis | reverse complement strand
TATTTTTTATATTTTTTATAAATAAAAATCTCGTTATTGTTCGAAGTAATTATTAAGAGAGCATTTAATATTTTTTCTCTGAAACAATATAATACAATACACTCTTTACAATTTTACATTGATATTGTCATATTAGTAACATTTGTTTACATGACATCTCAAAATCTTAGCCAAATATGTCTCTTATATTTATATTGCAAAAAAAATAAAAAGGTGCATGTATTCTTCTTCTTTTATTTTATTTTATTTTTTCTCATTGGAATTTTATATTTCAAAGTAGCATGACATAACATATGTTGTTGACTAAGTTTCTATTGGGCGGTGATGTGTTTATGACATATTGACATACAGCTTTGTACATCCTTTAATAAGCAAGTACTCTTATAATAAATCTTTCAATAAAGAGTACTCTTATAATAAAGGTTGTACCGATTAAAAAATTGCTTCTATAATTTTTGTTATTTATGGTAAACAACAAAATAATTTTTTGATATTTCGTTTGCTTCTTTTATAGTTACTAATATTTGATGAAAATTAAAATAAATT
>NC_029793.2:133512438-133513289 GCF_000816755.2 Arachis ipaensis | reverse complement strand
TAAATTTTTTAAATAAATAAATATTTTATTTATTAAAATAAATAATTTATAATATCTTGACTAAAATACATCAAATTTCTTATCTCATTACAGTATAAATAAGATAAAATTACACGTGTTTCGTTTACATTATAGACGAGATAAAACATGAGACGACGTGGCTGTATTACGTTTGTACACACTTATTGTGTAAAACACTACAACCTAAACGAAATAGGAATAATCTTATCTCGTTTATATTATAAACCAGATAAGAGTGGAAGAGGCCTATATATAAACATTTCATCCACAGCTACCATTAAGGGCTTTTCATCTCTATTTCTTGATCTTTTCTCTCACTTTTATCGTTTTTTTAAATCATAGAATTACTTAAAGAACATGGTGCGTGCTAATAATCACGATGTAGAAATTAACAGATTGAACGCAACTTGGCACATTGTATAAGAGCAACTGACTTTAAAATTGGTGTTGTTTTTCATTTTATGTTTATGTTAAAGCATGTTGCCATACTTTTACTTTTATAAAAATAGTATGTTGTATATGTTAAGCGAATAAATATATAATTAGGAATGATTTAAATGCTAGATATGATGTTAGGCTACTTTAAAATAGATATATTAGTTAAATATGTGTTTAAGTTGAATTTTCTTTAATCTAAGTAATTATTAAGTATATGTTTATTAATTTAGTTATTAATTTGGGTTATTAAAATTTCTAATAAACTTAATTAAGTAGCAAAATGTTTATGTTTCTATTTACTAAATATTTAAGTAAATAGTTTTTTTTTAATATTTTGTTACTTAAACCAAGTTATCAAGTTTATGGTGTACTTGTTAGTTATTTAAATAAAT
>NC_029793.2:133511494-133512394 GCF_000816755.2 Arachis ipaensis | reverse complement strand
CGAAATAAATTTTTTTATTCACTATTTAATTAAATAATTTTATTTATATTAAATAAAATAGATGTTTATTAGTTTAGTTATTAATTATCTTACGAGATATTTTCATTTGCATTATATTATACAGACGTTTAAATTAATTATTGGATTAAGTACAATTTTGGTCCCTAAGATAGGGGTTGAAAATCTTTTTCATCCCCGACTTTTGTTTTCTTACAAAATAGTCCCTAAGGTTTAACTTAGTTTTAAAATCGTCATTCGGCCAAAAATACCCTTCCCCCTTCTTCCCCAAAATCAACCAGAAGCAGAAGTTGAACCAGAAGCTGAAGCTGAACAGAAGCAACACCAATGAAACAACAACAACCAGAAGCAAAGAACAACAACAATAATGGATAATAGAATCAGAAGAAGAAGAACAACAACAACAACAACAAAAGAATAACAACATAAACTCAGAACTCAGAAAATCATCATCATCATCAAAACTCAAAATCCAAAACTCAAAAAAACAAGAACCCAGAACTCAGAACTCGGAAAAAATAATGGATAATGGAATTAGAAGAACAATAACAACAAATAAAAGAACAACAACAACATGGATAATGGAATCATAAGAAAAAATAGAAGAAACCAGAAGAATTGATAATCAGAAGCAGAAGCAGCAGAACTAGAAGAAACCAGAAATCAGAAACCAAAAGAAACCAGAAACCGGTGAGAAGCAGCGATGACTAGCCATCGAGCGAGGAGGAGGAGTAGAAACGACGAGCGGCGCGCGACATCCACCCTCGCGGATCTGCTGGTGTCGACGTCAAGCCAGGAAGAGGAGCAGCGGCGAGATCTGGCAGTAAGATCCAGCGGCAACGATGAGGACCAAATGACGAGGAGCGGTGGCGGCGAAGAGGA
>NC_029793.2:133500892-133511269 GCF_000816755.2 Arachis ipaensis | reverse complement strand
TACTTTTATTATTTAAGTAAATTTTTTATTTAAATAAATTTATAATTTAAATGTTTGTAATTATTTGTTAAAATAGTTTGCTTATAAGTCAAATTAATTCGTTATGTATACGTTTGTCGGTAGAATGTTTTACGTTGAAATTCTTATAGTTTTATAGGTTTACGCATTTCTGATTCGGTTTTTTATTGTTTGTCAGAGGCCTCGCCTACTTCTTCTCAGGAGAGTGAGTCACACACTCTTACCACCGGATGCTATTGTCTCGTTGATAAACCCCAATTTTGTGGTTTATCTTGTGTAGAATTTGGGGAGTTTTGTCAATATTTTCCGCACTTATTCATATAAATTGCATGGTTTTGTGTTTCCTTCCTAATTTTGATTCATGGTTGAAAACATGCTTTTTTGACCTTAAAAATGCTATATTTTAATCTTCTTCTATTACCATTCGATGCCGTGATGTGTTTGTTGAATGAATTCAAGATTTATAGGGCAAGAATGATCTAGAAGATAGAAAGGAAGCTTTGGAGGATTGGCCTCAACGCGCACGCGTGGAAGCATATTGCTAGGACTGGCGCGCAAAAGATAACGCATTTGTGTGGATTGGCAAAAATCCCACCGACGCGTATGCATGCCTGACGCGTACGCGTGGCTCACAAAACTCAGATGACGCGCACGCGTGGCCGACGCGCACGCGTGACGTTCAGCACGTGACATCATTAAAGAACTCATGGCTGGTGATTTCTGAGAGGCTCCAGGCCCAATTCCAACTTGATTCTGCATGGAAAAGACCCATGAACTGATGGGGAAAAGGGGGGGGGGATCAATCATACACACTTTACACACAATTTTAGCTAGTTTTTGGGTTCTTATTTTCTAGAGAGAGAAACTTCTACTTCTCTCTAGATTTAGTTTGATTTGATCTTCCTTTGTTAAAATTCTGAATTGGATCTTGTTAATTTTAGTTTCAATTACTTAATTTGAGTTCTCTAGTTATAATTTTGTTTAGATCTTGTGTTGCATTTATGTTTTCTTGTTATTTTCCTTTCCTTCTCATTTTATGAACTATGTGTCTATTAGGGCATTGATGTTTTCTATTATTAATAGTGTTGTTTGAGTTGTTTTCCATTGATAATTGTTAGTGGGTACTTGTAGTTTCCAATTAATTTGCAATTTGAATATGTCTTCTATTAATGCATACCATGTGTTTGATGAAATGTTTTCTTTGATTATGGAGTAGTTTTCTTTACTCTTGGCCTAGGCTAAGGGAATTGGGTAAACTTGAGTCATTGAGTCTAATTGATTTGGTGATTTGAGAGTCCTAGTGGTCAAGTTGATACCCATTGACACCAATCTACTACTAAGCCAATTAATAGTTGGATTGGGACTTATGAGTTGAGATTGATCAAGCCATTTGATGTACTTCAAGCTTGGAAGTAGACATTATACGTACTTCAAGTATAGAGGTAGACTTAATGAGCTTGGTTCCTCATAATTGTCAAGATATGGTTATTAGACAAGGATAGTGACCCCAATTTCTATGCCTAGCCAAGAGTTCTTTTCATTATTCATATTTGAAACCCAAAAATTCCAATTGCTTGATTCTTGTTATAGTTAGTTAGTTGTTTACTTAGCTCTAGAATAGAAGTAGATTTTTATATTCCCTTATTAGATTAAAAATTGCTCATACTTGGCTTTAGTTGCTTCGATTTAGTTTCTTTCACTTTAAGATTTCTTGCATGTTAAGTTTAGTAGTTTAAATTCTTATTTATGACTCCCAACCTTGGAATTTTAACCAATATTAATGCACATGTTTGCCCATTCTCTTGAGGATGACCCGAGACCAATACTCTCGGTTACTTTATATTGGGGTTGACTTTGTGACAACCAAATTCTAAATTTGAACGATAGGGTTATAAGTTGGTCTAGGACTATACTATGACGTGATCTTTGTTGATAAAATTTAGACCGACCATAATCTTATCCATCACCCATACCTGAGGAAGGCTGGGTTTGGCGACGAATTGCCACTCAGAAATTTTGTGTTCGACAACTCCCTGATCACGAAATTTGTGGGGTGAGTGCACGATCACCCTATGGGACGTCGCATACCACCTCGGGCTGCGTGCTAATGGGGAGCCCGTGGTTGTTACTCTCGTGATTTCCATACATAGTCCAGGACCGAGGCCTGAGAGTTGGTTGAGCGGCTACTCGGTGCCAAGCCTCCAGTAGACTTGAAACGAGACATAAAGTTTGTTGTCTTGTGTCGGACACAGTAGGCATGAAATGCTCTAGGAGGATGCCAGCCACTATCCTCATCTCTCAATGCAGTCTTGATCACTTGAGATCTATCAAAAATAATCAGCAGACCTTTCTGTGTGGTGACGTGTCGCCTTAGATTGGTAAGGAAGAAAGATAATGATTCCGTCGTCTCAGACTCAACAATTACAAAGGCTATAGGAAGGATATTGTTGTTAGGATGTTACCATCTTGTGTCACTACAATAAGCAAAACACCACCATATTTGCCATATAGATGCGTGCCATCGACAGAGACGAACCACTTGCAATGCTTGAAAGCCTCCACGTAGGCAGGAAAAGCCCAAAATACCTTGTCAAATATGCTGCAATCACGCACCATGAGATGTCCATCATAGTACAGTACAACACTAATCTCACACATCATTATGGGACAAGAACTCTGCAGGGCTTATAGCAACCTCGGTACCTTATTGTAACTCCTCCCAATCACTGTATATCTGCACAATCGCATTTTGCTTCGCCATCTAGACCTTTTTATACGAGAGTTTGAATTGATAGTTTTTCCTAGCTGCATCTTGTAGGACAGATATGCTGACGGACGGGTTGGATTGTATCAACGGGAGGATGACACGACAGATGAAACTGTTGTCCAACTGTCGGTGGTCCCGCGACATGGTGGGTGCTAAACACGTGTGCGCTCCTCCCACCCTATACACCTCCCTAACAAAATAGAACAACCATTGACAGGTACAACAACCATAACAATGACAATTGAAAATATAGAACACAATGAAACTTCAACTTACCAATATCCGAGATTATGTCGGAGAGAAACACGGAGACTCCAAGGGCAGTCTGCTTCATCTTGTCGGCAACGCACATAGTACTTTAATCGATTCGACTCCACTACTCGATATTCAACACTTATACGAATGCTGTAATTCTTCATACCCTGCATTACTGTATCTTTGCTTTTGATTCTGTGGCCAACCCAAAACTCCACACCTCCATCTAAGTTGTAATCGTCTTCACCCGTGTTGGAAAATGGATTCTTCTCTTGCATCGCATCTAGATCCAACGTAGCGTAATGACTAGGTACAGATGACAAGGCCGAAATTGGGTGTGGGGCAGGCAGAAGATATCGACGTGATGCCTCAACCGGAGTCTCTAGTACAAACTTCTCCTCATCATCATCCTCAGAGGAACCACTCTCGTTGCTATCCACAATATACTCCTTGTCGGAGTCCTCACCGTCAACGTCCAAGTCTTCCACTGGACTAGCAACGTGCAGCGATTTAGGTGTGAGAGATGGGTCATCCTGGACGAAGTCTAACGAGCCAGATCCACCGCCACCAACATCATCAACCTCCGTAAAAATCTCTATCACTTGTTTCGCCGTGATTCTCCTATGGATGTCAAATATCAAGCGCACATGCTCGTCACCATGGAGCCAAAATAGATGAAACCAAAAAACTCCATTTGCCATTAGTGCAAACAACTTATACCCCACCCATCTGGTCTCTTTTATCCCGCTACTACCGACGCTACTCACTATCAGACTCTTTAACTCAGACAAAAAAGCTTACTCGCCGGATATGCAACAGAATGGGATTCTTACACTCAAATATCACCCATTATCACTATTTTTCATACAGCAATTCGGGTATACACCTACAACCAAATATCCACTATTATTAAACATTTTGGCTTATTTTCAAAAGAAATCGGTAGAGAAGAAGTATTGAAATATTTGTGAAGAATACAAAGGATTGTACATCCTTTTATAGCTACTGAAAATTTATCTCTATGTATCTTGTTTATAGTGTAGAAGATTATACGTATCACGTTTATACTGTAAATAATATATATATTTCATTTCTGTGACTTTATCTCATTTACAGTGTAAACAAAATATTTATTTTATTTATTTAAAAAAATCCTAAATGCATTGGTTAATAGTTAGTTTTTCTTGTTGCGGCTACTAATAAATCGCATTAGCTCTATCTGATTGCATAAATTTGTATTTAAATCATATGGCTATTTGATATTTAGTATAACATCTATAAATTGTGTATTTTATGGTTTAGCTAAAAAGAATAAAAATTTATTTTATTTAATTTTTATTAATTGTTGCTATAATTAATAAATACTAAATAAAATAAGTTTGAGCTGTTTTTTATCTTTTTAGCAATACCCTGCTAAAAAATACAATATTCCACTGCGATTTACTAATAAGAAAAACAAGATATATAGGTGTTCCAAATGGTATCTGAAACGTTGATTTGGGTTTGAACGTGAGGTCTAGGTCCCTTCTGATGGCAGCGTCCGACTTCTTTGGTGTCGAGGGGCTGCTTGTCCGAGTTCCTCGTAAGAAGGTAGGGGGTGGTACCTGCAAGAGACTCCGATACTTAAGTTAGCAAAGGATTTAAACAAGTTTTTAGTAGATTAGAACGTGTCTTATACTTGGAGGTTATAATATATTTATAGTAGAGCTGCTAACCACCTTTGTTGGAGTAGTTCTATCTTTTTTGATTGATAACTATTCCTTTTATCTTGGGAATTTGTTAAGATCTTCCTTCTAGACGTAACGGAGAAATATTCGGAGGCATTTACTCATTTAAACCAAGTAGAGCTGGATCTCTTTGTTGATGTCTGACCTCTTTAAAGAGATTGGATACGCTTGCAGAGACCACCTTTCTAGGTGGACTTTCATGTTTATTGGGCTCGGCTTTCGTTTGCTTGGGTCAGGGTATGAATAATAGGTAAATAACATAAAAAAAAATTTTTAATTCGTTTTGTTTTAAATAAGTAAAAAAATCCTATTAAGAAACAAAATGAACAAAAAAAATTATCTAGGTTGGATTTTGACCTTTTTTTTTTGAAAGATAATGGTGAGAAAGTAAATGATTAAATGAATCATTCATGAGTAAAGGTATTGCTTACTATTTGCTTTCTGTCCCTTCGGGGACATCCGATACTATTTGCTTTCTACTTTTTTTTCTTCTTTTTTTTATATGTTCTGTTTTCCTTCCTACAATTCCAAAAAATCAATCAACATAGTAAATTCAGGCATATGATATTATTCTTTAATTTCTTAATTTCTTTTTGTTTAATAGTTTTGTTTGTTCAACAACAAAGTACTTTTGGAAGCATAAAAACTCTGATTTTGGAGTGTGATAATAAGTAGTGTCAATAGTTGTGTTATTTCTAATATTTAAAAATAAGTATTTATTTAACCATCAATTTAATTTAATTATAACCAAAAAATCGAATATCATAGTAAATTTAAGAATAATGAGTGCAGGAAACATAGATGTTCAAGGATTTGCCTCAATAGTAGCTAACGATAGTTGTCAAATGTTTGAAGTTGGTGGGTCCTCATTTTGATGGGTACAAATGTTGTTGTGTTGAAGCTTTCTTATATTTCATCACTATTTTCAATGCAACCAGGATTTTCTGAGCAGCAATGATTCATGGAAACTAAGAAAACCAGTGTACGGAATTCCTCTGCCTGCAACATGGCACCATTCTTCTAATATTTTATTTTTATATGTGACATTCTGAATAAAATATTTCAGAGGATCAATCATATCATATATGTATAGAGACAAATTAACTTATAATTGAGGCAATCATAGACTGTACAGAAAGAAAATCAATGTTGGTCACATAAAGTTTGTAGAAAATTAAAAACTCCAATACTTCTAGAGAAAGAACAGAACAGCAATATCAAAAATCCCCTTTTGGTATTTTTGAAGGGAAGAAAATAATTTCCTCAAAACCATTCAAGTTAGACTAAGATATTGGTGGGAAAAATGAAAATAAAAGAAAGAAGAGAAAAGAAAAAGAAAATTGTCTGGTGCATGTTATGATCTTCATGTCAAGTGTTACACTCATTTTCAATCATTTCCTGAACATCACCTATTACCCAATATGCATTATGGCCACCTATTACTTCAGCTTGTTTCTTCCCATCTTTCCATAGCTGCACAAATTATATAACATGTTGTCAAACCATTACTTGCTGCAGAAGAAAGAAAATTTCATATAATCATATACAATGACACTTACTTGTATTGTTGGCATTTTCTGTGTTGAGGCCACAGCATAAAGGTACATAAAAAGAAAGCAAATTAGATAAATAACAAGTATCAAGACAAAAAGTCAAAGTGGCAATTGGTTAAGCAAACACAACAATATAAATGATTAGAAAGATCATAAAAATGGAAAAAAAAAAAAACCCTTAAATACAAAAAGCAATTAAGCACACACAATAAACCTTAAATCCTTGGTGTATGATTCAATTGTGATGTGTTAACAGATTATATTTGTTGAGCTGTTTATGATAGGCTCAGCAAGTAGGAAGCCTTGCGGTTATTTAGGATTTAATTTATATGCATAGTTAGTTTACACGAATATCTAATCCTATATTGCCACACTAACAAAAGTGTTTGACTCAACTATATCTCAAAATCATACAAACACAAGTATTCGATTAAATAATAGTGTACAACCATTTCACGCTGTTCATGCATGGCAATTAAACTTTAACTATATAGCCTCGTCCTGAATTTAAACAATCCAAGAATATAGCAAAACGACCCAGCAAGAGCAGAATCATAACCACAGAATACCGGCTACCGATGCATCGTTTGAAACAGAAAAGGATGCATATTTCAATGTGTAGTCCTCTTTAAACTAAGTTTTCAATCATGCATGTCGGAGATACAGATACATTACCGCAGTCTAAGTTAGAAATTTGTGAGAAATATTCATGAATTTGCTCTACATGCTCAATTCAAAAAATTCTGTTCCCTCAGGATATATAACTAGTAGCAATGCTCTGACTATTTGTACCACAATCATCAGAAATTCATACAGTGATTTTCTACAACAGTTGGAGATAAAATGTCAAGCACTCATTATAAGATACTAGAGCATCTTTAACAAATACAAGCCACAAAAGATTAAAAAATGAAACATATATCATATAAACTATAACACAGAATATCAATACAGGTTTCTAACTTATTCCTTCATTTACAACTTGTTCACACAAAGTTTTGAAATTTGAATTATCTTTTCTGTCCTCAAATCATTATTTATGACAAATATGTGGCGAGATTCCTTCAGGCAAAGGAAAGTGCCTTGCACAGATAAAGTTAGGAGAACATGGACATAGCATACATTCTAAAGTTTTAAGACAGCACAAACAAAGATAGCAAATTGAACAGAATGGATATAATTCTATAAGTGGATTACAGAAAGAACTTACAGTGACACCAGCCCGAGCAACAAGTTTATGCGAAACTGTATTGACATCGACAGTGTAGAAACATAATCTACACAAAATCACAGTAAGTATATCCTTGATTAAAGAGTTGACCAGCAAATATATTAGACCAAATAAGAATCCAAATATCATCAAAAGTTCAAAACCATCACAAAATTTCAAGTATCAAAAGGAATCTCACCTTGGATAATATTCTGCTGCCAACTTTTCCAATTTTGGTTTTAAGTATATGCATTTTCTACACCAATTTGCCACCCTACAAACCACATTTATAACCCTATCTCAAAACCCAGAATGTGCTAAAAGGAGTTATTCAGTAATCAGAAACATTAAAGGAAATGTAATGCCCATTATAAAGTGTAGGAACATAATGCTTAAGCAAACCACAAAACTTGTACAGATTATAAAACCTAAGTAGAAAGTATAACTAATATTCATAAATTACCATAAAACAGAAACCAGAACAGTTGATCTGATCATGTCATATCAGGTGGACCATTCCATAGGGCTAATTATAAGGTTACTCTGTGATGATACCAATGACAAGAGAATCAAAACCAATAATTCTTTGTCACTAATGATAAGTTTGACAATCTAAGCTAAATAAAATTAAACTCCTAAGAAAGCATAATACGCAAATGAAGCCAATTGATTATACTATGAAATAACAGATTCCACTTAAAACAAACATAAGTCATCAATGGCCAACATAATTGATAATAGAAAATTTTAATTTTGGTTGAGTTCGTCCCTGAAACCGATAAAGACAAGAAATTTGAAAAGAAGGGACTTTGTTAAGTCAACCTAGCTAGCTTTATGAATTAATATCCCAAATCAGAATCCGAAATCATGAAGATAAAAAATCAAAACTTTGTAATATAAGAAAAGAGAAAACTAACCAAACAATGATGAGAGGATGTTGATTGTGGTGAAGGAGGTGATCAAATTGGTCATCGGTAGATATTGGCGTGAGCTGAATGGAAAGGGGCGAGTCACCGAGTTGGTGGTGGTGTTGGCGTTGGGGTAAGGCGTTTAGGGGAGAAGGAAGAAGATGAAGAAGAAGAAAAAGCGGTCTTTGTGGTTTGAAGGAGATGGAAATGGGAGAGGAATGAGAAGCAGTAGTTGAAGCTGAAGCGAAGAGAGAAGAGAAGAAGAAGGAATAAGGAGGATTGTAGTGAAGAATAGGAAGAGGGTGTGACATGATTGATTCTGATGATTGTTGAGTGCAGAAATTAATCAAGTATAGAAGAAGATGATTGTTCCCTTTTTGGAGCATCTATCGTCTACCTACCATTTCCATTTCCAATGCCCATTTTTGTACAACTCAAACTGCTGTGAATAGTAGCAGTACCAGAATTAATTTGGTCGAACAGTCAACTTGTTTGTTTTTTACATATGGATTGTGAGGTTAATTTTTTTGTATATTAAAAAAAGGTCGCACTAGTGTACAAATATTGTTTTGTACAGATATACAGATGTACAATTTTATTATTTTAGGATTTGACACGTGTTGCTCCTATGATGCAGGATGCAGCTGGCTCTGAAGACGTTGAGGGTGCTGATAGGATGGGCAACTGAGCCGGTTTCATTGGGTGAGATCGAATGGGGTTGTGAAAATCCCACGTTCCGTTGGTTGCTCACAACCTAGGCCATGTTGGGGGGTGCCGGAAAAAAAAAATGCACGAAAGGTAGCACTTGGATCTTCGCTTCACTAGCCTGATATCATTAAAGGAAACCCTAAGTCTTGGCTGGACCACCGGCGTCACAGGACTTGCAGGTGCCTCTGGAGGTTGCAAGTAGGGGTGGCAAGCGGGGAAGCCCGCCCCGCCCCGCCTAGTGAGGCGGTCCCAAAATCCCAACCCGCCCCGCCTAACAGCGGGCTGGCGGGCCGGCGGGCTAAACCCGCCAAATATCCTCTTTTTTTTTTTTACTTTTAACTATTATAATTTCTAAAGGCATAAAAAATTATATTTTTTATATGTATAAATAATAAAATCTTTATAATTATAAATATCTAATAAACATAATTATAAACCAAGTTTTCATCCAAAACATAAGTATAAATATTCTCTCCAAAGCAAAATAAACATAATTTAAAACATAATTATAAATATTGTCTTCAAAGTAACATAAACATAATCCAAACCACTCAATTTTTATCTTCATACTCTTGTAAGTTAGGTTGGGGGAAGTTAGGTTTTGGCCAAAAATTTGTAAAAATACCCCCTCACTAAAAAAATACCAAGCCCGGCGGGGAAGCCCGCCCCGCCCCGCCAAAGCCCGCAGTTTAAGCGGTGCGGGTTAGGCGGGTTTTTGCTATTTGGCGGTCCCAATTTTTCAGCCCGGCCCGCCTTTTTTGGCGGGTTACGCGGGAACGGCCCGGCGGATTTAGGCCCGTTTGCCACCCCTAGGTGCAAGTGGGATCCGCTTGTTGCGGTGGTGGTCTCACGTGGTGAAGCTGCTGGCCGACTACCTTAATCCCCCATTTGTCGTGGCTGGGTGGGAGTGGGGTGTCTTTCTTTCTCATCCTGGTAAGCACCGATCTACCCGGAGCCTCTTGTCATTGATGTCTGATATGTGTCCTTTAATGATGGGTTCAGGCTATTGCATAAATTCCAAACGAAATATGGTTCGATCTCTCCTTCATAACATGTATAGGATTATGCAGTACGTGATATGTGTCCTTTAATGAGTATTTTTTACAAAAAAAGAATATCTAAAATACATGACGCGAATACCGAAATATGACTACGTAACTCATTATTAATATAATAACATAAATGTTAAATATGTTACTATAAAAAAAATAAATGATTTTTTTTGAATAAA
>NC_029793.2:133497535-133499888 GCF_000816755.2 Arachis ipaensis | reverse complement strand
TGCGAATTATTTTTTTACCCCCCTCTAATAAATAAACACAATAGTAACGGTCACTTCAATAAGAGTATACCAATACCCTATATCCTATATGCATTTAACTTCAATCACATTTTCTGAAGGTGTCTAGACCTCAGCTTAATACGGATATCATGTAACAATGTTCATTTCCGCCAACTGAAATGAAAAAAACAAGAAGGGGCTTGAAATTATATAAACTTGACCGACCGCTCTATCTTTGTTATACCAGTTTAGAGGTAAAAACTAATCGATTTATGAAAGATTTTGGTGCTGATATAGTAGTTTCCGACGTTTGCATTTAACCACATAGTCCGTAAAATTATTTTAAAATTTGACAAATGTATCCCTAACCTCATTGCACCAAAATTCCGACGACGACAATGCTAACATGGCCACTGAAAAGTTGAAGATGGAATTTTTATTTACTTATTCAACCCGTCCAACCTAGAACCCTAATCCTCTGCATTCCCCATCTGAACCCTAAACCGCCAACTCGTCCGACGCACACTCACTCATGAGTTGCTCTAACCCAGTAAATCCTCCTGAACCCTGATCCGGCAAAAGATCATCTCTTCCCATCACACTCTCACTTTATTGTTCCGGATTGTGATATTACTTTACAAGACACTACATATTATTAACAACAATGCCCACAAACTTACAAATAGATTCACATACAATAATCACGACACAATAAATTAAAATAAAACACCACCCCACAACAACAAG
The DNA here is from genome assembly GCF_000816755.2 of Arachis ipaensis. NCBI lineage: Eukaryota > Viridiplantae > Streptophyta > Magnoliopsida > Fabales > Fabaceae > Arachis > Arachis ipaensis. The sequence continues at coordinate 133,499,141 of NC_029793.2, read as the reverse complement.
AGACAGACGAGATACGACACGGCAGAACCCACAAAGAACACTGATAGAGGGTGTAGGGCAGCGACTGGCAACGGGCAGCGAGCAGCTACGAGCGACAACTGGTGGTGGGACCGCGATTGGATGGGACAAAAACGATAAGCGAGCTACCGCTTTTATGTGTGCCTATCCTCATGCTTCACCAATCGGAGGGAAGGGAGAAACCGCGAAACACGTACCTACAGCGTGACATTCCGAAGACAACAGTGAAGGTGCAGAGAAGACAGAAAGTGGCGGTTAGGGACGGCAAAATTGTTTTGGGCGCATGGACGATGCGGACCCGTCGGAAAAGACAGACGATACAGGATTTGGTAGACGCAATAGAACTTATATTACGACATGGCGACCATGCGGTATCGGTGGCATCAGCCGTGTCAGACTGAGGAGCTTTAGCTCTACTGTTCTTTTGGGGAGAGTGTGTTCAGATGGTGACAGAGTGCATTGGGGAAGGGGGATTAGCTATCAAAGGGGGAACGGAGTGGGATTCGTGGGATTTGAGGCTTACATTCTAGATAATGAATTAATTACAAATTTCATTAACATTTTTGGGTGGGCACGTCAGCATCCTTCTCATCGGAAACGTGCTGTGGCAAGTCTAGGCCTATGCTTTTCAAGTTTTACAGTCATGTAAGGACTACTTTGTCAATTAAAACAGTCTGGTGTTATTTTATCTGTTGTAAAATCTTTCCGGTGCCGATTCAGTATTTACCTAAACCGACTTATATATACTTAAAAAGAGGTTTCATTATTTTGTTGGTTTCTATCTTTTCGCAAAATTCTAAATTTGGTCCTTATACTTTTTTTTCTTTTAATTGAGTTCTTGCACCAATTTCTTTTTTACTTCGGGTGCCTATACTTTGTTCTCCTTCTCATTGGGTCCGGTACCAATTTCTTTTGTTTTAATTAGATGCCTATACATTTAAGTCAACTACTGTTAACAGAGACTTTATTGATAAAATAAATGGATGCAGGGAGCCAGGGACCCGATTAAAAGAAAAAAAAAGTATACGGTCCTAATTGAAAATTTTTTCAAACTACATGGCTCAACAGAGTAATTAAACCCTAAAATATTCAGAACGTACATTGCCATGTCTTATTCTCTATTTTCATATTTTGATTGCATTCTTTAATAAAAGGTTTAATTTCTCTGTTGATCCCATAGTTTTGTAAAATTTATAATTAACTCCCTGTACTTTTTCTTTAAATTGAGTCTTTGCACCAATTTTTTTTGAAACTGGATCCCTACATTTTTGTCCTTTTATTTGGGACCTTGTCCCAATTTTTTTTTGTTTGGTCTCTAAAATATTAAGACACTTACTGCTAAGAAGGACCTATTTAAAAAAAAAATTTGTTGCAGGTCCCAATTAAAAGAAAAAAAGTATACGGATCTAATTAAAAATTTTGCAATACTATACATACCAACAGAATCATTAAACCTTAATAGAATGCAGAATCATTAAACCTTAATAGAATGCTTACATATTGCTAACATTTTCACTACCATAAAAAAAATGGCCACGTTGACATGGAAGTGTTGAATTTATCCTCCCATTTTCTCTTTTTTTTTTTT
>NC_029793.2:133496725-133497387 GCF_000816755.2 Arachis ipaensis | reverse complement strand
GACCCACTCACAGTATTTCAAGATACAGGGCCCAAAAAATGCAAGTCCATTCATCATATCCGTTCAACAGAATTTTTCTGCTAACCCGGAATCACCATCCCCCCATCAGCTTAGCTATAATGTGGACCAATTTAAACCGGCCCTGTGGCCTCTGCAAGCCGTTCAGTTACGTCAGCGAGACCCCAACCACCGGCAGATATCCACGCGTCACCTTTGCAATGAACCAAAGAGCATATCTTTATCTTTAAATCTGTACGCTATAATTATCCATTGAAAAAATTTTAGTGTAATACTCAATCATTGGATTTTATGGTGTTTTTTAAAATTGTGGGAACAGGACAATACGTCCCCTTGTATTGACAATACGCCTCCCTTGTATCGTATATTTAAGGGACGTATTGTCCTATTCCCACAATTTTAAAAAATACCATAAAATCCAATGATTGAGTATTAAACTAAAATTATACCAATATCTAAAAAAATAAACAAGATTGTGAATACAACAATTTATTGTTATTGATTAGTAACAGGCTCTTAAATAAAGCTCAAATCATCAATTAAATAGTCATTGACTTACAAAAATAAAAGATATGGCAGAATACCCTAAAAAAGTAAAAATATAGTAGTACAAGATTAGGAATTATTCTTTTGGTTTTGGCTAA
>NC_029793.2:133471654-133496717 GCF_000816755.2 Arachis ipaensis | reverse complement strand
CTAATAAATAAATATTTATAAATTAAAAAAATTAATTATTATATTAATTATTATATATTTATTATTTATTTTATTTTTAATATATATTTTATATAAATAATTAATTTTACAGGTAATTATTAGTATACATTGAATGATAGAAAATAGAATCAAATTATGAGTTCTTGGATGAATGGTACTATGGTAGCATGATTTTAAATAAAGTAGATGTTTTGTGGAAAGTAATAACTTCACAATAATAAATTTATGGTATTGCGTATTGGTATGTAATAAATTTGTACTGTTGATGAAAAAGAATGAAAATGTTGTTTTCTTTAAAATATGAATAAAATATTATTTTTGTTTTTAACATTAATATTTGGGGTAAGTCTTATTTATGGTTCTAATTTTTAAATCATCATATTTGTATCTCTAACATTTGTAAGAGTGATTTAATGTTATCCTGCCATCAATTACACATCATAAATTTTAATTGAAGTTTTGAAAATCTCTTTTTAAAGTTAGAATACAAATATTTGGGACATAATCGATGATTCACTCTGAAAAATAGCTCAAAGTTAAAACTAATTCCTGCAACATTTACATAATTCACTTTTCTAGAGACATAATTGAACCTAAACACAAATAGTGAATTTTTTTATTGAAATCGAATACATTCAAGTGAGACATAATTAAAAATGAATACATCTAAGTGAGAATAATTAAAAAATACAATATGATCTGTTAGTATAATTGATGGCAGGATAACATTGAGTCACTTTTACAAACGTTAGAAATACAAATAAGATTATTTAAACGTTAGGGACACAAATAAAACTTACTCCAAATATTGGGACAAAAACGATACTTTACTTTTAAAATATTAATATTTGTATTATAAAATATATCATGTTATTGTATTTTTACGGATTTTGTTCATGTGTATTCAATTCTCAAAAGTTGAGACCATTGTTAAAGATATAAAACAAGAAACTTTTAGCATTTAAATAACACTATTTTTTCCAACTAAAAAAAATATTTTTAGCAAATCTTAGTTAGGGGTGTCCTTGGTGACAAGTGGTATTTGAACATAGCTATTACAAGCCTTATTTATTATTTAATGCAGTGTTAGATATTTTTTATATGATATGTTTTCATGTGTCTATTCATCATTCGTGTGAACATTTCAATTTAGAAATGATAGAGATCTGTTCAATAGATCAGTTAGAGTAAACATCCAATTTGGTCTCTGTCCATTTTAAAATAGGACAAAGCGACTCATATCAATAAATTACACCTGATTTAGCCATTGTTCCTGACAAAAGTGAGCCAAGGCAGCTCCTCCGTTATAACTCCTCACCAAAATTGACGGAAAAGTCTTATGTGGCATTCGTCGACGCTGATGTGGAGGGTTACTCAGAGTTAAGTGCCACGTTGACTTAGAAAAAATAGACATGGTCGATTTGTCCTCCTCCATTCTCCAAAAATGACGCCGTTTCTGGTTCTTTATTGAAACAAAACGTTATAAGGTCACATAAAAGTAAAACCCCGAGCCCTAACCTTATTTACAAAAATATCAAACCCTTGTCCTCTTCTTCGCCCAAAACAAGAAACATTCGACGGAACACTTGGCAGTTGTACTGAGTGCATTGCTGACAAGGCCGCTGACAGGGTCCTAAACGACAACTGTAACTACACAATTGATAGTGTTATTGATGGCGTTGAGTGGAGGCAGCTGTTGTCACCATCCAGGTTGGTGTAAGGTTTTATGGTTTCAAAGTTTAGTAGTATTCACTCTTCTTTCCCAATTGCATGTTGATGTTGGAGTGTTCACTGAATGTGCTTTTTTTCCTTTTTTTTTTTTTTTTGCGTGAATGGTGTTCTAAAGCTGACTAATTAATTTGTTACCTAAATAGCAGCCCAAGCTCAAAGTGAAGAAATTTCATTGTTACAATCTGCACTCCAGATTGAGGAGGTAGTATATTCATTATTTTGGTTATTAAAGAATGAATACTCTATGCAAATCAATTAGGTTGACACATTGTCTTGTCAATTTTCACCACTTGTAACAGGTTGCAATACATAACTCCAACAACCATCCTACAACATTTAGAGAAAAGCAACAAATTGTTTGACCTATAGCTCCTTGTTATGTACCCCCACTTATACCATCTCCAAGACCAATTTTATGGTTCAAATCTTAGCCCTCACAAGCTTAACAACATATGCCTCACAACTCACAGAATCAATGCACTGGGCCAGTAGTTGGTACAACTTGGGCTGTTCATGGGCAGGGTGAAACCGGATTTGTCTTGACACATACCCGACCCTAAATATACGCTGGGTCTATTTTTTAGACCATAACCCGACCGTAGACCCGATAAAACCTAAATATTTTTGGGTCACAACTATATCGGATCAAAACTGGGTGAAAACCAGATTTTTAAAGATTTAACAATAATTTATAAAGAAAAAACTTGTTACCGAAAAGTTGATATCCATATTTGAACTTGAATTTGTCCATAAATTCTAATTTGATGCTTCTTTAATCTATTTTCTAATTTAACAAGTGTAATTAAAAATAAAATAATAAGCTTATAATTAATATAACATAATATTAAAATTAATTTAAAACACATATACCTTTTTTAGTTCCCTTAGGGTGCACATGGGCCGGATGAAGCGAGTTTGTCTTGACCCGGACCCGGTCTGAAATAATGACATGATCTATTTTTGAGACCCTTATCCGACCCTAGACCCGGTGAAATCACACCAAATTAGCCCCTAAAATGTTTGGGGTCGGGTCGGGTCTTCAGGTCGGACCGGGCCATGCACACCCCTAGGTGCAACAACTCTAAGAACCACAGGGAGCACAATATCTGCCGAGATGATGGTTGCTGCAAGTTCAACAATTGCAACAAGGCTTTTGAAATTTGTGCCAGCAACAGGCTTTAGGCCTCCAGGACTCAGACCTCCGAAAAAGCTGTGATAATGATATAGGAATTAAAGAAGTGTGTTTTGTTCTTTTGGTATTTTGGATACTTATTTTAGTTTTTTGGCGGCTTATTTAGCTTCTTTAAGACTACATTTAAGTCTTTTGATTTAGGAACAAATGTTTAAGTCTTTTAGTTTAGGGACAAATGTTTTAGTCTTTTGATTTAGGGTCATGTTGCTACTTATGTAATGCTGTCTAAACTATAAACCTATGGATTGCTTGTGCAATATTAGCATGAGTATAATAAATGAACTTCTGTGCTTTATTTGATATTGGTGAACCTTTGGATTGCTGCACAACCAACAGATTGTATTTACAAATATTTCATGCATAATTTTTTTTGCACATTTAACTCATGGAATAAACTATTAAAAAAATATCACAAAAATTCATTTTCATTTATCTCAATAGTGTTCAAATACATGGTTACAAACAACTCCAGTAACTAAAGTTAGGACATTAATTTTCCTACAAAGTTAACCTGAACAAACAGGCAATCACAACCTCACCAAGAAATGCAAAAAAACTACATCCAAAACCCAAACATGTACTTCCACCTATTTTTAATCTACACTTCTCCAATTTGTTCTCTAATCCAATCAACCTATCCTCTAACTCTTTCACTTTGTTATCCACTGCATCACTCTGTCCTTCAAACAGATTATGCTTTTTGTAATAATACCTCCTTTGACATTGTTTTCCCAACATACTCATTAAATGAAGCAACATAATCATCTAGCCACGTAAAGAATGAGCAATGAACTTTTGCAATCTACAATATGAATTAAGTTTGTGAAACTAACAGTGAGTACACAATTAAACGTGGATATTATTAACCCTATCTGGAATCAACACATTATTAAACCTAACATACCTTGAAATAAGGACAACGAAAGAATAATCTATCTGGATTATTTTCAGTCTCAAACATGAATAGAATAGCATGAGACCCGCAATAGCACTTTGGGAAGAACCATCTCTTCTTCCTCCAAACCCTAACGCTCTCACTTGAGTTCATGTTAATTGCAACTCGAATTATCACCTCCAATTCGCAAGTTCATCTTATCCTAGGGTTTGTCTCCAATTTTACAGACCAGAGAGTAGGGAGAGGCATAGGGTGTAATCACCCACCAAAACTAGGTTTTGTTTTTGGGCAAATCCAGAAACGATATCATTTTTGGAGAATGGAGGGGGACAAATCGACCCCTGTCCATTCTTCCTAAGACAACGTGACACTTAATTCTGAGTAATCCTCCACATTAGCACCGGTGAATGCTACGTAAGACTTTTTCGTTAACTTTAGTGAGGCGTTATAACGGAGGGGCCGATTTGGCTCATTTTTGTCAGAGACAAGGGCTAGTCAAATGTAATTTATTGACAGGGATCGTCTTGTCCGATTTTAAAATGGAAAAAGACCGTGTAATACCCTACCACACAGAGCCTTACACCTAGGATGTAAAACAGAGGTGGCGAGGCGCTACGACCTCGAAAATAAAAATTTAATATATCTAATATAGTGAAAAATGTTTATAACTAGGAGCCTTTAAAGAAAGGGACAAAATAGAAGTCGTTAAGTCGAAAAGCGTAACACTCCGTGTACGGTAACGTAAGCAGGATAGAGCAAGCTAACGAATTTATATACTAAGAGTTCCAAAACACATGTAACAAAACTCAAGACTCGGCTCGCGAAGATAAACCGGTCCGAGTACATGGTTATACATATATAGATATATATAGGAAAACCCAAAAATACAGAGTTATAAAACCTGTGTCTCCAAAATCACCTCTAAGAGGAATTAATACAGCATATATATATAATAGGTGGAGACAAATAAGTATCTAAATAAATACAAATAACCAAATTAAGCCCAAGAGATGAAGATCTTCTCATCATGGTAACAGTGCCCACATATCTAACATGTAATGTCCTAGGAAAGCCAAAGGCAATCCTAGAACTTCCAGATTATAATCAAAGCGTATAAACAAGTCTAGACCATAAGAATCAAACACAGGTAACTAACTAAGGGTCTCCATTCTAACTACAAATCCCCATTCCAAGTTCTGCAAACCTCCCAAACGCCAACAGTAATTGAGATGCAAACACAAGTATATCAAATAAAGAAATGCACAAGTAGGAAACAGATAAGACAATTAGGCAATTAGAAAATAATGATGCAGTTAATTTAGGCAATCCAGACAAAAAAATGTATAATGCATATGATGCATGCCTGTCTTAGTGGCTGATGAGTCTCATCTGTCGGTTATCAAGCCAACCCGACGCGTCCGATAGCTAATCCGGACGCCGTCTCTCTGTTTCGAGTTAATACCGTTAGAGGGATTACGTGCCCTGTCACTGTTAGAGGGTTTCTATGCCCTGTCACCAATTTACCATTAGAGGGTATCTGCGCCCTATCGCCATTAGAGGGTATCTGTGTCCTGTCGCCATTAAAGGGTATATGTGCCCTGTCGCCCATTTACCATTAGAGGGTATCTGCGCCCTTACAACCAGAGAGAAGCATTTCAAATGTACTCACACCCAACCTTTCCATTCATTTTTCATCTATTATATCCCATCATGAATTTACATATACATTTATCCGCAGCCATAACTCAACATTCATCTCAGCCATCCGGCTTAAATTCATAATTCATTCATATTCATAAACCGTCATCACACACAGGCATTCGACTCACATCATACTCAGCCTTTCAGCTCATACCACACTCAGCCATTCGGCGCACATCATATACAGCACTCCACCATCCTCCCCAACAACTCATATCATCATAATCCATCATACTCAACATAACATCCCCTTTCTTCCTCCACAAGTTACCCTCTTCCCTAGTCCACTCTCATTCACTAGGCACTTTACATCAATTTAAGATTTAGAAGATGGAATTGGGGGTTTATAAGTGTGAAACAACATCTCGGAAGGTTACAAGCTTGTTGCGAATGTGAATAGCTTGAAAACAAAAGCTTTAGAAGAGAACTGGGTCGCGTGCGTACGCACAGGAGTGTGCGTGCGCACGCCCAGAAGTATTTTTAAACGTGTGCGTATGCACCAGTCTGTGCGTACACACAGAAAGCAAAATTTCCATGGTGGAGCGCGCGCACAACGTGTGCTAGCGCCACCACCAGTGCGCCATTCCCAACATGTGCGTACGCACAAGGCTATGCATACGCACAGCTCGCAAAACTCCCTTAGCCATGTGCGTGCACAGAGCGTGCTGGCGCTCCCAGCAGCAGCCCCATTTCCACTTGTGCGGACGCACGGGGCTGTGCATGCGCACAAGCCTCAAGATTCCACGGGTTGTGCACGCGCACAGGGATGTGCATGCACACACAACCCAAAACTCACAAATTCTGCAGAATTTGCATAATTCAAAAACTTGACCCGACTTCCAATGATCATATCTCCTTCCACAAAATTCAAATTTTCACCAAATTTGAACCATTTTAAAGCTTATGAAATCATCTTTTTTTCTGATATAAAAGTCATCAAATTCCGAAAAATAATAGCTCAATATATAATCCGTTGAAGTTCGTCAAAATTTCATTTTTACCAAAACTCATAAACTCCCAATTTTCAAACCATATACTTCCAGTCCCATTCAAAATCAACCAAAAACTCAGTTATCCAACATCAAATACTTCTATCCACCCATTCAAACACCAACCCACCAAATCTCCCTTATTTAGCCCAATCTCACATCAACATCAACATTTCATATCTCAATCTCCAAACAAATATTCAATTTATCCATCACCATATACATATACACATATATATTCACAAATCAAATTCATATTCATATACCAAATCATGTTCATTAACAAGAGTCTCAACTCTATCATCCATCCAACACATTAATCCATATCACATGCAACATTACATGATTTAACAACCAACACAACCTCTCACAAACATTTCACCATCATTCATACATATTTAACTCAATCCAATTTATCCAACAACCACATCAACATTCCAAAGCCTTATCCTAGGGTCACTAGCCTACGTTTTCACAAAACATTACATTTTAGATACAGGAAACCGAAACCATATCTTGGCCGATTCCCCGCTCAACCCAGAACACTTTTAATTTCACTTTCTTCAAGCCCATGGGGCTCCAACACCACCAAGCTCAGATTTCCAGCCTCACAACCCCACTTCCAAGCTTCCAAAATCACCAACAAGCTTCAACAAGCATCAACATCACATACACACTACCTAAACCACAATTACCACATCCAAACACAACAACTCAATACCCAAATGCCTAAATTTAGAAATTCCATTAGGGTTTGAGATCTCTTACCTTTACCCACTGATCCTTGAGTAATACCCACAAGGAATCAAGTCTAGTGGACCCCTAAAACATGAAAATCATCAAGGAATTGAGTTCCTCAAACCTTAAACCCAAAATTCATATACCAGCAGAAATGGAGCTAGGAAAACGCGATTTACTTACTATATTATTTGAATAGAATTTAAGAGCTTAACGAGCCCGATGTGTGACTGCAAACAGCTCGTCAATCGGAACTCCGGATCAAAAGTTATCAAGGTTTGAAGATGGAATGAGGGTTTGCTTCTTCTTCTCTTCCATGGCTGCCCAGCAGCGTGTTTTGCTTTTGTGGGGAGAAGGAGAGGGCTGAGCCCTCTTGTTTAATGAGGCTTGGTTGGGCCTTGGGCCCAACATGGGTCTGGTCGGCCCAGTTTGGCCCGTTCGGCCCGTTCGGCCCAATTTTGGGCCGATTTCTTTAAATTTGGTGCCAAAATTCTCGTTTTAAATTTATCTATCACGTTAAACCATAAAAATCTCATTTCTCATTTTCTAGAACATATTTTAATTTACGGGTTAATTAGTCATTAATTAATCGGGTTTTACATTCTACCCACCTAAATAGAAATTTTGCCCACAAAATTCGAATTCAGTTTCCTGTAAATAGGTGAGGGTAGTCTGTCCCCATTTCTAATTCTAGTTCTCCGGTGTGTTCCTCCATTCTAACTTGAATTCCAAGTCACTCTCTAATAAGACTTCTTTTCCACAGAGTTCCTTAATGTTTACATTATCAATTCTAATTGGGGCCACTTGAAATTTCATATCCTCTTTTAATTGAACTAGTTCAAATTGTTCTAACACCTCAAACGGCCCATCGTGCCTTGAAATAGTCTCCTTTAGGTCGATCACTCTTTTGTTACTGTCGTCAAACTAGTCTCCAAGAATACACAGCTTTCTCCTTTAAACTCCCTAGGTTCACTCTGTTAGTCTGCATAACTCTTATGCCGGCTTGCGCCGTTAGAACCTTAACTCGATTTTTCACTTAATCTTTCATCATTGTTTTCGGCTATTAGTTCAGAACCTAAGACGCTTGATTCCCTTGCTTAGATCGCTTTAACATTCTTAGTAGCTCTTCATTCTCTTACTGCACATCTCAAACTCTTGACCTTACAACTCCTTTAAAAATTTGCAACCGATTCAGTCTGGTACCTCTAGCTACTGCCTCGACATTCAGCTTTAGACTACAACCTTACCTAACGTTTCCTTCTCCTTAATCATCCTCCAACTACTCTCAGGGTCTTCTTACTGTGGGCGCTTGTCACCATCTTACGATGTTGCCTCCACGTGCATCCGAAACCTCTTCGATGTTGCATGGCAGCAGTTTCAAATGGTTTATTAGGTTCAAAAGTCGTGAGTACTGGTATCGAGATTAGCCTTTCTCTCAAGGTTTGAAAGCCTTCGTCGTATCTAGGTGTCCAACAAAAGGTACATCCTAAGGTATTAACTTAACCGCAGGTAATATGGTTGTCAAGAATTCAGGATCCAAAATTCTGCGTAGTGCCACGGTGTTCCAAAGTCTTGCTCTAGGGAATTAACATTTTAATGGTTTCATCTATGAGTTGTGCGCGACGGAAATTTCAGTACGAGATAATTTTTAATAAAAATATTACGTTCTGATCGACGAACGAGCAACACGAAGGATATTCACAAGAAACCAAAAGGTTTTATATACGACCAAACAGAGTTATACCGAAATAATGAAATGCACAAGAAGAAGAATCAAGGCGCATCTCAAGAAAAGAGCTCAAATCAAGAACCTTTGGTAGAAAGAGTAGAGCGTATAGAGTCAAAGAAGTCTCAGCTGATTTTGAAAAATAGGATTTGCAAAATGAGAGAAACTATACTCACATCAAGTTCCTAAAATTCAAGGATTACGTAGTTATACCAAGACAAGCTCAAGCTTATCTTCGAAGAAACAAGATTTATGTGCGTAAATAGTAAAACCAGAAAGATGCTCAAGTCATTTAAGAAAGAGTCCAAGTAGATTTCCAATGCAGGTCTTAAAAGAAGATTAGATCGGTTCGCGCAGATTCCGTTGGCACACTTCCCCTCGCATAAAGCATCCTGCTGTTCTCTTCCTTCTTCACTGGCATAACTGGCGCTCCTCACAGGAAAACACTTAGTTGGGCATTTTCTCTTCTAATACTCCTTTCAACTCGATCCTAGGTTCTACCAATTATAATGGTGTCCTCGGTTGCGGTACAATCAAAACTGATCCGGATTCCTGCACTAAGCCTATCGCAAAGCTCGCTTTCTCTCCGAGATGGGGGTTCTCGTATACTTTCAGGATTGTCTCGGAAACTCTCTCGCAATAGCAATTTGGTCTCATCCTCACTCGCCTCTCACAGGATCAACAACTAAAGGTTGAATCCATTCCATTCCTCTTCCTCGTAGTTCACCGTCACTGAGTTTTAAACAATAACCCCGCACAGTTCTCATTACTTCCGATCCCTTATATATATTCCAACCGCTCCCGCTACGTCACTCTAATTTGTTTGTCTTCAAGAATTCGGCATTTAGTGTCACTACCTCACGCAGCACCCTCACGTTGGTTCTAAGTTAATTACCTTGGATCCTAATTTGTCTCTTCTATCTTAAGTACAATTAAACACAATGTCACAATATTCCATAGCATAATTGAAATTACATTAGCAGTTTCGCGATTACTTCCACCTCGTGGTGACCGACCGGCACCCTACGATCTCCCTAGTGGACAGTTCCAGGACATATGCCCAGGACGACCGCACTTATAGCATAAGCCCGAACCAAAACGACACGGCCTATTCGGGTGATAGCTTCTGCATTTTTGACAACTTGAATCATCTGAAGCAGCCGCTGACTGTTTTCCTTTTCTCTTAAATTCTTGGCCCCTTGGTGCAAAATTCTGATTATGTTCCCTTCGGTGAAATTTCCAGCCCTCATTTCTTTCCAAAGCAGTCTTCCTTAAACACTCTTCTGCAACCCTACTCTTGTTTACCAAGTCTGAGAAAACTCTGATCTCCGTCGAACCCACTGAACTCAGTATATCACTCCAGAGTTCCCCTTCATATTTGATGCATTTCCATTCCTCAAAGCCTTCCGGAGCACCCTGACAAATCTTGGAAAATCGACATAATTCCTCAAACTTGTTTGTGCATTCGGCTACCGACATTTGACCCTGCTTCAGTTGCAATAATTCAAGCTCCTTAGCTATCCTGGCCGAGTTGGGGAAGTACTTTTTGTAGAACTCCAATTGAAAGGCATTCCAAGGTATTGCAACATCGTCTTGCTGCAGTAGGCATCGCGTACCCTACCACCAATGCTGGGCTTCACCTGTTAACTGATAAGTTGCAAATTCCACACGTTGATTTTCAGGAACTTGTTGTGCTTGTAAAGCCCGTTCCATCGCCTGAAACCAGTTATCTGCTTCTGTGGGGTCCGTTGTCTCTCTAAAGATGGGCGGGTTTACCTTCAGGAAGGTTGCTAAGGTCATTGGCCCCTTCTCTCCTTCACCGCCATTCCCATTACCAGCTTGATTCCCCAATGCCGCAGCCGTAGCCTTTATAGCAGCAGCCATGTTCTCTAGCGTAGTCATAAGGTTCGCGGGATTATTCTCAGGTTCCGTATTACTAGCCCTGTCTCTCCCTCGACTGTGATCGCGTCCACGAGTTGCCATTTGGTTCCTGTTCACACCAAACAAGTGATATCAAGGTGATCAGTCTCAATATCGCAAGTCTAGTGCTTTAAGGTTCTAAATGCATGCTCATGAACTTTATGCTATGTATATCAGGCAGATATCCTAAATAGCACATAGACACGACTCAGAGTATGCTCAGAAGCATAGTCAGCCCGTCCCTCAGGCTCTACAAGAATGAACGGCTCTGATACCATAATGTAACACCCTACCACACAGAGCCTTACACCTAGGATGTAAAACAGAGGTGGCGAGGCGCTACGACCTCGTAAATAAAAATTTAATATATCTAATATAGTGAAAAAGGTTTATAACTAGGAGCCTTTAAAGAAAGGGACAAAATAGAAGTCGTTAAGTCAAAAAGCGTAACACTTCGTGTACGGTAACATAAGCAGGATAGAGCAAGCTAACGAATTTATATACTAAGAGTTCCAAAACACATGTAACAAAACTCAAGACTCGGCTCGCGAAGCTAAACCGGTCTGAGTACATAGTTATACATATATAGATATATATAAGAAAACCCAAAAATATAGAGTTATAAAACCTGAGTCTCCAAAATCACCTCTAAGAGGAATTAATACAGCATATATATATAATAGGTGGAGACAAATAAGTATCTAAATAAATACAAATATCCAAATTAAGCCCAAGAGATGAAGATCTTTGCAATATCAGAAGTTTCCAGCATGCCTCAGCGAGGTGCCGCCTGACCTGCATCTGAAAAACCACAAAACCCGCATGGGTGAGAACCGGAGGTTCTCAGCATGGTAACAGTGCCCACATATCTAACATGTAATGTCCTGGGAAAAAGTCGAAGGCAATCCTAGAACTTCCAGATTATAATCAAAGCGTATAAACAAGTCTAGACCATAAGAATCAAACACAGGTAACTAACTAAGGGTCTCCATTCTAACTACAAATTCCCATTCCAAGTTCTGCAAACCTCCCAACCGCCAACAGTAATTAAGATGCAAACACAAGTATATCAAACAAAGAAATGCACAAGTAGAAAGCAGATAAGACAATTAGGCAATTAGCAAATAATGATGCAGTTAATTTGGGCAATCCAGACAAATCACGCATAATGCATATGATGCAAGCCTGTCCTAGTGGCTGATGAGTCTCATCTGTCGGTTATCAAGCCAACCCAACGCGTTCGGTAGCTAACCCGGACACCGTCTCTCTGTTGCGCGTTAATAACATTAGAGGGATTACGTGCCCTGTCACCGTTAGAGGGTATCTGTACCCTGTCACCAATTTACCATTAGAGGGTATCTGCGCCTCGTCGCCATTAGAGGGTATCTGCGCCCTGTCGCCCATTTACCATTAGAGGATATCGGTGCCCTGTCACCCTTACAACCAGAGCGAAGCATTTCAAACGTACTCACACCCAACCTTTCCATTCATTTTTCATCTATTATATCCCATCATGAATTTACATATACATTTATCCTCAGCCATAACTCAACATTCATCTCAGCAATCCGGCTTAAATTCATAATTCATTCATATTCATAAACCGTCATCACACACAGCCGTTCGGCTCACATCATACTCAGCCTTTCAGCTCATATCACACTCAGTCATTCGGCCCACATCATATACAGCACTCCACCATCCTTCCCAACAACTCATATCATCATAATCCATCATACTCAACATAACATCCCCTTTCTTCCTCCACAACTTACCCTCTTCCCTAGCTCACTCTCATTCACTAGGTATTTTACATCAATTTAAGATTTATGAGATAGAATTGGGGGTTTATAAGTGTGAAACAACATCTCGGAAGGTTACACACTTGTTGGGAAGGTGAATAGCTTGAAAACAAAAGCTTTAGAAGAGAACTGGGTCGCGTGCGTACGCACAGGGGTGTGCGTGCGCACGCCTAGAAGTATTTTTAAACGTGTGCGTACGCACCGGTCTGTGCGTACGCACCGGTCTGTGCGTACGCACAGAAAGCGAAATCTCCATGGTAGAGCGCACGCACAATGTGTGCTAGCGCCACCACCAGAGCGCCATTCCCAACATGTGCGTATGCACAAGGCTGTGCGTACGCACAACTTGCAAAACTCCCTTAGCCATGTGCGCGGACAGAGCTTGCTGGCGCTCCCAGCAGCAGCCCCATTTCCACTTGTGCAGATGCACGGGGCTGTGCATGCGCACAGGCCTCAAGATTACACGGGTTGTGCGCGCGAACAGGGCTGTGCGTGCGCACACAACCCAAAACTCATAAATTCTGCAGAATTTACAGAATTCAGAATCTTGTATCGAACTTCCAATGATCATATCTCCTTCCATAAAATTCAGATTTTCATCAAATTTTAACCATTTTAAAGCTTATGAAATCATCTTTCTTTTGATATAAAAATCATCAAATTCCGAAAATAATAGCTCAAGATATGATCCATTGAAGTTCGTCAAAATTTCATTTTTACCAAAACACATAAACTCCCAATTTTCAAAACATATACTTCCAGTCCCATTCAAAATCAACCAAAAACTCTGTTATCCAACATCAAACACTTTTATCTACCCATTCAAACACCAACCCACCAAATCTCCCTTATTTAGCCCAATCTCACATCAACATCAACATTTCATATCTCAACCTCCAAACAAATATTCAATTTATCCATCACCATATATATATACACATATATATTCACAAATCAAATTCATATTCATATACCAAATCATGTTCATCAACAAGAGTCTCAACTCTATCATCCATCCAACACATTAATCCATATCACATGCAACATTACATGATTTAACAACCAACACAACCTCTCACAAACATTTCACCATCATTCATACATATTTAACTCAATCCAATTTATCCAACAACCACATCAACATTCCAAAGCCTTATCCTAGGGTCACTAGCCTACGTTTTCACACAACATTACATTTTAGATACAGGAAACCGAAACCATACCTTGGCCGATTCCCTGCTCAACCCAGAACACTTTTAATTTCACTTTTCTTCAAGCCCTTGGGGCTCCAACACCACCAAGCTCAGATTTCCATCCTCACAACTCCACTTCCAAGCTTCCAAAATCACCAACAAGCTTCAACAAGCATCAACATTCACATACACACTACCTAAACCACAATTACCACATCCAAACATAACAACTTAATACCCAAATGCCTAAATTCAGAAATTCCATTAGGTTTTGAGATCTCTTACCTTTACCCACTGATCCTAGAGAAATACTGGTGCGGAATTTATGACCACAAACTAATCGGCAAGTACACCGGGTCGTACCAAGTAGTACCTCAGGTGAATAAGGGTCGATCTCACGAGGATTGATGGATCAAGCAACAATGATTGAGTGATTTGCTTAGTCAGACAAACAGAAAGTAGTGTTTGGGTCTCAATTGCATTAAACAGTAATTCAAAAATTCAGAAAAACAAGCAATAAACAAGTTGTGAATAATATATGGAGAAACAGTTAAGGCTTCAGAGTTATCTATTTTTCGAATTGACTTTTCTTACTAACTATTTTAATCATGCAAGATTTAATTCATGGCAAACTATATGTGACTAAACCCTAATTCTTTAGACCTTTTTAGTCTCCTCTAACCTTCATCAACCGCCAATTCCTTGGTCACTTAATTCCAATTAGAGGGTGAAGTTCAATTCTAGTTCTATGCCACAGAAATCCTAATTACCCAAATATAAGAGGATTATATGTCACGTATCCCGTTAAGTCCAGATAACTAGAAATTTAGGAGAATATGTTTTCAAACTGTTGTTCAAGTAAAGAGCTTTTCCAAGTTATACAAGAACTCAATTAGAACAAGGGTCATACTTTCGTTCCACCCAAATTCATAAGATAAAGAACAAAAACAATTCTTGAATTATAAAGCAGTACATGAATTAAAATAGAATAGTAATATTATCAATCCATACAATAGACAAAGCTCTTAACCTTAACAGTAGAGATTTAGTTTGTCATGGCCCGAACCAAGCCATGACTGGCGCTTAAGGGACAAGTCCCTCAGCAAGCCAAACGACCAAATTTTCAGAAAAACGGACAGAACCTCCTCTGTTTCTAGGACCTTAACAATATAAATATTAACTCCCTGTATCAATAATAAACATCCATTTCCAAAGATATTACAAATATAATAGGGTGAGTTTTGCAACTCAGTGAGCAAACATTACATCTATAACCCAGACGAGACAATACAAATTTTACCATGAAAATTATATTTCCTTCCAAAGATGAGGAATTCATATAAATTAATTATGCAAATAAATAGATAAATAATTAAGCAGAATGAACTGAAATGGGAGTTCTCATTCCAGAAGTCAAATCGTAGAGAAGAAAAGAAAGCAAGATGATAAAGGTGAGTTTGATGATACTGGGTGGTTGGTTGCAAGGAGAAGAGATGAAGAAATCTAGTTGGTAAGAGAAGAGAAATGAGGGTTTTACATTTTGATTTTTGAAAGGAAAAGAAAGAGAAAGAAGAACTGAAGGGGATGGGGGAGTGTCGAAGAAGAGGAGAAGAGAGAAATAAAATTTTAAGTGGGGGCATGTGCCCCCCACGTGTTCTCCCATCTCTCTTTTTTTTTCTCACACTCTCTCGGTTATTACATTCTCTCCCCTTTAAGAAATTCGGTCCCCGAATTTCAAACTCATAAACTGTGATAAGTGTGATAGTTACCTTCAGACTCAAACAAATACGGATATTTGTCGCGCATAGCGTCTTCCACTTCCCAAGTTGCTTCTTCTACCGAATGATTCTTCCAAACAAATTTCACCAATGCTATCTCTTTAGAATGTAGTTTCTTTACTTGGCGATCAACTATAGCCACTGGTTCCTCTTCAAATGATAAATCCTCCTTTAGCTCTATGGCTTGTGGTGCAAGCACATGAGATGGGTCGGAAAGGTATTTGTGCAACATTGATACGTGAAAACTGGATGAATCATAGACAACTCAGACGGTAGTGCCAAGCGATAAGCGACTGCACCTATTCTATCTAATATCTCAAATGGACCAATATAACGAGGACTAAGCATCCCTCTTTTTCCAAACCTCATCACTCCCTTCATAGGCAACACCTTAAGAAACACTTGATCACCAACTGAAAACTCTAAGTTATGCCTTCTGTTATCAACATAAGCCTTTTGCCTACTCTGAGCTGCTAATAAACGTTCTCTTATTATGCGAACCTTCTCAACTGCATCTTGTACCAAATTTGGCCCCAAAAGCTTAACCTCACCAATCTCAAACCACCCAATAGGTAACCTACATCTTCTCCCATAAAGAGCCTCAAATGGTGCCATTTGAATGCTGGCTTGATAACTATTATTATAAGAGAACTCGATCAAAGGTAGATAGCTATCCCAATTCCCACCAAAATCTAGAACACAACACCTTAACATGTCTTCCAAAGTTTGGATCGTTCTCTCCGATTGCACATCGGTTTGAGGGTGAAAAGTTGTGCTGAGATCCAGACGAGTTCCTAATGCTTTTTGAAAAGATTTCCAAAAATGAGAGGTAAACTGAGGTCCGCGATCTAAAATAATGGACACTGGAATTCCATGTAGTTTAACTATCTCATCAACATAGAGTTGAGCATACCGAGCTGCACTGAAAGTTGTTTTCACCGGAAGAAAGTAAGCTGACTTCATCACTCTATCCATAATTACCCAAATTGAATCAAAACCTTTAAAACTACGAGGTAAACCTGTTACAAAATCCATCGTAACCCTTTCCCATTTCCATTCAGGCATCTCAATCTGTTGCAATAACCCAGCAGGTCTTTGATGTTCAGCTTTAACCTGTTGGCAAGTTAAGCAATGAGAAACAAAAACTCCTATGTCTTTCTTCATGCCTTCCCACCAAAATAATTGTTTCAAATCTTGATACATCTTATTGGAACCCGGATGAACTGTGTACTTAGAATTGTGAGCCTCCTCCAAAATAGCTTTCTTCAAGTCAGGGTTATCTGGCACACATAAGCATTGACCGCAACGCAATACATCTTGATCAAGAGAAAAGTCTGAGTTCCTCCTATTGTGAACATCTTCCATAAGCTTTCTTAGTTTCGGATCATCACTTTGTGTAACCTTGATTTGTTCTATCAGGGAAGATTGGGCTCGAACATGTGCTAAGAAAACTCCTGATTTTCCAAGATCAAATTGAATCCCACTGGCCTCCAATTGATGGACTTCTTCAATAATTGGTCTCCTTCCAAGAGTGATATGGGCCAAGCTATCCATAGATTTTCTACTGAGGGCATCTGCTACAACGTTTGCCTTTCCAGGATGATACAAAATGGTACAATCATAATCTTTTAGCAACTCCATCCATCTCCGTTGCCTTAAGTTTAAATCCTTTTGTTGGAATATATACTTCAAACTCTTGTGATTTGTATAGATCTCACAGGTCTCACCATAAAGGTAGTGTCTCCAAATCTTTAAAGCAAAGATGACCGCTGCCATTTCCAGGTCATGAGTTGGATAATTCTGCTCATGCTTCTTGAGTTGTTGCGAGGCATAGGCAATAACGCGGCCATGCTGCATTAATACACAACCAAGTCCTATCCGAGATGCATCGCAAAAGACTGAGAATCCTCCAGATCCAGAAGGTAAAACAAGAACTGGTACTGAGGTTAGACGAGCCTTAAGTGTCTGAAAACTTTCCTCACAAGCTTCTGACCATTGAAACATCACATTCTTCTGAGTTAACTTGGTTAATGGTGCCGAAATTCTCGAGAAGTTCTTGATGAATCGCCGATAGTAGCCGGCCAACCCTAGAAAGCTACGAATTTCTGTCACTGAAGTAGGCCTTGGCCACTTCTGAACGGCTTCAACCTTCTTTGGATCCACCATGATTCCATCTTTTGATACCACATGCCCCAAGAATGCCACTTGATCAAGCCAAAACTCACATTTAGAAAACTTAGCATAAAGCTTGTGATCCCTTAAGGTTTGTAACACAATCCTCAAATGATACTCATACTCCGTAGCACTTTTCGAATACACAAGATATCATCGATGAAGACGATAACAAAGCGATCTAAGAAAGGTTTGAAGATTCGATTCATTAAGTCCATGAAAGCTGCAGGCGCATTCGTCAGACCAAAGGACATTACTAAGAACTCATAGTGCCCATAGCGAGTACGAAAAGCAGTTTTTGGAATGTCTTCCTCTTTTATCTTCAATTGATGGTACCCTGAACGCAGGTCGATTTTTGAGAAACAGGTAGCTCCTTGAAGTTGATCAAACAAATCATCAATCCTTGGCAATGGATACTTATTACGAACAGTTATCTTATTGAGTTGACGATAATCCACACATAGTCGCATCGTTCCATCTTTCTTCTTTACGAATAGAACAGGAGCTCTCCATGGAGAAGTGCTAGGACAAATGAAGCCTTTCTCTAGCATATCTTCCAATTGAACTTTTAATTCTCGTAACTCAGTTGGAGCTATACGATAGGGAGGAATGGACACAGGTTGGACTCCCGGAGCCAATTCTATGGAAAACTCAACTTCACGATCAGGCGGCATCCCCGGTAGCTCATCAGGGAACACGTCAGGGAATTCTCTAACAATAGGAACCTGATCAAGACTAGGCACTTCGGCATCAACATCTCTAACAACTGCCAGAAGTCCTTGGTTTTCCTTATTCATCAATTGCATAGCACTCATAGATGAGATGATGCTAGCTAAAGTGGGACAGTCATCACCCTTAAAAACAAAAGGTGAGGTACCCGGTATGTCAAACTTCACAGTTTTGGAGTAACAGCCCACATCAGCATGACAAGCTGCTAACCAATCCATGCCTAAGATGACATCAATATCTTCCATTGGTTCTAAAAGGATCAAATCAGCTAAGGTTTCAATCGCATTAATTCTAACAACACAAGACCGAAACACGACTTGAACCTCCGTGGAGACTCCAAGTGGAGTGCCAACATAAAATGAGTGGGATAACAGTTCAGGTTATTTATCGAAACGAGATGCAAGATGTGGAGATACATATGAATAATGAGAACCCGTATCAAATAACACTCGCACATCTAAAGAACAAACTTGTAAAGTACCTGCCACCACAGCATTAGAAGCTTGAGCATCTTGACGTGTTAAAGCATACACACGTGCCTGACCTCTTCCTCTTTGGCTCCCTCCTCTGTTATAAGTCTGACCCCTGCCACCTGCTCCTCTGCCACTAGGACCAGAAAAATTTCCAATAGACATAGCTGAAGATGATGGCATTGGTGTTGTAGGACGTGCAACACCTGGAGCAAAGCCTCCTCTTGGATTTGGACAATCCCTCCTAAGATGACCAGATTGACCACAACCAAAACATGCACCAGTAGCCTTGAAACATATACCAGAATGGTAACTCCCACACTGAAGACAATAGGGCTAAGCTGGCCTTGTTTGATTTGAACCATGTGCACTAGATTGAGAGGTGCTCTTAACAAAAGGTCTGGAATTCGAAACACTCATGGGAGCAGATCCAGAAGAAGCGACCCCACCAAAAGATGCTTGAGGACGAGCTCGATATCCCGAATAACCTTGCTGATTAGTCTGACCATGATGAGACTGAAATCCTCCTGAACTAGCTCCACCAGAAAATGGTCCCTTCATCTTAGGCTTCTTACCAACATCCTTAAAAGCATTTCTCTCCGCTATCCCAGCTTCAATTCCATAGGCAGAGTTTAGGACATCCTTAAAAGATATGCGTCCGACTTCAGGCATAAGAGTAGTGAACATAGGTTCTGCCAACCCACGAACGAACCGACGTACTTTCATCTCTTCTGAATTTACCAAGTATGGAGCACTCTTAGAAAGTCTAGTAAACTCCTTAGCATACTCAGTCACTGTCATATTCTCTTGCCTTAATCTTTCAAAGGCAATTGCATCTTCTGCTTGCTTGTTAGCTGGATAAAATCGAGCGAGGAACTCTTCAGTGAAATCTTCCCAAGAAGGAGGAGGAAGTCCAGCTGCTTCTTTGTTCTCAAGAAGAGACTCATACCAATATCTTACTGAACCACGCAAGTTGTAGGATACTAACTCAACAGCCCATTCTTTGGTGCACTTGAGAGCTCGAATAGCTTTTTTTGCATCCTCTAGATATTGTTGTGGATCTTCATCCAATGAATCTCCATTGAAAAGTGGATGAATTCAATTTCAAATACTTTTCAATTGGCGGCTCTTGATCCCCAAACAATTGATGAACTCTATGAGGCTGAGGATTTGGTATATTAGGAATTCCTGCCCCACCTCTATTTTGATTTGTTAGGACCTGTAATACCACATTAAGGGTTTGATTCATTCCCCTCAACTCAGCTGTCAAGTCTGCTTGAGCCACTCCTACTGCGGGATTTTCTTGAACTCCCTCACGGGGTATCCTTTCTCCGTGCCTATCAGCTATTCTTTGGCTCCTTGGTCTTTGTCGAAGGGCTCCAAGTGGCGGAGAAACTGTCCTATTGGATTCAGCAGTATCAGGAGCATTAACAGCTCCACCACGTCTCTTCTTAGGTGGCATCTTCCACCTATTGAGTAAATAGAGCGATTGGATCACCAACGACATATGTATATGCAGTTCAAAGACAATAGGACAGACAGAAAGAATTATGAGATCAAAAGATTGAGGATGACTTCCTATAGGCCTCTAGTAACATCACACTTTGTGAAAATGGGCCGACTTCTATTTGCACAATTGTGATCTTACTAAAGGACACTTGCTCCATATTACACAGGAAAACCTAAGGCTCTGATACCACTTTGTCATGGCCCGAACCAAGCCATGACTGGCGCTTAAGGGACAAGTCCCTCAGCAAGCCAAACGACCAAATTTTCAGAAAAACGGACAGAACCTCCTCTATTTCTAGGATCTTACCAATATAAATATTAACTCCCTGTATCAATAATAAACATCCATTTCCAAAGACAATAACAACAACATATTCCAACCATATCCACAACCAAATATATCCAGAATACACATCATATATATATCAAGTTGATAACTAGAGTATATAGTTAAATCCATAAGTCTTACATAACCAACTTATAATTACTATCTAAACAGTTCAAGATTCAAAATAACATAACCCACATGAGGATCCTGCCTGTGACATATGGAGCATTGACATAATCTAAATTTTTGAGCAGAGGTTCCATTACATAATTACTTAGCCCTTGGAAAGAAGAAGGGCTCACCAAAATGACTAAAATCTACTGAGGGGCAGATGGAATGGAACCTGGATTGACTCCTGTATCTGAAAAATATGAGAATATAATAGGGTGAGTTTTGCAACTCAGTGAGCAAACATTACATCTATAACCCAGACGAGACAATACAAATTTTACCATGAAAATTATATTTCCTTCCAAAGATGAGGTATTCATATAAATTAATTATGCAAATAAATAGATAAATAATTAAGCAGAATGAATTGAAATGGGAGTTCTCATTCCAGAAGTCAAATAAAATCTAGTTAGTAAGAGAAGAGAAATGAGGGTTTTACATTTTGATTTTTGAAAGGAAAAGAAAGAGAAAGAAGAACTGAAGGGGAGGGGGGAGTGTCGAAGAAGAGGAGAAGAGAGAAATAAAATTTTAAGTGGGGGCATGTGCCCCCCATGTGTTCTCCCCTCTCTCTTTTTTTTCTCACACTCTCTCGGTTATTACATAGTTGCTCATGGTTCAGAGAGAAAACTAGGATTCTGAAAAACTGTAAAGTGCAGAATGAGGTTCAAGAGAAGAGAAGTCCCTAAAGAGCTGATTCTTTTTCCTTTTATATCTAATCCTAATTAATGTAAATTATAATTTCTAAAACTAAATAATATCTTTTTCTAATTATAAATAAAATAAAAGTTTAAATCAAAATTAAAGGAATGATTTGCGCGAGCCTTTAGACGAGGTTGGGGACCACTGGCTGCATTAAGGTCCATGCTGAACTTGGAATTTCTCAAGTTCAGTGTGGATGAGGCAGTGCTTCCTTTGTTTCTCCTTTGAATCCATGCTGAACTTGGATTAACCCAAGTTCAGCGTGGTGATATGCGTGATGTTTGAGAGGTGCGTTGGACTCCACGCTGAACTTGAAAATTCCCAAATTCAGCATGGAGAAGGTAGTGGCGCTCCCTTTTTGATTCTTCAAGCCCACGCTGAACTTGGAAAAAGCCAAGTTCAGCGTGGAGGAGGCAGTACAAAATGGAAGAAAATGGTATACTATTATATATCGTTGGAAAGCTCTGGAAGTTAGCTTTCCAATGCCGCTAGAATCACATCAATTAGATCTTTGTAACTCAAGTTATTTCTGTTTGAGTGCAAGGAGGAGGTCGGGGTTGACAGCATCATTCGCTTTCTTCCCTTTCTGCTACAAAACTCTGTCAAATCCATCCGAATGCTACTTGAAATAAATAGAAATTTCAAACAACTCAAAGTAGCATTCATAGTTGCTAAAGGTAATTAAATCTTGATTAAACTCAACAATTTGAATGCAAATTCACTAGGAAAAGACAGAGAATATGATCACGCATCAAATACTCACAAGGAATCAAGTCTAGTGGACCCCTAAAACATGAAAATCATCAAGGAATTGAGTTCCTCAAACCTTAAACCCAAAATTCATATACCAGCAGAAATAGAGCTAGAAAAACGCGATTTACTTACTATATTGTTTGAATAGAATTTAAGAGCTTAACGAGCCCGACGCGTGGCTGCAAACGGCTCGTCAATCGGAACTCCGAATCAAAAGTTATCAATGTTTGAAGATAGAATGAGGGTTTGTTTCTTCTTCTCTTCCATGGCTGCCCAGCAGCGTGTTTTGCTTTTGTGGGGAGAAGGAGGGGCCTGAGCCCTCTTGTTTAATGAGGCTTGGCTGGGCCTTGGGCCCAACATGGGTCCGGTCGACCTGGTTTGGCCCGTTCGATACGGTTTGACTCGTTCGACCCAATTTTGGACCGATTTCTTTAAAATTGGTGCTAAAATTTTTGTTTTAAATTTCTCTATCACATTAAACCATAAAAACCTCATTTCTCATTTTTTAGGACATATTTTAATTTACGAGTTAATTAATCATTAATTAACCAAATTTTACAGACCGAATTAGATGTTTACTCTTAAAAAGAATAATAGAAACCCCTTAACGCTACAACCTTCTCATGTCCAAAGGGAACAAAGTTTGTAATGTTAATTAAGAGTCTTATGAAATTTTCATTTTTTTTAATGATTAAAAAGAAACAAATTTGATCACTCTTGATATCTGATTTGCATTCGCAATTTTGTATTCTAAGATCATGTGAAAAGATATCAGATTTTAAACTACAAAAGATATATATATATAATTTTAATGCAACGATAATAAAAATAATTCTGCACGATTTTGTAATCAAATTCATATGTTAAAATGATTTTTTAAGTAGTTAATTTAAAAATTAGTTAGTTTCGATGATATGACCATACTCAATTAGATATTTGTGTAATGTATGAAAATTAAACCTATAATATATACAATAAAATTAGGCGTCTAAACGTTATTTAAATAAAGTCTTCAACAAAAAAATTTTTTTTTGTTGTTTTTTTTTTTTCCTATTCTGCGCACTTCTTTCTTTTAGTGTCGTCGTCATCACTGCTACCATTGTTTCCTTCATCTTCTTCTTCTTTTTCCTCCTTATCCTCTTTCATTATCATCATCGTCATAGTCTTCTTCTCATATATATGTTTAGAAAATTAGAACAGAAATTTTCGAAAGACCACGTGCTCAAAACATTGACAATCAACTAATAAAATATACACAGCACAAAAATTTTGGTGTGCAGCACAAATATTTGTAGAGGACGACATATTCAGAACATTGACTCACTTACTAACAAAATATATTCGCAGCAAAAATTTATATGCTAAGGATAATTAGTGGCTAAGAGGAGGGGGGTTGAATCTTAGCCTCCCTTTTTGTTGCTTTGTAACTTTGCTTTCTTAAGATAGATACAAGAGAGATTTTGAGTTTTGTCTCCTGATACAAGATAGCAACAATAACTTGTTGGAACAAATATAGTAAGATGCAATTAAGTTAAGCAATCAGAAGATATTTTGATTTTGTCGCCTAATACACAGAATCAAAAGCAGAAAAGATGGTAGAGAGTAACACACAGATATATCTTGGTTTGGTTACTCAGTGCAATATAACCTACATACAGTCTCCATCACAAGAATGATGGAATTTCACTATCTTTTCCACAATTTACATACACCAATTCTCCCTAGGATCTATCCCAATCGTATCTGGGACAAGTCTAGATTCTAACCCAAATTGAACTTGACTAGGATTCACCCTGGCTTTCAACAACAAAGTGCTAACCAACTTGCAAGAGAATCCTCTCAAGATCATGACACAAAACAGAAAAAATTTACAAAGAATTTCTGAGATAACTATGGCTTTTTTTCCAAGTCTAGCTAGCTCATTGTCTTTTTTCACTCATTGGCTTTTTCTTACAAATCTCACCATGTTTGCCTTTTTTTTCAATGAAACTCAGACTCATTAAACTGAGAAAAAGAATTACAAAATAAAAACCATGAAGGAGAAGAACAAGAACGGCTCAGGGAGCTATGAAAACCGAAACAAGTGCTCTTTCTCTCTTACTCAATCCTTGGCCGTTCACCCTTATTATAGAGGAGTGAAGCTTCCAAGGTTTGAACCAAGTTGTTTTCTTCTCCATCATCAAAACTAGCAGCGGCGTGGTCAGAGGTGAGAGAGAGCAGAAGTAATGACATGCAACTTTACCTTTCTCTCTCAACCTTTTTCTTCAAGAATCTTGAATCTAAGGCGTTGAGTTTTGCTTTGGCCCCAAGTTTGTTTCTTGACCATGGATTCCCAACAGAGTACCATTGACTTCATCTTTTTCATAGTTTTTAGAAAGGTACTTGTACAGAGTTGATTTTTTCACGGTTTCTTGGTGATTCATAAATGAAAAAATCAGCTTTTGGGATACTCTTATTCGGATAGGATTTACCCCTTTGTTGTAGCCCTTCTTCTTTTTCTTTTTGCTTGAAATTGGAAACAACTTTTTTGTTTTTTTTTTTTTTTT
>NC_029793.2:133469065-133471588 GCF_000816755.2 Arachis ipaensis | reverse complement strand
AAATAAAAAAAAAATCAGCTTTTGGGATACTCTATTCGGATAAGATTTACCCCTTTGTTGTAATCCTTTTTTCTTTTTGCTTGAAATCGAAAACAATTTTTTTTTATCTTCGTTTTGCTCTAGCTTCTGATCTTTCCACTTTCTTCTTTCTTAGTTCAGGGATTTCACGTGAGAATAGTGGAATAGAGAGAAGAAAGAGAGATAGGTTTAAGTGTGGTCACCGAATTGAACTTAGATTGGGCCAACTTATCTTTGTTTCTTTCACTTGGTTCAGTCATCCAGCCTTCTTGGATCAAGATTGGAGTGAATGTAGTGGTACAGTTGAATTGGTATAGGATCAAAGTGTGTATATGTGTGTATTGGTATAGGATCAAAGTGTGTATATGTGTATGTGGGTTTTGATCATTTGCTTTTTAGGCCTGTTTTATTTTCTGCACACTAAATCAAATAAATCATATAAACCATTGATAATTAACCTAATAATGTTTAATCATCATTGATGGTTTCAGTGGCTAAGAGAAGGGGGGTTGAATCTTAGGCCTTTTTTTCTTGCTAACACTTGTTGGATTTAGAGGAGACTTTTCTGTTTTTAGCTCGTCCCTAGCCACGAGACTTTTTCGTTTTGTCTCGTCACTTGGCACGAGACATTTTTGGTTTTTTCTCCTGTGCAGTAGAAAACAGAAATAGAGTAGGAGAGAAGAGAGATTACACCCAGATATATCCTGGTTCAGCTGCTAAGTGCAGTGCAGCCTACATCCAGTCTCCATCACAAACATGATGGAATTTCACTATAACTTTCCAGATTACAAACTGTAAAGTGCTAACCCAACTTACAAGGGGATTCCCACAGAATCATGAAACACAACATAGATGAACAAAGGAACTCTAAGACATCTATGGCTTTTTTCTTTTAATTTTGCACTCTCTGTCTTTTTCCGCTCTATGGCTTTTTTCATACAAACCTCACTGTTTTCCTTTTTCCATGAGACTCAAGACATGACAAAATTAAACAGAAAAATACAAAACAGAATACATTGAAGGAGAAGAAAATCTGTAAGCTTTAGGTAGCTCTGAGAATCCTGTGCCTTGCACTCTCACTGCTTACTTCTAACTCCTTGCTCCAACCAGTGGATGTTCTCCCTTTTTATAGAAGAGAGAAGCCTCCACACTTGAAGCCAAAAATCCAAGCCAACTTCTTCTTCCTTCAAGAAACCGGTTCGGCCACATAGAGAGAGAAGAGATAACCATGCAAAACCCAACATGCAATTACCTCTAGATCTTTCTTGATCATCACCCTTCATCAATTCGAGCTCTCCATCCTTGGCTTGCTCTCCAAGATGGATTTCTGGCCTTTGATGCTTCATGATGATAATGACTTCATCTGCTTTAATCTCTGCCTCAACCATCACTTTGCCACTCTAGCTACTTCCTGTGGTGGTTGAGCAGAATCAAAGACAAGCCATGCTTCAAGAATCTCCCTGGCTGGCCGTGATCTTCTTCTTCCTTTTTGAGCATGGAGAAGCCAAGATTACCTCACCAAATCTTATCCAAAATTGGTGACAATCTCAGCCACAGCTCATTTTTATTTTAGTATGTTTTCTTGCCATCATTGTGATGGTCTTTAGACTTGCTTTCTCTTCCTTTCGGTAGCTCATTTTTGCTTCCATGGCTGCCAATATTTCCTGTGTAATAACCGAAGAGAGAAAGAGATGAGAGAGAAGAAAGAATCTGAAGAAAAAGTAATTCAAAGTGGTTAAACTAATTAATTGAAAATAGCTTGCTTTTGCTTCCCTTAGTTGGCGTGTAGTAATGATGCCTTTAGTCAAATCAATCTTCTCTCACTTGCTTATATTCCCAATGCTTAAATTAGCTTTGAAATCCTTCCAAGAGGTGTAATGGAATCCGTTGGAAGCATTGAGGCTTTTTCTTTGCTTCATGGATTCGGACAAAGCATGAGGAAATCTCATCTTCAAATGGAATTGGGCTTGGTTGCTATAATTATTAAATTTCTGGCCCAATTGCAACATTTGCTTTCCTGATGAGTTTTGGAACGGATCAAGCATAGGAAAACATTCATCAAAATTAAATATGGGCTTGGTTGCAATAACATTTAGCTTGGCCCATTAATATAATAATTAGCCACATAATAGAAAACATGTAGCAAGGCTGATTGTTGGTTTTAATTTGGGCTAGCAACATTTTTATTTTCCGGCCCAATTAAAAACCTGCATCACAAAATTATTAATTAACATATGTTATGTGAAAGTCAAATTAATAATTTTGTAATTTAAATATTTTAATAATGTTTGTTCATCATCAAAATTAAATTAGAGTTTTCCAAACTCATCAATCATCTTTAACACAGTTTAGTTTACTAAACTCAACATATGCAATGTGTGAAAATTTCTATGTTATGTGCAAATATTTATGTATTATTTGCAAAATTTTGTGTTATATCAATAAATTTTTGTGTTTTCTAACAAAAATTTTTGTACTACAAAAGCGCAGAAAAAAAAAAAAAAA
>NC_029793.2:133462862-133468954 GCF_000816755.2 Arachis ipaensis | reverse complement strand
ACATATACGCGTATTTTTTTGTTGAATTTATGCCAACTCAATTGAACTTGAACTTGATTACAAAAACGCTTATACATATAGCATCACCATAATATATATGTATTATGGTTAGAAGTGAGATAAAAGATTAATGGCAAGCTTATCCCAATGTGTGAGAATCTAGTTCATTCATTTAAACTAAAATTCATTCATCCCTCCTTAACTGGTTCCTCTTTCCACAATCTTTTAGTTACCATTATTGCCTTCACTTCAAACAATCAAACATGACCAAAACTTTCTTGTGATGGAGTAACAAGTAGCCACAATAATCACAAACAATACTAAATAATTGAAATTTCACAAACAAAAAAAAAACTCAAAATTGGGTGTGACAAATAAAAAAATAGATAGAACAAATGACAATAGCAGACATATTTAAATCTTATGTTCCAGAAAACTTCATCCGCTTAAACTCTTAACAATCTCCGCGAGCGCAGAATATGTACCGAAAACAGCACAAACAACACCAATTGAGATAATTGTAATGCAGAGTACTGACTGCAGAAAAACACAAAAAAAAAGAAAGTTGAGTTGATGAGTGAATTTGTGGTGTAACAAAAATATCTGATGATGTTTCTTGTAAGATTGTTAACAAAGTATGATTCTATCAAATTCCATTTAATCAATATAGTATGTTTATGCTAGCATTTTGTAGAGGATCCTATAGTGTTATCAATCCAATAGTTTATCATCATCATCATCATCATACCTGAAATCGCGTGACTTTGCCGCGCAAGATTCGTAGGAAACAAGCACAGGGAAGTATCAAAGTCTGTCACCAATGTTAATTCCAGTTAGTTTAATGCTTCAAGCTATTAGTACAAAGAAAAGGAACAGATTAAACTGAAGAAAACTTACAACAAGCATTGTGAGTGAAGATCCAATCAATGACATTACAAGACCTGCAAGATAATCATAATCATGATAATACAATTTTTTTGTAACAGCAGAGTGATTTGTTGATCTGAGAAGTTAATGCCGTTCATCCTAATCACATTTTCCCTTTATTTGTTAGTTACGCATATTAGTTGGCTTGCTTAGATTCTGTTACGAAAATTTTCTTTACAAAATCTTGAAAACAGAAGACAGAGAAAGCGAAATTGAAAAGCAAATAGGCCTGGTTTTGTAAGCAAATTCTCTTGGTAGTAAAGGAAGCATAAAGACTCACCGAAAAAAGGAACAGAAAGGCCAATAATGAGGGTTGAAACTACTAGCCCTGTTCTGATGAAGATGGAATATAGGAAAGACTTGGCATGGCTTGATGGTATCAACTCTTCTAGACTCATTGCTACTGGAGATATAGTCAATGCATACGTGATGCGAGTTAAGCGAAAACATCCTTCTTCGCCAAGAAAATGCAATAGAAGTGAAGTATCATAAATCCGAAATTTAAAGGGCTTCCTAAGAAGCATAAATGTTGAAATATTCATATGGAAAATGTGAAAGGATATTTGGTAAATGGATTAACCACCTGCAAAAGTACAAGTAACAGATAAGATAGTTAGCACATAGCAGTTGATATGCGATGAAATCGACTTAGTTAATGGCGCTCGAACGAGAACAGAGTAGAATGTAGAGTGTGCATACCGTAGTCCAGACAGCAATCTTGGTAGCAACCATTTCTTTGGGCATGTTAAGAGTGAACTGAGACAGAATAGCTTCTCCAAACATTGTGTATCCCATGACAGCCGCTCCGGCATACAGTGCGGTACAGATACCAAAACTATTAAGAAAATAATGATCACAGATTGAGACTTTTATTCCTTTAACAGATATATAACATACCTTGATTTTACTGCTTTCTGCTTCATAGAACAGATTATTCTAGTTTCTTAACACGCTTGTGAATTGTGATTCGTATGTTAAAGACATTAGTATGTTAGTTAGGAATGAATTCATTTTTCCCAGCTAACCAACTTATATCTAACAAACACTATAATATCTCAAGAATCATAAATTATATAACTTGCTAAAGAAAATCCTTGGTTTTTACCATGTTAAGAGCACTGCAGGGAACTGATTTGGATTTGCCATGGATGTATAAATGTTTGGAAACACTGCATGTCCTGAGTAGCAGTATCCATAGAGACCAACAGCAACAGGAAAAGTTGCAAGATTGAGTGTTGTCCCTTTGCTTTGAAAGCCGACATCCTCAATGCCGATCCAGAACAAGCAGATAACCACCAAAACCGACGCAACAACTCCACCGGCTATAACAAACAAGGTAATCATAGGTTACAATATGATTTTTCAAATGATCATAATACCTTTCGAGTATGAATGACTGTTGACAAATGGATCACTGTAATTAGATTCCTTGGAAAGCAAGTCTCACCTGAGATGTAACTGAGAATGCTTAGGTCCCGGAGCATAACAGTTGGTAGAACGGCCAAGGTTGTAATGAGCGCAAACAAAGTATGTGAATCCAATTCGATTCCTCCCAAACTCAAGTGAGCACTTGGAAATAAGGAAGACAAATTGTCACCCTCCAAAATTATATACTCAATGCAACATGCCTGTATGAAGGAAGGAATATTAAAGTAGGCAAAGTAATTTCTATCTGAAAAGAATTGAAGGTAGCTTCTATCTGCTATGAACTTACATACAATTCCACATACAGTACTATCTGCATTCAAGGAAAAAAAATAATAGTTAGCATCAGATTAGAGGTAGCAGATCTTAAACTAGACTATTATCTTTTGTAATAATACTTTGCAGATATTATTTTGAATCTAAGATTCTGTTATCTTACTAGTGAATCTAAAAATTTTGAATCCATAATTGGTTATCTTAACCAAAGTCACAAGCAGGATAATGAAATTCTCAAATATTAACATATGATTCTCCATCTATCAAGGTGTCAAAAGACTTACTGAAATGGCGATACGCCCGGTAGTTCCAAAAGCGGCTTGGCCAATGTCCGGATATGTCTCAATTCCAGGTTCACTATCCAAGCAGGAACGCAAGAGCATCCCGGTATAAAAGGAAATAATTGCAAAAAGGAACAAGATTGAAAGGCCAATCCATCCACCTTCTTTGGCAGCATAAGGTGTAGAAAGGATTCCTACACCACAAAGGACATTTATGCCTGCAAAATCCAAAACAAGATTTGAGTCCATGGTTTATATAGCTTTATGCATTGCATATATATGCATGTTCTGATACCAACATGTCTCAATTTTACACACATCTTATTCTGTTTCAAGTAACTCAAACTTTGGAATTAACTCTTAAATTCTTACTAGTTTATGAGTTAAGTTTTACTATTCAAATTTTTCAGATCAATGTTTCAGAAATGTTAGGAGAAAATGATGTTGACAAGGTGGAATGATTATGAACCATGCTGAGAAGTGATAAATATCACTGGCTAATGTGGTCCCTGCAATCATTCGGAGGGGTTGGTTGAGTTTTGTGGTTGTTGAACTTCTTGAATTACAAATTGCAGCAAAAAGATACACTCCATAATTCATCCAATAAGAAGAGAAAAAAGATACCACTAGTATATTCCATAATTATCCATCCACATCTGCAATTGTGGACACTGTTCTTTGCATATTATCCAGGCTGTTACCTCTTTTTTATGCATGTTTCCTACATTATCTCGATCTTCAACAATGAACAATCATCAATTCTTTAGAACTGAGTTCAATTAGGCCGAGTTTGGAACAAGAGATAGGGCGAGATGTGACACTGAGACGGAGATACTAGTGTGATTCCTTTCAGTCCTACCGAAGAGACTGAAAGCAATCATACTAGTATTTTAAAATATTAACCAAACCGCGCGAAAAGTAACCTAAGTATAGAAACATTTTACTTTTACTTTTTTAAACCAAATTTTAGTTGGATCTAGAAAAAATCTTTCAATCCCATAATAGAAAAAAATCGCAAATCTCTTTTTGTACCTTATCAAATCAATAAAATTGTATCTAGACACATTGATCTGATAATATACCAAAAGGTGATGCTAACATATATATATAAGGAAACTGATGGAATAAACAACAATTCAACCACTTACCATTAAGCACAGCTTGTCCAAAAGAACAATGTCTTGAAATTGGAATTTCATGAGAGACCTTTGATTCCTTCTTAAGGGAAGAAGAAGACCTCCTTGGAGGAATCAAGGCATGAGAGCTACGCCGACGCACGGCCTCATCCTCGGCGGCCACCGGCTGAATCAATGGCTTTGTAACTGATGGAAGTACCTCAGGAGTGTGTCTCCTTGTTAGAGATGTTGAAAGAAAAGAACTGCTTAGTCTTGACAATGAAGGTGTCCCTAGAAATCCAATGTTTGGTGATGGAACACTGCTGTATAGATCAATTGACTGCCTGAAACATTCATCACAATAGAATAAATTAGCATTCAATCGAAAAAACAAAAAACAAAAAACAAATGCCAAGGTTGTTTAATAAATTTTCAACTCTTTTGGCTTAATTACTTGAATAAGATTCTCTCTTTTTCCTTATAGCTGAAACTAGTTAGAAAAGTTAAACACATGAACTGAAAAAAATAAAAAAAGGCACACCAACAAAAAGACTCATGGAATAAAAGGATAGTCCGGTGCATAAGCATCTTGCATTAATACAGGGTCCGGACTCTAAGAAGGGCCGGACCCGAAAGTATAATGTACACAGTCTAACCTGATAATTACATCTGTGGCGGCTGCCTGTTTCCACGGCTTAAACCATGAACTTGAGGTGACACGGAGACAAAGAAGAAAAAAAAAAAGCAGAAATCCAAAGAAAACTGAGAAGAAGGGAGAAGAAAAGAGTTGACCTGTAACTCTGAGGCCATGAGATGTTGTAGGAGCTTGGTTTTCTCTGTGGAAGGTTTTCATTATTTGTGTAACTTGAAGAATCTGAATCATTACCATCACCACCACCACCTTCTACTTTGTTCAAATTCTTATTCTCCTCATCTTCTTCATCACTGTCAATGTAGAAACTGTTCTCTGAAACTGAATTGTTGTTCATCTTTTCCTCCTCAAAACCACCACACAATCAAAACCTGACCCTGAACTATATGTAAAACAGAAAGGAATCTAGAATTAACTAAGTTTCCAACTTGGTATATGTCCAAAATCTTTAACTCTGACTAAATCTTTAACTCTTCATTATGAACCAAATTGGAAAACTACATATATGGTAGGAAATAAATAACATTAAATGAGTTTAATAATTTAATTAACTTTGAAACCTCTCTATAGGATAATCTCAAAGGCCTAATAATTTGTTCGTTACATAAAATTTGCCAGATTTTAAGGGAGGGAAGTTGCTACTTCGTACTTCCTAGTATATATATATATACATCACTGTTTTCAACAACTATGTGTTTTGGGATAAATACAAAACTAAACTGAAAGAAAAGAAAAGAAAACAGAAAAAGGAAGCTGAAAAGGTGTGTTATTCTTCTGAAACCAGAAATTATATGACATGAGTGAATCAGTAATTAAGCACCTTTTAAAGTGTTCTTCTGTCAAGCAGAGAAAAGAAAAGAAAGAAACAAGTTTCTACTTTGCTTTCTCTCTATATGATCATTCACTAATGCTTATTATATTACTTCTTATTAATACTACTATATATATATATGAACAAAGAACAGTTATTTACATTGACACAGAACAGAAGGAACTTTCTCTGCTATTTATTGTGTATCATTGTTGTTTTGTTGAGAGGTACCTTTTTTTTCTACTGTGAAAATTAAACAGCCAAATAAAATCATGACCGTCCATTGTTTTGGAAGAGTAGTTGATCACCATTGATTTTTGTCATAGGACCCATTTTTGTTTTTTCGTTTGTTTGTGTATAAATATATATACATGTTGAAGGTGGTGATTATTATAATTACATGTTGGCCTCAAACTGTGAAACATACTTATCAGATCAGAATATCATTATTGTGAGTTATTCTAATTGTGTAACAAATTATTATACAAATAATACTCAGCAATTCCATTAGCTAACTAACTAAAATATCAGTCAACTTAAACAATTTTTTAAAATTATTAAAAAATAAAACTTTAAATTTTTTAAAATATAATTTAAAACTTGTA
>NC_029793.2:133459200-133462690 GCF_000816755.2 Arachis ipaensis | reverse complement strand
TTACTCCTTTGTAAAAAAATTATCTAAAATTTAACAAAAGAAACATCCCAACTTAATAGTAAAAATATTTTAAATTTTAAAAGAAATTAAAAATATTATCTCTTATATTATAAAAATATACAAAAGTAATATATACAAAAAGTAATACAAATATTATTTTTTTAATTAAAAAAATGAACCCTCCTGAGATTAACTCATGAAATTAAGAATGGTTCCATCTTTTAAATTTAATAGAATTAACTAGAAAGTTAGATAAACAATAATTAAGTCACATTATTCGACGGTTAAATAGAAAATATAAATCTGTAAATGGTTTGAATGAATAAAATCAAAAATTTAATTTAATAGACCGTAAAAATTATAAATAATCATTTAAATAAATTCATGTGTTTAAATAACTTTTTAAAGAGTATGTTTGAAAATTAGTTATTTTGATGATGCAGTAATCTACGATTAATTATATCTATAAAACTCTTTTACAACGTCAATAATACATGAAAATTAAATTGTAAAAATAATTTCATAAAATATCATCAACCAAAACTATATATATGATCTTATCAAAATACAAATTCAAAAATTAAATAGTAAATAAAACAAGAAAATGTCCTGAAATTAAAAAGTTATAATAACTTTAATAAGAAGATAATTGAAAACCTTAGATGGTAAACAAATTCATATGAATGGTGGTCACTTTATAATAATAAACTAAAGACATTGTACATCATTCTAGCAAGAAAATTCTGATTCCAACAAGACATACCGAATCATGTATGTATAGTTCAGCACAAAATTTATTTATTTATAAAAACTAACTAAAAACACTATTAGCAGAGAGCAACAGCATGATCAAGCGATAAAAGGGGCAGAGTCTTTGACAATCGTTACAGGACAAGTTGCATTTGTAGTTACATAACTTGTAACACTCCCCTAGGGGTGCACAGATCCGGCCCGGCCCGAAGGTCCGACCCGGTCCCAAACACTTTTGGGACTAATTTGGTGTGATTTTATCGGGTTTAGGGCCGGGTAAGGGTCTCAAAAATAGACCCGGTCATTATTTCGGGTCGGGTCCGGGCCATAGTTTGGGTCACCCGAAGTCAGCCCGGTGGCCCGGTTATCATACACAATTAATATTTTGTGTTATTAGTGATGGATCATGACTATTCTTATGTGGAATTTAAGTATTGTAAATCTTAATATTTTGTGTTATTAGTCATTATAAGACTATAAGTTAATGTTTTATGTTTAGAATGCATAAGACTTTAGACTAATGCATAATATTGTGTTATTTGTATTGATTTAAATATTTGGTATTATTAGACAATATTAGTATTGATTGTGGTTATACTTTAATTTTGAAGAAGGGTTGGTTCTTGTTATATTTTTCTAAGTGAATTTTACCATGTTAAATAATGGTTGGAGTTTTGAAAATTTGGATATTTTTACATGCTAGCTTACAAGAAGGTATCAACATAATGTAATGTTAACGGCCCGATTTTCACCTGGTATAATTGTGGCCCGAAAATGTATTGGTTTCATCGGGTCTAGGGCCGGATTCGGGTCTAATAAATAGACCCGGTGTATATTTCGGGCCGGATCTGGATCACATCAAACCCGGTTTCACCCGACCCATGTGCACCCCTACACTCCCCGACAATACCCTACAATCAACATGTTTATCAGTAATTTGTTCTCGTTGAAAACAAAAGTGTTAAGCATGAAGGTTTTCAATAAATAGTAAAGTTAGTACCTCTGAATGGCACCCAAGCCTCGGCTACCCATTACCACAGAGTCAAGCTTCAAGTCCTCAATAGTTTCACAAATTTTAATCTCAAGAATAATCAGCAACAAAAATTAAAAAATAGCAACAAATAATCACCCTAAAAAAATAGTAGCAGCAGAATAACAATAGAAATTAATAATTTCACATTCAGAAATCAAGAACAATCAACAACAAAAAAAAATAACAGTAACAACATAATAATATAATATCAATGATTTCATATTCACAAATTACTCAAATCCAACATTCAGAAGTCAGAACAGAGCATAAAAGGAAAAAGAAACCCTGTAAACAGTGCCACTAACTTTAGATAGGGCTGACAATCTATACCCTACCCGCAAGTACCCAACTCGAACCAACCCGTTCGGATAGAGTTTTCTACCCTACCCACAGCGGGTAGGGTAGGGTGCGCTACGAGTTCACCTGCAGGTAGGGTAAGATACGGGTTTAGGGTATATCCTACCCTACCCTACCCGCAACCCTAATATATTATATAATATCTATGTAAAAGTCATGTATGTAGTGAAGAAAGTGAGTGTTGAACCCATAATCTTTCTCTTATAAAAATTTGAAATAATCACTAAACTAATTGATGATCATATTATTTGTAATTTTATTTTAGATTTCTTTAAGATTATATTATTTTTATTTTTAATTTGAATTTAGTTTTTTATTTTCTATTTTATTCATATGTATGAAATTTGGAATGGTTGAATTTTATATTTACTTGAATTTTTTTTATTTTTCTGCGGGTAAGGTAGGGTAGGGTAGGGTTTAGAACTTTAGGGTGCGGGTAAGATTAGGGTTGAGAAATTCTCAACCCACGGGTAGGGTTAGAGTAGAGTCCAAACCCTACCCTACCCTACCCATTGTGAGCCCTAACCTTAGACGAGGGAGAGAGCGACGAAGAGTAGGACGACGATGATGAGACGACAGCAAGTGGCAACACGACGACGAGCAGCTCAAACAGAGAAGCCACAAGAAGATGGACGACGTGCCGAGATAGAACAGACAACCACGGAGGGAAGAAGAAAGTCGCGGAGGCGCCGACAAACACGGATGACGGGGGTGGAACCTTTGAAGAAGCTAGAATTTTGGTTTTGGGTGCTTTGAACTTTGAAGAAGGGTTTTGGTTTTGGATTCCCTTTCTTTGCTAAAAGCCTTAAACGCACGAAGGAGGGGTCGGGGGAAGGAGGTGTGACTCACGCGTGGGGTCTGGGTTTTTTTCTTGCAAGCAAAACGGCGCCGTTTAGTAAGAATCAGCCGATTCCTCGCACGTTCCAACTGGTTGGTTTTTCAGTCAGTTTAATAATTTTTGGACAGTTCTCTAACTGACGGTTTTAGATATGGACCGAAATGTTTTCATCGTCAATTCTCGATTTGACCGGTCAGTTCGGTCTAATTTTTAAAATCATAATAAATATATGTATTATTTAATTTATTTTTTTATATATATTTTATATTTTAACATATATTTTATACTAATTACTGATTTTTGTGAAACATTCTATGCAAGTTGCTCTATTTATTATATGTATATTCCATATGTTTCTGAAAGATACTTGCGGATATTCCAATTGTTCCTAAGTAGGTTAGACTAGACATATATAAGAATAAATAAATAAAAATCATACCTCTCAAATAAACATGTTATCTTAAAATACAACCAAATTAAGTATATTTCAATTCAAATCTAATGGATAGGGT
>NC_029793.2:133458788-133459133 GCF_000816755.2 Arachis ipaensis | reverse complement strand
AGGAGCTAGCTAGGGGGCCTTGAGACATTTGATTGAGTAGTGCTATTGAATTGTTGGATCCAATGCAAGAAAGAACAAAGCAATAATTCCTCCATAACCATGAGGGACAAGGAACATGTGATTTTCCTGAAAGCATGTTTCAACCTTCCTATATATATAGAGAGAGAGAGCACTGCACATAATTTATTGCAGACAAGATCAATGTTGGAATCAATCAGCATCACTGTAAAAACTCGCATGTAATTTTCATATATAAGATAGATATATATTTTGACACTGCAGAATCAATGACTTGAGAGAGTTGAGAGTATAAGTAAAACGAATACAGTAAATCAACAACTTTAT
>NC_029793.2:133456719-133458512 GCF_000816755.2 Arachis ipaensis | reverse complement strand
ATCGAGATAATAATTACTATGTTTACTGCAAAGTTGGAGAGTTGGAGTTTTTAAATTATTTATTCATTATTATTTATGAAGGAAAAAAAAACTATATTTATTGATTAGAGATTAGAGATTAGGTGTGACAGCTAATTTAATGGAGTAATAAGGATTGTAACATGAATGATTAATGTGAATAATAGGGCGTGGTCGATTCTCCACTTCCTGTACTTGCCAAGTGTCTGTCAATGAATGCATGGTGGGATCAATCTCTATGTATTGTACATCTCTGCAAATCACATCCTCACATGCAAATCAGATTTGCCTTTCATTCTTTTTTTTTTTCCCCTTATTTATTTAATTTTTTCCAACCATACTTTATTGTATTTCTTTTGAGGGTTTGCAAGTCTTTATGATTTGACCTAATTTCTAACCACATTTCTATAATTTAATTTTTTACTCACATTATATTCTTATATATGTTGAATAATTTATAACTTAATATTACAATTTTTATACTTTTAAATAATTTGTAGTGCGTTGTTATTATTGATATCGGATTTCGTAAAATCAAAACATAAAAAAATATTCAATTTGATAAATATTGGAGATTTGATTAAAACTTTTAAATTATGATGAAGTATATAATAACTAAAAAGGAAGTTAAACTACACAAATACCCAAGTATATATATAAATTAAACATTTATTCATTTTATTTTTTCTTGTGCACCTCGTCCATTACTTTAAATTTATACCAAAATTTCTAATTATATATATATTTTTAAAAGTGTGCCAATAACTTAAAAAGTGTGACGAGAAATTATCGCTATGTTTTTTTTTCCGACATATTTTAAAAACGTGGCAATATATATAATATTTTTTGGTAGTACATTATTTTTCATATAGCACTACATTAATAAATTGATATATCTATTATAATCATTCTTCATTTAAGAATAACAAAATAAATTATTCTAAAGGACTATATTCTTCTCTTCACTATATATTACATATATCAGTCCGATTAGATAATAACGAGAAATTTCTGGAAACACCTTTTCAAACAAAAGTACATAACACAGCTACTACAAATCANNNNAGCATATTAAAGATAAATTCATCAAAAATTCGAATCTCATTTAAAATTTATCGTTAGTTAATGCATATACAAAGTATAATTTAATCTCCTAACACTTATTTAAGTAAACGAATAAACTAACCGCTCGATCAACCTAACTTAATTTTAATTTGGCCATCTCTTCATCACATTTTGATTTATATTAATTCGCCAAGTGTCATGATTTCAAATTACTCATAATTAATTAACATCAATCATCCATATATATAATGGATTTTTATTTTTACATCATTATTATTATTGTATAATTAATATTGTATGGCAGTTGGTTCAGTGCCACAATATTCATTGAACTTGGACATCCCATGTACATATACTTCAAAAGAAAACCCATCTAACAAACGCAAATGGTATAGTAGTAATAAAAATTTCTTTCCTTTATTGTGTAAATTAAATGAACCATGGCATGCTAATTAATTTCCTTTTTAATACATCTACCAGCAGGTTAGTTGTGCAATTCAAAAAAAAAAATTGAAAACTAGTAGTTGAAGCACTAATTTTAGGCTCATCTATAATTTTTTATGAAAATATTTGATAACCAAAATAAATTAGTAAAAAACAGTTAGAATTTATTTTATTTAATATTAATTAATTATTATAATAATTAATAAATGTTAAATAAAACATATTTTGATTTTTCTTTTTTAATTTCTCTAGTATTATCGAATTCT
>NC_029793.2:133456134-133456690 GCF_000816755.2 Arachis ipaensis | reverse complement strand
TATTCTGTTTGGTGTAAAATGGGAGACAGAAATTGAAACAAGAATGAAACTCTAATTTAATTTGCACAAAGGGTAAAATTGAAATTAATTAATTGAAATGAAAGTATTTTATGTATAAAATGTTATTAAAGTTTCAGTCTCCATCTCTAAAAATTTCAGTCCCCTGTGTCCCTACTTTTTTGAGGTACTGAAATACTGAAATTTTAGAAACAGAGACAGAAATTTTAGTACCAATATCTGAATTAACAAACACAATACTGAGTCTCAATCTCTCAATCTCTGTCTCAGTACCTCAAAACAAACGCTACCTAATAGATTACTTGTGATTCATTTATATATATTTGCACATTAAAACTGAGGGACGACATACAATATTAAGATATGAAAGATCTTTTAATTTAAACTTATATCCAGTAGCTATTGATGTTAGTTGTTAAATAAAGCCAAATGTAAGTTAGATATACATGTGAATGGTAAAACATCTAGTTTTGACCACAGAATATATACACATGGCATATTTTTATATGAGGCTTAACATTATTATTTACGAAAAAAT
>NC_029793.2:133455642-133456013 GCF_000816755.2 Arachis ipaensis | reverse complement strand
ATTTTAACACTCCTCTTATTATATATTTGTAGAATTAAGATATATATATATATACATACTAATACTTATCTCGTCTTGTGAGGAATAATAGTTATCAATTAATTTATAATAGACCTCATCATCATGAATAATCAACACCAACTTTGCATATAAAGACATGCACTTCCCGCTTAGTGTAACTTGGCAGATCAGCGTAATTTTTATGCATTGTTTCATAAGAAACCCTCATATCACTGTAGGTCCCATTTTGTCAACCTATCCAATAATACTCTT
The DNA here is from genome assembly GCF_000816755.2 of Arachis ipaensis. Classification (NCBI taxonomy): domain Eukaryota; kingdom Viridiplantae; phylum Streptophyta; class Magnoliopsida; order Fabales; family Fabaceae; genus Arachis; species Arachis ipaensis. Next base: position 133,455,740 of record NC_029793.2, on the reverse strand, counting down.
CTTTTTCCTTGCCATGTAGTACAAGGTTCATTATTATTAATTGAATTGTATTTGTGTAATAATAATTTTTTTTTGTTTGTATATATATATATACTTTC
>NC_029793.2:133453487-133455600 GCF_000816755.2 Arachis ipaensis | reverse complement strand
ACATAATATATATGCTCTATTATTTCTTTTAGAGTAAATAAATAAAAATACATATAAAAGAGTTTATTATGAACAAAAATACACATTAAAATTTATAAATATTAAAAATATACTCCAAAAATTGATTTTGATGGATAAAAATATTAGGTGAATGCTACCCAACCCCCTCTAAAATAACATGTAAGTTACCATTTATTATGTGTCACATTGTAATTGGTCCTTATCTTAACCATAGTTGGGACAAAAAGCGCCAACGTCATCACCATCTACTGCCCTCCCACACAACCTCTCTTCCCAGTATAGCTAGCGCCTCTCTTTGCCATGGATCACTTATTACCCACATAATTAATGGTTAATTTGGTTATTAAATTTTTTTATTAAAAAAAATATCTTTATTTAATTACGTAATTTTAATAATATATTTATTTTTTAAATAATATATATATGATAAAAAATATGTTTATTTGTTTGGAGTACAAATTTTTTTATTATATTTATATGTTCATGATTTTAATTATACTTTTAAATACTTTGAATAGATTTATTTTATTATATTATATTATATTTTACATATAAATATATGTTCCATCACGTAATTAAATAAAGATATATTTTTTTAATAAAAAAATTTAATAACCAAAATTAACCATTAATTATGTGGATAAGCAGTGATCCATGGCAAAAAGAGACGTTGGCTATAATGGGAAGGACGACGAAGTTATTGGCGATGGAATTCAACGACGTGACTAAGGGATGATGCACTAAAGAAAGAGAGTTTGTGTGAGAAGGCAGTAGATGGCGATGACGTTGGCGCTTCTTGTCACCAACGCGACGGTGCTTGGAATGAGTGGAATGTGCTTCAATTAACGGGAGTAGAGCTTTGATAAATCTGAAATAATAAATTATAAAATAACCCAACTATAGTTAAGATAAGAACCAATTACAATGTGAAACATAATGAAGGGTAACTTACATGTTATTTTAGAGAGGGTTGGGTAGCATTCACCAAAATATTATACTGATAGCGGATGTGCAACAAAATAATCTTTAAAATGTAATGTGATATTTATAATTTTTTGTATATATTTTTATTCATCTCAAATTTTTTTATTATTAAAATTAAATATAAAGAGTGTCCAACAATATCCTTTTTGTTTAAATATTAAAATTAAATATCACTTGATGAACGTTGGGATTTGTTTTAATTTGTCACAATCCAACCCATCACATGACATCGCATTATTATTAATACGTATTTTTTTATATTCATAGCTAGCACAAGGTATATCAAAATGTTGTCACCAACTAGGAATTTGGTAGGCTGAGCAGGGATAGCGAGTACGATCAAATTCGAATCAAATTAATTAAATTGGTTTTAGTATTAATGAGTAATCGAGTTTAATTGGAACTAAATCAATAATTTTTTTAGCAGTTGATTCGAATAACAATTTTAAAGGTATAAAATTTGAATTAATTTGTAGACTCAGATTATATATTAATTAAAAAATTATTTTTTTTAAAATATTATTTTTATTGTACTTTTGTATATTTGGATTTTAATGTGTTTAGTTTTTAATATATTTGGTGTTTAATATATTTGGATTATTTCTATTGATTTTACATGTTTATTGTACTTACAGAAATTTTAAGATAAAAATTTCGTTTTTTTTTTATGAATTTTTATTTCATCGAATACCTAATTACCCAAACCAAACCAATCTATTCTTAATCAGTTTGGTTTATTAGTTCGGATACATATACAAAAAAAATATAAATTCAAACCAAACAAAACCAATTACAATTTAATTGGTTCAATTATAATTTCACTTAAAATCCGACCCAACTCCACCGCTGCTTATTATTTGATCAGCTGAGTCAGCTCAAATTCTGTGGTACTACTTCTCTTCATATTTTTTGCATGTGTGAGATACATTATCTAAAAAAAATAATATAATAAAGTGACATTATTTTTCTTGACTTTGGTTCTTTTAATTTGTTTCCAGTATATGTACGTATCTAAAGTATTCAGATAAATGATCTAAATTAAAAAATATCTAAATGTATTGAATTCAGATAAGATCTATCATTTCGAACAGAAAATGAGATGAGAGCT
>NC_029793.2:133451291-133453344 GCF_000816755.2 Arachis ipaensis | reverse complement strand
ACGTTCCTTTCTTTTTTTTTTTTCTTTTTTCTTTTTTTTTTAAAAATTCGATATTTTTATGAATCAAAACAATTAACTTGTCAAATTCGTCTTCTATATATGTATATATTATATTGAAGAGTGCTAGGAGTCAATAATTTTTGTAATTTATAGTCATTAAGTAGTCATTAATATTTTTAATGGTGTGAAATTTTATCCAATAATATGAGATTACTCATTTTTCTTTTACTAGTTACATGCTAGCCAAAATTTAATAAAGTTGCTGCCCTAGACTTTTCTATAATTTATATGTTCCACAAAGAAATTATGTATTTTATAATTTGATCTTATATGTGTGTATTGTAGACTATATACAAAAACCATATATATAGCAATTATTTGAATTCTCTTTTCTACTAAACTTGAAAGTAATAGTATAATAAGAAATTAAATAGGTTAGGTCTAATTCAATTCCGTTTGGAAAAAATTTTCTACTACTTACAAAGACTATTAAGCTCTTATTTTTTTTGGCAAAGTAAAACTTTATATATAGGAATGAGTTATTAAATTTAGGGTGAATACCCCATTCGGTCCTGACAATTATCTCGAAAGGACAACGAGATTTTCAATCCAATTTGGCCTCTCATCTTTTTTTTGGACAGATTAGTCCCTATGCAAAAAAAATAACATTAACTTTTTTTTGGCACATAAACTTCGTTATCCTTTCGAAATAATTGTCAAGGATGGAGTTGTATTTTTTTTTATCGGGGCTGTTTTGGATTTTTTTTTTTTATATTTTACTCTTTTTATTTTCCTAATTAGACCATGCATAATGGAGCTGCAATCTCAACGTCATCTAGGTCAAATGTGTATGGAAGGAGAAAACTGTTAAAAAAAAAGATCTTACTACTATTTATTGGAAGGTGGGAGGAAAGTGGAAGAGATGCATGACGCATGTGATGTGTCGTTTATACTTGTGTTCCGATAAAAGTATAAACCCTAACAGTGACGGAACTTAGTTCAGGCAAGGGGGTTATAGGCTCCAAACTTTTTATAAAAAATTTAGTAGTACTTTTTTCATATAACTTTTACAATATCAACACCTGTAGATAGTTCTTCTACTTTAATGAATCACGAAGAAAGTGAGATATAACCTTCAAAAGTTCAAAAAGTTACATCTGATGACTTTAATCTTAACTTTTTGGAACGAGATCTTGAAAAACGGCTTTAAATTTGACAATATCACCCAAACCAGAGAGATGAGATTAGACGAGCTTATCTTAAATGGGGTATATTAAAAATATTTTGACAATTATTTTTTATTTGCCCCCCAAAATTTTATTTCAAGTTCCGACCCTAACACTTTTGGGTTGCCAACTAAGTAAACCGTCGGTATCAACATGGATTTCAGGTATTCTATCATTTCTATGTCACATTAAAACATATGGTAAAGATTTAAAATGTATTTGATTTTGTTTTTAGAATTTGTTTGAAATATTAGGAATTAAAATTCATTCAAAAATTAAATTTTTTTTTGTTTTGAAATAACTAAAAATAAATAATTTAAATTCTTTTGAGAATTTTAATTCTCATTTTCTTTTGATTTGTAAATTAAACCAAAAGAGTTATACTAATTCCAGAATGTTCGTTATCATTTTGAAGTATACTAATAATCAGCGAGTTCAGCTCTTCACTTTTTGTTGACACCAATATTAATTAATTGTTTATTTTACAAACATGATTGCGGTATCCACAATAATCGATTGCTTTAATTTATTAGCAAAGTATGATAATTACATAAACTTATTTTTCACTTATCATGGAGTATGATGTATTGATCCACTAAATAATCCATAGTATCATCAAACAGATTAAACTTTTTCCACTACGTACTGTGAGCACATGATTCATTCAATTATGCAAGCTCCTATATACTGTTTATTATATTTGCATTGATAAGCAATTATTTATATAAATTGTCAATGAATTATAATTCAAATAATATAGTCTTTTTATATTTATTTAGATGTTGTGAATTTAAATCCCAATTCTAATTTTAAAAAAATTATTCACA
>NC_029793.2:133450283-133451235 GCF_000816755.2 Arachis ipaensis | reverse complement strand
CCACTAAATTTATGTCACTTATTTAGCTCAAATTTTCGAAAAAAGAAAATAAATGTCTTCATTTTGGATTATCTAAGTATAATTTATATAGAAGTATATATATAAAATATATGAAAATAGATCTTTTGTAAATTCTGATTATTTTAATTTAAATGTTTACACTAAATATATAGAACATATATATGTGTGTACCTTCACCTATAAATTATGCGTTTTTGCCAAATGATTATGACATCGCATTAACAAGCGTTTTTCTTGTGTAACTCATTGAATACTACTGATGGCAACTACTTTTAGAAACAACCTAAACAAGAGAATGAAAGAACTACTTAATTAATTATACACACAATGCTCCAGCACCATCATCTTTATCCTTATCTCATTTATTTAGAAAACTAGAATCACATACATCTGTCAGATTTGAAAGCAAAGTTCCTAATATATATTCCGTGAATATATAGCTTGTAATCAATTTTTGATGAATTGGTACTTCTAGAAAATTGCTTAATTTACATCTTTGAAGGATTTGAAAATAAGTTGATTGAGCTTTCATGGACCCTTTTTCTTAACAAGGAGTTCTTAATCCCTTTTTTTCTTTTCCTTTTTTGATAATGATATTTAAATTTATAATTCTACATTAAAAATGTTTCAAACAATTATTTAATTATATTAGCTATTTTGAATGATCATTTATACCATATATATATATATTAAAAAAATTCATAACAAATACGAGTTTATGAGTCGAATTTAAGTCAATTTCATAAATTTATTTAGACTCACGAATTTGACATCTTAAATGTAGGTAAAATAGAAGAAATACAGTAAGAGAAAAAAGAAGAAAAATCTATTTTGTTTAGACCTTTGTATTTGCTGGCACTTTCTTCTATTGGGTTACTTGTAGTGTTTGGTCTATTAAGAACTTTAATTTTATAGTAAAAATAATTCTAAA
>NC_029793.2:133438363-133449944 GCF_000816755.2 Arachis ipaensis | reverse complement strand
TAACAAAGACCTTTCTTTTAAATAAGTTATCATATTTCTCTAACATTCTATGAGAATCATTACATTTTTTTCTAAGACAATAATAATTATTGACTATAGTCACATGATTTTCATATGCTTAATAAGGATTTCTATTGGTTTGGTTTGGGTAAAACTACAATGTACTAACTACAACAGCGACTTATCCCGCCATATGCATTGATCATAATTATGTTTTGCACATTTGTATATACTCTACCATTAACATCTTCAAACGACGCCATTGACCCCATGTATCTTGTTTACAGATACATTGATCCATTTCAATTTGATATCTGCATTAACATCTTCCAAGAAGAGGTTAGTATCATAATTATGTTTTGCACATTTGTATACTCTGCCATTGACAAGATTAAGTACTAAATTTAAAATTTAATCTATGTTAGTCTCTATAATTTTATCAAATTTATAATTAAATTTTTATATTTTTTATTTTAATTAGTCCCAGAAAGACATAAACCATTTGGAATAATAGAATATTCTATTTTCAAACTAAAGATACCATAAATAATTACTAAATGTGTAAATGTGACTCCGCCTCTTTTTTCATAATGACAAAATAGTCCTTTATACCTGCAAAATAAATCATGCTATTTTGTTACCTCTCTCTCTCTCAACAGAGTAATTTAACCCCTTTTTAACTGCCCCAATTGTTCTAATGAGCCTACAATCGCAACAACTATTTTTGCAACAGCAATTTGAAACCTTAAATTTCAAACCCAAGAGGAATTGTGGCAAGGATCAGAATGAAGGCTTTTAATCAATGCTGGAAGTTACATTGGAAGCATTAGACAGTGTATTGAAAACAAAAAGACAATCAACAACAGTGTTGGGAGAAATCTAGGGTGTCAATCCATACTAGAATGCAACCCACGCCTTTTTCTTACAACCCTCTTTTGAGTTTTGATTTAGAAGAAGTTGCGCAGTGTCACAGTGCAATAGCTTTGCAAGGAACAGGGGTCTTCTTCAGTTTCATAGCTTAATTCATTCATTGACCTAATTGCCCTTTTGCTTCAAAACCATTGCCGTTACCATCCAATGTTTCTTCTTCCAGCTCAAACCTTTTACTATAACCATCATTTCCATGCCAATTTTTTTTTCTTTTTCTGATACCCAATTGAAAAAAGATTTGAACTTTGTAATCAAATATGTCAAAATTTGATGTTCCCAAAACTCCAAACAAAGAACCCTAAATTAAAAACTGAAAAAATAAGAAAAAATTCAGTTCTTTGAACTAAAGGAATAAAAATTGAAACATTGAATTTAACAGTTGTTGAGGTAGACGACGACAAATACAGCGCCATCATAGAACTGAGGGTGTAACCATGGAACTATGGAAGTGTGAATGTGTGATGAAGTAGAAGTGGAGTGCACATGTTGAGGCTCCTTGAATTCGAGATTCTTGACGAAAGTTGGCTTGGATCCATGCAAATTAACAACATTTCAGAAGCAAATAGAAGAAGAGAAGAGGAGAAAGGTTAAGGGGATTAGGTTCAGACAAGTACGAGGGTTATCTAAAGTGAATGGGATGGGTATAATTGTAAATTCACAACTTGTCAATGTTTGTTACGTCTACTGTCAATAGGGACCTAATTGACCTAATTAAAAAATATTAAAATGTTTGGGGACTCAATTGAAGAGGAAAAAGTTATACATACCTAATTGTAAATTTAGTGAAACTATATGTACTTACAGAATAATTTAACTTAAATTTAATCACTTCTAAAAAACTAGCTAACAATTTAGCCTAAATGGTAAAATGACTAGCATTCAATCATTTTTGCTAAGGATATCTATTTAATGTATCGTGTAAGCTTACTTTTGAAAGCTTGCTTAAAGAATCATTTTTGTATGTGTATCATCAGATTTTGGGGAAGGTCTTTGTTCCTCATGTCAATTGTGATTCGGACAAGGCCGAATGGTCACATCAGAAAGGTTTAAGAACTATCCCGCAATGTGGGGAAGCTAACTCCCTCTTTCAGATGGCTTACCGCGGTGGGACATAACCACTTCAGAATGTTTGGACCTAAAACCTGATCAAGGGAAAAAATGTTCAGTAAGTATCGCCGAACCATCGATGCATACATGCAAATCAATTATGATGCAAATAGTTAAGGGTTGCGAAAGAGACCGAAGTGATGTTTTTGTATGGGCTGATGTTGAATGGATGCCGGTAGCTCTGCCCAGATTTCATAGCTAGCCATTTTGCACGTTTTCCTTCGTAATACTGGCAAATGCGCCAAACCAGATAAATTGAGAGAGATTAAAAAGAGAATGGAATTATTCTTAATTGAATATCTTCTAAAAACCTACCTCTATTGTTGTCATATTATGAAGGGTGAGGTACACATGCCATCCAAAAAGAGTCAACAGGGTTGTGGTCAACCCGATTGCCATTGTCCCGTACATAACCTAAACACCATTCACAAGTCTTAATGTTAATTCACAATATAATTAAAAGAAATATAGTATTAAAGAAAATAATAAAGAGTCAGTCAACTTTTTGGAATGTTTTCGCAAGAAAACCATGTTAATATTCTAAGAAATAAAACCCCTATTATTCTCTTTAACTCTAAATATAAACATAAATAAAATTAAAAGAGAAAACCAATGGCTGGGTTATGTGGGATGAAACTGTGTAGACAGAGCAAAAAGTAGTAGCAGACCAATGCCAAAGATAGCCAAAGCATATTCTCTTTGAGGGATTACAAAACAATCAGTTACAGATACATAAAGCAACCAAAATCCCTTATGAGACTGTTTCGACATGTTGAAATTGATAGTTTTCTGCTCATGACAATGGTGATGGCAATGAAAAACAACCTAATGAACAGGTATCTTGAGTCTTGATCTTGGAGGAGCATTAACAGAGTAGGAAATGGTTTACCTCACTACAAACACCACAGTTTCTACTGAAAAAAACATAAAGAGTGACACAAGCGACACAAGCAACAGATATCCAGACTGGCTGCCAGTAACAAACACAAGCGATTATCATGAGTCATGACCAACTTTGATTGCATAAACCCAATACTATACTAGTTTGGTGTGTAAGTAACAGTATGTAAAGGTTCCTAGCTTGTTATAAAGTAGGCCCAGAGGATTGAGAATATTTCAAATTATTCGGAAAATAATGTCCATACCCCAAAAAAAAAAAAGGGAAACTAATTATACAAACCGGAATAAAGCCCAAGAATTCACATCTCTTAGTTTGAAATACTCTCAACAACAACCAAAGCGATAAAGGGGAAAAAAAGGGATATATATATCGGAATATCTGCAAACTATTGCATTCAACTTACATAAAACATTTTAGAAGAGCTCCCTATATCCATCAGAAATACAGAGCATATAAACAGGATCTGCACATTGCAAAAGCCTATGTCAACCGATATCCCGTCTGTTGCAAAAACAAGTAGATGCCAAGGCAAAAACATACCATGGAATGAATACTCGCCAAGGTAGCATATGATGTAAAAACAAAGAAAGCCTTGTAATTCCAATAACCAACACAGTTATTTATCCACAAGCAGTGATGATCCTACATCGAATTTGGCAACAAAACTAAGGTAAGAGTTAAACTTAATTTCATTCCTGCAAATGCAAAACGGAAGATCAAATTTACGTCTATTACCAATAATCAACCAACCTACCATTTTCAGAACACATTTTTTGCAGACTCGACAATGATGAGTCCTTGGAGGCTTGTATCCGTAGCACTTGTCACATTTTTTCCGCTCTGCATTCTGCAGCATTTGTTAAGGGACTCGGTAACAGATAATAAGAAACCAATACACTTAAGAGCTAAGCTAACAATATCAACAACTTGCTCTATACAAATGAACCAGCAACTTCTGATAATGCATTGATCAATGGAATGGGGAAAATACCACAGAATCTAATCACATAAATCTAGATATGACTGAAAACAGCTGTAATTTAAGCACTGAAACTGTTTGCTAATCATAATGGCTAATTTGAAACACTAGTAGCATTGATCAATTCGCAATATAAGAATTAACTGAGTCCTACTTGATTTACATAAAGGATATGCAATTAAGAACAAAATCCATGCAGCTATAAGCACATTACAGAAAAGGGCAGAAACCAAACAGAGAGAAAAGCAATTAAGTGAAACCCCAATTGGAAATTGAGCAAATTGGGAAAATGGGTATTACAAAAAACTGAAAAAGCTTACATCTTTGGCGGAACCCTGGCCTTCAACATCGGGTACATAGGAGGAAGGGACGTGACCAGGGTCTGAGAGAACGCATACAAAGAAAGAGAAGACGGAGAATGAGGCTAAAATAGTGAATATGGCGGCATTGAAGGTTCCATTGGAGCTCTGAAGATCAAAGGAGCCATCAATGAAGACGAAGATTGTTGTGTAATACACAAACATCATCAACAACAATACTGCCAACACTGGCAGAGATAGGAACCTTTTGGGTCTCATAATAATATAATCAAATGGCAAGAAGATGAAGAAGAAGAAGAATGTCTCCTTTTGGGGAAACTCAGTTCCGGGATTTTAATTTTTGGATGCACAAGATGTGAGGTTTTTAGGTTGATTTTCTTTTCTGTACTTGATTTTGGATTGGATTTGGCGATTGAGTGCTGTGTTCTTCCCTAATTTTGTTCTTTTAATTTTTTAATGTTTTATGAAATTTGAATGTTTTTGTTTTCAATTAAAAAATTTAAAATGATAGTTCGCTGCAAATTGAATTCAACCATTGTTATTATTAATTTTATTATTCCATTTTATCTTGGTGTTTTCCAATAGAACATTCATATAAAATTAAATAAGTCAACTTCATATTAAATATTTTGCCATCATGATAGTAAATATATATTTTGCAGTTTCTGGAGTAATAATAGATTAATGGTCAACTATGAAGACCCATTTAATTATTTTTATTTTTATGTAAATTCTAATCTAACATTAATTTTTAGAATTTAGTTAAGTTTTTTTTTTCACTTCTTATAGTATTTCTTAAATTCTAATACTTACTTAATTATATTAGTAAACTAATTATTGAAATGATGTCTGGTTTAAGCATTAACTTTGAGAAGTCTAACTTGATACCAGTGAATTGTAGACAGGAGTGAGTTACCCGAATGTGTCACCTGTTGGGTTGTCAGGAGGCGGCCTTACTAGTGAGGTATCAAGGAGCAACATGAAGTTGATTGATGGACTTGCAATAGAAGTAGGGTAGCGTTTGTTTTTGGAGACACGACACGGAGACATGGACAGCACATTCTTAAAAAGCGTTTGGAAGCAAAGACATGGACACTGAACATATTGTCTCCGGGACAGTTTTTAATCCTTTTGTGTCCACTCTTTTACGGAGGACAATGATGGACACGGATTTGGAAGAGAGACACGGACGTTTTTATGAATTTTTTTTCTTTTTTGTCCATGGTGCTATTTTTTATTATTCCACTGTTACCCCTTCTTATTTTTTCTATTTTGCGTTGTTCTTAGAAAGTACTTTTTTTTTACTCCATGCTCTTTTTCTATCTCTACGTTCTTTTTCTTTCTCTTTTTTTCTCAGGTACTCTCTCTTTTTTATAAAAATTTTTATTGGACTGAATAATTTCTTTTTTCTTATCATTCTTACTTCAACATCATTTTAACTTTATATTATATTATTTGATTTGTAATAAAAATAATAACAAAAATAATTAGTCTGGAGACTTTTAAAAGATAAATATTATAAAGGTAAAATTGATATCTAAAAATGCTAAAAAATAATTTATAAGTTGTAATTGATTTTATATAATTTAAAGAAAAATTAATTTTTTGAAAGAAAAATAAAATTTTAGATAAAAAAAATTAATTTTCTAAATAAAAATAGATTTTTATGTGCAAAAATTAATTTTTTTCCATTTAAAAATGGATTCTTTTTTTAAAACTGATTTTGTATTTAAAATTAATTTGGCTTATTAACCTAAATGAAATTTTTTATTAATCAAACTCAGATTTTTTTTTGTTAATATTAACTATATGTATTCCTACATATTAATAATAAATTTAAAAAAAATAATTATATTTATAAATTTTATTTTAATATAAATATTATTATATAATTTTTTATTAAAATTTTTGACTGCTTCAAATATTTTTTTCAAGTTCCCACTGTCTGTACTCCTACGTACTCTTATTATTTATTAAATTAGTTTATACTCAAAAATTTGGAATCACATGACTATTTTAGTCATTTTATATAATATTTTAGTCCTGTCCATGTGTATCCAAACATAATACTGGACATTACATTAATGTCCTATCCATCGTATTCAAACACGATACACAAAACATAATTTTTAATGTCTCTGTCCTATTGTCTTTGTCTCAGTGTCCTGTTCTGTCGTGTCTCTACAAACAAACGCTACCTAGGGGATGGTAGATCCACCAGATTTTGGGAGGATACGTGGCTTCAGGTGGAAAAGTTGAAAAACTCCTTTCCGAGACTCTTCTTGATTTCAAACCAAAAAGGATCAGTGATTGGGGACTGTGGGTTCTGGGATGGGATAGAGTGGGTTTGACACTTTCAATGGAGAAGGGAACTACGTGTATGGGAAACAAAAACCTTAGACCAGCTGCTTCAAGTCTTGCAATCTGTTAGATTGATAGCAGAAGTGCAAGATAGAGTGGTGTGAAAATTCAATAAGGAAGGCGTTTATTCTACTAACTCATTTGTGCAGGTTATGCAGGAAGAGACTTTAGACGAGGAGCTTCTAAGCTATAAATTTGCAAAGAAAATTTGGAAAGGACTAGTCCCACCTCGAGTAGAGCTGTTTACTTGGTTTGTTTTGGTAGGCCGTGTCAATACAAAGGATGGGTTATGTAGGCTGGAAATTCTACAACTGAATGATAATCTGTGCGTCTTGTGTAACAAAGAAGCAGAAAACTTACAACACTTATTTGTTACTTGCGAGTTCTCTTGGAATGTATGGTGTGCATGGATCTCAGAATTTGGACAGAAGTGGGCTGCACCTGGTACATTGAAAGACCACTTTGAGAGTTGGAGATTGACGCCGTTGTGAAAAGACTTGCGCAGGAGTTGGATGGTTGGGTTTTTTTCAGTTATATGGAACATCTGGCTATGAAGGAATGATGACATTTTTCAGAATAAGACAACAGGAGTTGGAGATTGTGTGACTCAAACATTTTTATATGCTAGGGAATGGTGTGGTCAGTAACTCAGGTTGTTGATGGCTATGTCGGAGATGACTTAGGAGTTACTTATTTGTTAGCTTTCCTTGTCTTGTTTGCTCCATTTCGATGTTGAGCTTTCTCTTTCAAAAAAAAAAATTATTAAATTAACCTAACTTAATTTAGTCAAAGAATATTTAAATACATTAATTGAAAAAATATAAATATAAATATTTAATACTTTTATTTAATATATAAAAAAATTACATTTAATTTATATTTTTTATTCAAACATCTTAGTTGTAATATAATTTAATTTTAATATACTATAAAATAATTATCGATATTTAATTACATAACATCACATCAACAAAAATAATTCACATGAATGTGATGAACTGATTCTGATAATTAGATTGTGCATGAGCATGCAATTTAGTATGACAAAAAAAATGGATTTGGATCCTCTAAAGTTTGAATTTTACTTTAGAGAGTAAATTGTAATCTTCTCCCTTTGAATAGTTTCTCTTTCATATTTAGGGTTAACCACTAAAAATGCTCTCGAATTATTCAAATCCTGACAAAAATACACCCGAATTTTATTATCGACAAAAATGCCCTTAAATAATTTAAAAACGCAACAAAAATGCCTAACGGTAAATATATATTTTCAAAAAATATCTTAGAGATTGAATTTTGATATAATTTTTTGTAAGAATTATTAAAAAAATGATATATTATTATTCTTAAAATTTGGTAATTTTTTACTAAGTATATATTTTTTTGTGATTTTTTAAAAGTATTATGGGTTGTTAACAAAAAAAAAATTATAAAAAATTATATACTTAACAAAAAATCTCCAAAATTTAAGGATAATAATATCTCATTTTTATAATCATTCTTGAAAAAAATTATATCAAAATTCAATCTCTAATGTATTTTTTGAGAAATACATATTTAATGTTAGATAATCTTGCAAAAAAACTAACATTAAATATGTATTTCTCAAAAAATATATTAGAGATTGAATTTTAATGCAATTTTTTACAAACATGATTAGAAAAATGAGATATTATTATTCTTAAAATTTGGTGATTTTTTGTTAAGTATATATTTTTTTTGTGATTTTTTAAGAGTATTATTGGTTGTCAACAAAAAAATAATAAAAAAAATATATACTTAACAAAAAATTACCAAATTTTAAGAATAATAATATCTCATTTTTATAATCATGCTTGCAAAATATTACATGAAAATTAAATCTCTAAGGCATTTTTTGAAAATATATATTTACTGTTGGGTATTTTTGTTGTGTTTTTAAATTATTTGAAAGCATTTTTGTCGATAATAAAATTTGGGGGTATTTTTTTCAGCGTCTGAATAATTTGGGAGCATTTTTAGTGGTTAACCCTTCATATTTATTATTGGTCCCACCTATGAAATCAATAGTGAGAGATCATACTTTACTCTCTAAAGTGAAATTCAAACTTTAGAGGATCCAAATCCCAAAAAAATAGGGGTGAATACGGATATCGGGTACTCGATTACCCGTTCGAATTCGAACCGAATTAATTAAATTGTTCTGAAATTAACCGGTAATCGAGTCTAATTCGAACCAAAGCAATGACACTCTCTAATAATTGGTTTGAATAACGATTCTGGAGGTATAGAACCTGAATCAAAAAAAACCATTTTAAAATAAAATAATAAATAAATTATAAAACAACTCTCATCAACACAATAAAAAATAATCAATAAATCATCAACACAATAAAAATTATAGAACATGTTTATTGCTATAATATAAAATTACAGAATATGTTTGTTAATAGTTAATACATTGATAGTATTAAATGTTTTCCAAGCTTCCAATCAAATATGTTTTCAGATGATGGTGAAAATTCATAAATTGAGACTGTGTAAACTATCTTTAGAAAGATACCTGAAATAGGATCAATCCTTTGGGTTCTAAAACATAAAATCCAAGAGACTTGTTAAGAAACCTCTGTTTTATCACCATACTTTCTGAAGCACTTGGTGTTGTCTACTGGCATGTTATTTATTATTATGACTGCCTCCATTACCAGTTCATTGTGCTGATGGTTTTCAATGCTGCAAGCTACTCCACTCCCAACTTTGAGCTGCTCCCTAATAAAGTTTCAAGTAGATAATTCAAAACATATTAATACTATCGCTCAAAACATATTAAAGTTTGAGGTGTATGCAAGTATTCAGTAAAATCAAAGCAAAATTAACCGAGAGAAAAACAATTTATTATTTGAATTTAAAAGAGTCTCCACTGCAAACATAACATTTGTGTGTCTAGGATGTGAAGAAATCAAAAATCAATTTTGATTTGTCTACACATTGAAAAGATGACAATGCAAGTTGATAAATATAAACTAGAAGGTGTATTAGTTATAAACTTGATACAATATGGCATGTCTAGGCTAATAGGGTACAAAATCAAGAGTCAGGGGTCAAGCATTCATTCCTACTACACAGCAAGAATCTTCGGTCTCAAAAGATGAGACTTTCCTATGAGATGAGTATGTCTTAACTGCTCAATTATGTTTGGTTTGGTCATAACTACTCACTGGAACTCTAGTTAGCAACACAAAAATCAAATAATTTCACATTTAGAAATCAAGAACAATTAGCAACAAAAATAAAAAAATAGCAGCAGCAGCATAACAACACAAAATCAATGTGCACACCAAGATTAGTTCTTAAACAAGCAATGAAGCACCACAAACTCCTCCTTCAATCTAACGAGATGGAAAGCACAAACTATGAACTTAATGCTCTTATTAAAGTTCTTGAAATTTGAATGTGATAACAGTAAAACAAGTTAATGCTCTTATTAAAGTTGTTGACAAAAATTTCTGACTAAATCCAGCAATTACAAAACAGTAAAACATTGAATCAAACTAACAGAGCCAGCCACCCGTAAATTTGAAAAAAAAAAAATTACAGCCATCACCAACCAGCAAATACAAGATAGATCCATCAGCAACAGGCAATTACAAAAGATTACAAGAAAAATGGAACAACCATGATTGAACAACAATTTCAGAACTTCAAACGAAGAAGAAGACTGAATATTCAGAAATTAAAAGGAAGAAGCGGAAGCCACTAACCTTCGATGGACGGCAACCGGCGAGACGAGGCGATAGGCGAGACGACGGCAACCGGCGACCCGACGGCGAGCTCCTCCAAGCGACGAACAGAGAAGCCAACGAAGATGAAGACGACGTGCCGAGCTACCTGGGTTCTGCAAAACGGGAAAGAGGAAGAAGCGGCGGCGCTGAGGACTTGGGGACGGCGACGGCGCTGAAGGGCTAGGGTTTTGCACTTTTGCTTTGCTTCAGAGGTCTTAGGGAGTGCACGTATTGGGGGAAGAAGGGGAGGGGGGTTGGTTTGGTTCGCGAAGGTTCTGTATTTTAATTTTAGAGAAAAACTCAAAATAGCCCCTGACAATTACCTCGAAAGACAACGAGGCCCTTGACAAAAAAAAATCCAACCCGACCCCTGACAATTACCTCGAAAGGACAACGAGGCCCCTGTGCAAAAAAAAATCAATGTTGTTTTTTTTGGCACAGGGGCTAATCAGTCCCCAAAAATAATATCAGGGGCCGGATGGGGTGTTTTTTTTCTTGGGGGCCTCGTTGTCCTTTCGAGGTAATTGTTAGGGGCCGGATAGGGTATTCACTCTTAATTTTATATACAAATAAACAAAACAACGTGGTTTTATTCGAACCGGCCGGTTACTGGTCCGGTCCAATTGGCCGGTTCGACAATTTTTAAGCAGTTCTTTTCAACGGTTGGGCTGCGTTTGTTTACAGAGACAGGACACTGAGACATGGACACTGAGACACAAAATTATGTTTGACAGAGGAGACATGGACAGAGACACTGAATTAGTGTATTTTGTGTCCACAGGAACACTAACAAGGGACACAACTTATTTTTCATTCTTTTTTTTATTATTTTTGTTAATTTTTCATAATTATATTTTTTATTATTATATTTTCATTTCAAATTTTTTGAATGAAAAAAATGAGAA
Organism: Arachis ipaensis; assembly: GCF_000816755.2. Lineage (NCBI taxonomy): Eukaryota > Viridiplantae > Streptophyta > Magnoliopsida > Fabales > Fabaceae > Arachis > Arachis ipaensis. The sequence goes on along the minus strand of NC_029793.2, from coordinate 133,438,680 downwards.
TAAATTAGATTTTCATAATTTGTTCTAGTTTATCACTAAACAGAATACAAGAACACAAAATTTTGTGTCTCTATCCATCAGTGTCTTGTCATGTTCTTTCTCAGTTTAAATTTTAAATTGGTTCGATCAACCGGTCCATTCCAGTTTTCAGAACCATGATTATTATTCAAAAAAAGTTGGTAGAAGAGATTAAAAATAGATATGTTTGATCAATTAATATTAAAAAATACATAAAATATTTTAGATTAAATTATAGATTGAATTGGACAAAGTATTAATATTTATATACATGGATCCTTTTTGGATAAAATAAATAA
>NC_029793.2:133426012-133438338 GCF_000816755.2 Arachis ipaensis | reverse complement strand
TTCTAACTAAATCTAATTTCTTAAATTCGATTTATACATATAGTTATTGTGAACGTGTGAAACAAAAATTTTTGTAACGTAAATCGAACAATTTTTATTGGATTTAGTGGGAGTAATCATAAATTAAAGTGGTTCAATTTGAATGCTTAGAACTCATTTTTCTGGAAAATCGACAGTTTTTTTTTTTTTTTGTGACTGAACATAACACAAAGAAAAAAGACATAAGAAAAAGAGTAGTACTCTTCTCTAATAATAATGTCTAAATTATTAGGAGGCAGTAACCACTCTAGATACACCTGCTTGTTTAAACAGTAGTCTTAGCTGAGTTTGCTTGGTGTATTGGAGATTTGAACCAGAATTTTTGGTTTTCTAGCTGGAGGAAAGAAGGACGGTTATCTAATGAGATCGATTATGTTCACATTTCTGATTCGAATCTCCGGATACAGGATATTTGGTCGGTTGGTAGGTGGCATTTGAATACTCTTTATTCTCCTTTATCTCAAAATCTGAAAGATAATATTCTTTCTTACAATCCAGATGAACAAGCAGGTCTGGAAGTGGATTGGTATTGGAGTGGGTCTGCTGCCAAAGTCTATAACTCTCGCAATGGTTACTTGTGGTTGTGTAAGCAGCTGTTTGGTTGGGAGGAGCGGGAGAATTGGCTTTGGCTTTGGCGCCAGCTTGTTCCGGAAAAGCATAAATTTTTGGCTTGGTTGTGTCTTAAGGAGGCTCTTCATACTGCAAGTTTTCGCTTTAGAAGAGGGATGTCGTCGTCGGATAAGTGTCCAAGATGTCTTTCTAGCCAGGAATCGGTTTTACATTGTATTCGGGATTGTCCCAAAGCTCAGCTTGTCTGGCATAGGTTGGATATTTCTTGTCATCCTTTGGATTTGAAGAACTGGTTCTTGTATCATAGCAAAGAGCATCCGTTCAAGTTCTTTTTGGGACTTTGGTGGATATGGCGAGCAAGGAATAATGACATCTTTAATCCCGATGAAACTTGGCATCCGAAAAAAGTGATTTGTCTGGTATTAACTTCAGAAAAGGAGCTTAGGAATATCTTTGAATTACAACGTATGTCCCTTCCCTCTACTCTAAATGGTTTTTGGAATCCCCCATCCATTGGTACTTTTAAGATTAATTGTGATGCTAGTTATTTTGGTTCGGGTGATAGTGTTGGTTTTGCTTGTGTTATTAGAGATTGTAATGGGAGCTGGCAAAGGGGGTGTTTGGGAATGATTGAGAGTAATAGTATTCTTCAAGGAGAATTGTTTGCTATTTGGAGAGGATATCTCTTAGCTTGGGATGTGGGTCAACGAGATGTTATTTGTGAGACGGATTGTGTGGAAGCATTTAATCTTGTTACTCAAGATGGTTTTGGGTTTATTGATCCACTGGTGCTCAAAATAAGAGATATCATGCATTGGAATTGGCGAGTTGACTTTCGTTTGATTATGAGAGATGCAAACACGGTGGCAGATACTATGGCAAAGATGGCGATGAAGTTACAACTTTCGCATGTGGAACTTCTTTCACCTTGGGAGGAGTTTAAGAGTAGTCTTAAACGGGACTGTCCCTCTATTTAGGTAGTTCCTTGTTTTGTTTGTTTTGTTTTTCTTTGTTTAATTTATTTCAGTTACAAAAAAAAAACAGCAGTCTTTGCCATTAAATCAGCCGCTCTGTTTGCTGTTCGCTGGATGAGCACTAAAATAGTTGTCTAATTGCGCTGGAGCATCTCTTTGATTTTGTTAAGCAAATCAGAGTCATTCCTAATCATGCTGGAAAATCGACAGTTTAATTCGATGACCCATTTTCTTAATAAATTGACACAATTTAATTCGATTTATATAGTTATATACATAGGATGATTCCCGTTATACTTTTTGCTTTAGATGATTTGGATAAAATTAAATGGATGTTGGTTTATTACCGTGAATAACCTTAAAGTTTTACAAAATATCCCTAAACCCTAATACACTCACGCCGTTTCTGCTTGCTCTCTTGTCGCTCACACACAAACTGCTCTTTTTCACTTTCACTCACTGTCTCTCACTCACGCACACTCCTCTCTCAGTCACAGTCCTCTACTCCTGTCTGTCGTCGCTGTCCAGCCGTCCAGCAACCGCCGTTTCCGTCTCGTCGTCCGTCGACCTCACGCCGCGTCCAGAAGCCGCGTCTCACGCCGTTCCCGAGAGTTGTGCGGGTATTGTGCTGGTTTTGTGCGTGGGGCACAAACCGCACCCACGCATACGCGTGGCTGACGCGCAGGCGTCACTTTACTTATATTATATATCTATGTACTATCATTCTCTTACTCTCCTTCGTACCTTTTTTGTCTGGCATTAACTTCAGAAAAGGAGCTTAGAAATATTTTTGAATTACAACGTATGTCCCTTCCCTCTACTCTAAATGGTTTTTGGAATCCCCCATCCATTGGTACTTTTAAGATTAATTGTGATGCTAGTTATTTTGGTTCGGGTGATAGTGTTGGTTTTGCTTGTGTTATTAGAGATTGTAATGGGAGCTGGCAAAGGGGGTGTTTGGGAATGATTGAGAGTAATAGTATTCTTCAAGGAGAATTGTTTGCTATTTGGAGAGGATATCTCTTAGCTTGGGATGTGGGTCAACGAGATGTTATTTGTGAGACGGATTGTGTGGAAGCATTTAATCTTGTTACTCAAGATGGTTTTGGGTTTATTGATCCACTGGTGCTCAAAATAAGAGATATCATGCATTGGAATTGGCGAGTTGACTTTCGTTTGATTATGAGAGATGCAAACACGGTGGCAGATACTATGGCAAAGATGGCGATGAAGTTACAACTTTCGCATGTGGAACTTCTTTCACCTTGGGAGGAGTTTAAGAGTAGTCTTAAACGGGACTGTCCCTCTATTTAGGTAGTTCCTTGTTTTGTTTGTTTTGTTTTTCTTTGTTTAATTTATTTCAGTTACAAAAAAAAAACAGCAGTCTTTGCCATTAAATCAGCCGCTCTGTTTGCTGTTCGCTGGATGAGCACTAAAATAGTTGTCTAATTGCGCTGGAGCATCTCTTTGATTTTGTTAAGCAAATCAGAGTCATTCCTAATCATGCTGGAAAATCGACAGTTTAATTCGATGACCCATTTTCTTAATAAATTGACACAATTTAATTCGATTTATATAGTTATATACATAGGATGATTCCCGTTATACTTTTTGCTTTAGATGATTTGGATAAAATTAAATGGATGTTGGTTTATTACCGTGAATAACCTTAAAGTTTTACAAAATATCCCTAAACCCTAATACACTCACGCCGTTTCTGCTTGCTCTCTTGTCGCTCACACACAAACTGCTCTTTTTCACTTTCACTCACTGTCTCTCACTCACGCACACTCCTCTCTCAGTCACAGTCCTCTACTCCTGTCTGTCGTCGCTGTCCAGCCGTCCAGCAACCGCCGTTTCCGTCTCGTCGTCCGTCGATGCCTCACGCCGTCCAGAAGCCGCGTCTCACGCCGTTCCCGAGAGTTGTGCGGGTATTGTGCTGGTTTTGTGCGTGGGGCACAAACCGCACCCACGCATACGCGTGGCTGACGCGCAGGCGTCACTTTACTTATATTATATATCTATGTACTATCATTCTCTTACTCTCCTTCGTACCTTTATCTGTATGTCGTTTTCGACTTCATGCTTTATCTTGTAGTTGTCGTTAAGTGAATGATACGACTTCGCGATTTTATTATTACTCTTTTCAGCCTTCTCGATTAATACTCCTTTCAAATATACTTATAATTATATATTAACAATCCACCTGAGAGTCATACCACCGTAATATCATTGACTTATGACTCGAGTATAAGGATTTGAATATTAGGGTGTTACATGTTCAGCCGCTTTTCTATTGTTTTGACGAAACTAATTTTATTTTTAAAATATGTTATTTGTTTTTCAAATTTATTAGATTACTTTTTTTAAATTTTAATATTGACGTGATCTTATTTATATCATATTTTAGTGTTGGTGTTAATATATCATTTACCCTTTAAATTTGTCAGATAAGTATTTTTTTTCATCATTTTAAAATTAACGTAGCCTTATTTATATGATATTTTGTTGAGAGTAAAATTACTATAAAAAACCTTTAAAATGCTAAATTATAAAATCACACAATACATATATATATATATATATATCAGAAAAATGTATAGTTCAAGAAATAACGACAAAAATATTATCCTAATTTAAAAAGAGTATATCTATAAACCCAAATGCATGTTAGTTATTTACAAAAGATTAATTTTGCCTAAATATCATGGATATTCATGTTTGTCTTTCTTTTTTAAGTGGTAGGCCAAAATATGATTCTGAATTTGAAGAGGATTCATTTTCCTACAAATAGTGGAAGGATAGAAGAAATGAATATGCTTATTTTCTTTTGTTTTAAAATATCAAACTATAAGAGAATTAATGAAAAAATTAGGAAAATACAAAGATTGTGTACTTGGAAAAAATCCTTCGTAATTCATCATACATCTCCTTGTCAATAACTTCTTACATCTTGAAAAACTGTCAGATTTTGTTTACCATAAAAATAACCATATAAACGCTTCAGGTTTATTCAATTAAATTGATTGCTTATTATAGAGAAAAATTCAATTAAAATCTGTAGAATTGTAACCACGAATGTGTTTCCTGAAATGGTTCCCTTCTGCAGAAGGGTCTAAGAAGATTTCAAGTAATTCCTGAGGAGCATTTACTTGGGGCAAAGAAACTTTTCCTCCATTGCAACACATGTCAAATGTTTCATGGTGAAACAGACGTGCATTACAGTGTGTACGTGTCCTTGTAGTAGGTAGTGTAGTTTGAAACACTGTTGTATTCTCTTGAAAATTTTGAGCACAATTGTGGGATGTTCAGACATGATGTCTAATTTCTGCACTCGCATAGGAATATTAAAATATTATGTTATAGATTTCTTTTCCTACATGTGCCAATAATTGTATGGTTAGGTACTCGGGTAGAATTTATTAATTATTTCATATTATTTTAGATAGTGAAATCAATAGTGAACAAAGAATATGTATACAACTTCTCGATTGAGGTTTATTTTTTGAAAAATAAACGTAATTTTTAAAGATGTAGTGTCTTTTTCTAAATTTTTCTGTTGCCTAAACTCATATAAGATTGTTAAAGTTTGAAGTTTTAGGTAATATATGAGGTTAAATATATATTTAATAGAGCAAATTTTTATTCTGAGTTATACTGAAATATACAAAGAATATTTTTAAAATGATATGATTCTATTGTGTTTTTATTTGCTATTCAATTTTATGAAAGTTTTGATTGTCGCCCAGTAATTTGTAATAACTTTAATTATATTTTTTAAAATTATTATGATAAATTAACGATACAATAAAAATTGTGTCCATTAAAATTGTATAAATATTTTTTATGGTTAACATGCATAGTGTACTTTTATTTTGTTATTTTTGTTGGTGTTTATGTTAATAATATTTCCTACATTATTAAATTTTAATTTAATCTTTGTATCATCAAGGGTTTATTCCCTAGTTACTGTAGCGACGTTAAAATTTATTTTCCATCACTAAATGATATTATGTGTCTCATGGTTTTTGCTATTGAATAATAGTTGTAGTAGCATTTTTTTTAGTTAGTACTTAAATTAGTGATTCATTAAAATTTTTTTCTTGTAACTCATAAGAATGTATACACTGTTATCTATGTTTTTAATTTGAGGTCTACATTATTAGTTACCGATTGACTTGTAACTTTTAATATAATATTTAGTTTTTTTTTTATTTTAAGAAATTAGAACACATTGTGCCATTAGTAATAAATTTCACCATTTATTAAATTCTTAATTTGTTAATGACCTTATAATAAAAAGAACCCATATAATTTGTACAGTTTATTTTTAATTACATGAGATAGGACATGTATCGGTTAATTGTTGTTTTTGTGTTTAAATTATATTTTTTTTGTTCAGTTTTTCTCTTTAATTTTAAAAGATATATGTTGTTACGAAAATTTTATTATAAAGTTATTCTTATTATTATTAGTTTCATGAATGTATTAACTATTTTAAATGTTTTATTTGTTAAATATTTATTTTCAATTTTTTTATTAAATTCAGAATTTTGTTTACAATATATAGTAAGCATCATTTAAAGAGCAATACAGATAATAAACATAATAAAAATTTATTTGTTATTATGATAACTAATAAGCATAATAATACAATAAGTTTAACTAAACACATTTTATATAGTAATATATATTAATAAAATTTTATATTTATTCAATATAATAAATATTTTAAATGATTATTATATGATGATAAAATATTAGAAATATAAATAGAGTACTCATCATTCATATTTGCATAGCTTCTAATATTATTTGTTGTTGGTTCATAAGAAGCAATTGGTTGAGGAATTGAATTAATAGTAGCAATGGTGTCTCAACGTATACCTATATCTAAAAAAAATGCAAATTTTATATGTTATATACTTTTTTGAAAAAATAAAAAATTAGCGCTTAGCAATAAAATAAAGCGTGTTAATTAAGCTGGTTAATTTTTTTAATATTCTACGTTAAGAAGATTTAATGTGCAGACAAAATAACTTATATCGATATGTTTACATGTTTAAAGCATATAAAAATACTAACCAGGGGATCTATTACTTGGATCAATTTCATTACCATGTATTTCCAATTTCCATACCTATATTTTTAAAGAGCAATATAGAAAATAAACGTAAGTTAAACTAATAAGAGAAGAATTAATTATCATAACATTAGTTAACTTTGATTGCGTGAAACAAAATATCGTAACTTTAATTATTTTAGAATTAATAAAAAATTAGTGCTTAGCAATAAAATAAAGCGTGTTAATTAAGTTGGTTAATTTTGTTAATATTATACGTTAAGAAGATTTAATGTGCAGACAAAATAACTTATATCGATGTATTTATATGTTTAAAGCGTATAAAGATACTAATAAGGGGGTCTATTATTTGGACCAGTTCCGTTATCATGTATTTCCGTACCTATATTTTTAAAGAGCAATATAGAAAATAAGCATAAATTAAACTCATAAGAGAAGAATTAGTTATCATAATATTAGTTAACTTTGATTGCGTGAAACAAAATATCGGTAACTTTAATTATTTTAGAATTGATCTATATTTCTTTATTATAATACAAATAATTTTTTCTATGCTTCTATTATATTTTTTTATAGTATTTTTTTTAAAGGTTTGAATCTCGTCCATTAATGTTTGAGAAATTTTAATTTTTTTTAATTTGTTACCGTAAATTGATGATATGATGAATATTTCATCAATTAAGACAATTAAGAATACAAAAATATCTTTAAAAAATAATTTATTTGTTATACTGTAATGTATTCTTGTTTTTTTTGTGTTTACGTTGATAACAAAAGGAATTAATCTTTATTTATGTAGTACGTTTTTAATCACATGAGATAAAAAATAATAACTCTTATAATTTTTTTAACCATTATATTTGTATGTAAGTGAGATATATCCTAATTTTATTTTTAATTTTTTAGAAATATATATCATTACCAAAGTTCTAAAATATGAGAACATAAAAAATTTAAAAAAATTAAATTAAAATGTTGTTAAAAAATTTAATGTTACATTAATTATTAAGAACTAATTCAATTCATAACAAAGAAATTTAAATTTAGTTATCGTGTTACCTGTAACAAATTGATGATAGGTGATAGTTCTGGCCATTTGTCTAATTGTAGTCAATCTGCCTACCCCTATGTTTGTAGTTAATCGGGTACCTCCACCTGTGTTTAGCATTGGAGTTGGAATTGGAGTTGTATCAGTTATATGGCAATTTATTTTTCTTGTCGAATCATCTCCCGATAACTTGCACGTCTTCTATCTAGGTTTTGTTGTCTTTGTTCTTCGGTCATGTTCTGTCTTCTTCGCCTAGCATAATCTGTCAAAGTGGGTTGACGTTGTCGTGACGGTTGATTTCGTGAAGTTTCCATTGCTATTTGTCAGAAAGATAACAATAATATGCAGAGCAGAAAAACGTTTGCAAGACCAAGATTGAAAGAAAAACAGTAATTTATAAGTATCACTGAAGGTGGAACAGTTTTTTATTGAAAGTGAGTTAGTTTTTAAATTGAGTACGTAGTAGTAGCAGTTTTTTTTCAGTTTTAAAATATGTCGTGAGTTGATAGTGAATCAGTTTGATATTCTGTCGTGGGCAAATTCTTTCTTTGATAAACAAAAATAAAAAACATGGAGAACCTAGTAACAATTTGTTATATTGAATCCAGTGTTTAACAGAAAAATAAATAGCGGTAAAATAATAAGAAAAAATTGGATACCAAATTTTTTTATTCCCATTATACATTAGTATAGTCCATTATATATTGGTATAGTCCATTATATATTGTATTGTTATAGATTTGATTAATGAGTACACTTTTATATGTAATTTTTTTTTAAAATAAATATTGGACATAAAAAATATGTAAACCATGTGTTGTAGATTTAATTATTCCAATGACTTTAGTTAATAATAATAATGATTTATTTTTCTTTATAATTTAAATACTATTGTCCCATTGAAATAACTATTAATAAAATAATTATATTTTTTATACTATTAATTATTGTACTATAATGATATATTGATCACTTGTATACTATTGTATTATGAGCTATTATGTATGAAAAATATTAATAATAAATAATAAATAATTAATATTTTGTTGACGTAATTTTATTTATATCACTATTATCATTATAGTATAACGTTATTTATATTTTAATAATTTTTAAAAAATATCATGAAAAATTAAAGATAAAAATATAATTAATAAATTTAATTTTAAAATATCATGTATCCTGAGTACGTAGTGTCAATTTTCTTTATTAGAAGTTGTTCAGTTTTTAAATTCTATCGTGGGTAAACCCATTTTTTAATAAAAAAAAAAAATAAAGACAAAAGATGAAGAAAGAATTGGATACTAAACTTGTGTATTCCCATTATATATTGATATAAATTAGTTTCTCTTTTGTTTTTAATCAAATTTCAAATATACGTATTGAACAAATAAATTTTTTACAACTTTTGTTATAAGATATTTAAGTCTTTAAAAATTATTGCTATAAGATAAATTAATTCTCTTTACAATGATAGAGATTAATATGTCCTATGATAATTAATTTTCAAGGACTAAATAATAAAAATTTATAAGAGATTAATATCTCATCTAAAATTTTTTAGATTTACTCAAATTATTTAACCGGTACTTTTCGAAATAGAACTAATGTCTATTTATAATATAAAGCTGACAAGGGATACTCACATAAAGACAATTTGTTCAACAACATAAAATTTGAGCTGCTGGCAATTTGAAATTATTGGATCATTTATGTCCATCAGGCTTTAGTTCACAAGCGGTGAAACCGAGAGGCTTCAACTTGTAGTGGCACTCTGCTTTGCTTGGATTTCTTTCACGAATTTTACATTTTTAGAAATTAAGTGCCTATTAAAATCTCCTTCCAATAACCTAACAATTAAGCATAAATATATAACTTTTGGAATTCACGTATTCACCTCTAAGAACGTTTTATTGAACCGATTTAGGTAGTTTCGGATACTCTTACCCACCCTTTATTTTTCTTCTAATAGAAAGATTGGGTGTTTTGTTTAGGTCCTCCGGATTGTGAAGTGAGCTAGAAATTTGACTTTGATATCGATAAAGGAAGAGATCGACCCAGAAGGTAGTGTATTAAACCACCCCATGGCTGGTCCTGACAATGTTATCGAAAACGCTATGCATCGAATCGCATCTTCAACTCCTTTTAAATTCATTCTAGCTTCAAAGGCATCAATATGCTCCTGAGGATCCATCTTGTCGTCATATTTCAAGTCCGTAGACTTGTCAAAATGCTTTGGCAATCGTACTTGAAGAACGTGGGAGGCAAACGGGGTTTGCCCCCATTATGACGTCCTCTCGGAATTCTCTATGCCTTTTAGGAGTAGGACTCTTCTGTGGGGTCTGCCTCCTTTTAGACTGGGCAGATCATGACTCTTCGTGTGCCCGAGAATCTCCGTGACGTCGTTGCGACCTTCTTTCATCTCTACGACGTGGGGGTAAAGGTGAAGTCTGCCGGTGGTCCCTCCTTTGTTCAGGGTTTTCGGGTTGGGCTCTTCTTGTTCCCTGGCTAGACGACTTTGGGAACGAGACTGCCTAGATAATGAACGCTCAACCAACTGTCGTTCAAGCTCTAGTTGGTAGTGCTCTAACTCTTGCACTCTGTGTTGCATTTCTTGCATGGCATGGTGATAGTCATCTCCAAGGCCAGGAAAATGGCGGGTTTCAGGTTTAACGAGTTCTCGATTTTCGTAACCGGGAGGGACTTCCTCTCAACTCGATGTAACGTCAGTCTCATGACCATCTTTCCATTGTTGGCTTTTCAACAGGGTTTCTAAATTGACTGTAGAGTGAATCCGTCGTTCGGGCATGATTCCTGCCAAAGTGGAAACCCACAGATGGTACCAAATGTTCGCGCTCGAAGCAAGTTCATGAACTGGAAAGGTGGAGATTGGAGATCTCAACTTCGTCACGCGCTGAACTAGAGCGGGAGGGCAACCTGCAAGATACTCTGATGCTAAAGTCAGTAGAGTGTAGGTGGTGAGAGCCTTTTTCGTGTGCTTACCTGTTAGTTACTTTTCTCTTTTAACTTTGTCCTATGAGGCTATCATTTTTCGTCATTTAGTGCTTATTGCAGCTGTTGTGGTATCTTGTCGTTTTTTCGTAAAGTGAATCAAAGCCTAATCGCTTTGTCGGTTACGTTCTCTTTTGTCCATAACAGTGCCATAGACAATGAATATGAGAGGACTGTTCACTCTCGTACCAATAAATAATAGTGCATGCATGACAATATATCGTTTATCCATCACCCTCACTGGTGAATATTTATCCATCACCCTCACTGGTGAATATTTATCCATCACCCTCACTGGTGAATATTTATCCATCACCATCACTGGTGAATATTTATGGGGGCGAGCTCGTCCGGGCCTTTCACAGTGCCCGACCACACTTACGACATTGGGTTAACAGAGCTTCGAGTCTCAACCTGGAGCACATGGTGGCTAGCCATTGCTACTACCCAGGGAAACCCTCATCTCCAATGGTGGAAGGGCAAACATTCACAATTCAATCAACAGCATATATGCATTTATACTTGGCCATAAACATGGCCCCGCCGTAACACGGCAATAATCTAGCCATCTGGCTCACGGTTAAATCCATAACCAGCCAATTCATTAACAATTATGGCCCTTCAGCCCATGGCATAACAAGCACTTCCACCGCCATTCTCCGCATCTCACATAATCATCTTTGATCCTCAATGATCATTCATTTTTCCCTTGCTTCACTCGCAAGTTACCACATTCACTAGCCTTTTTTCTCATGCTAGGCATATCATAATGATTTAAGACATAAGTGGTGAGATCGGAGGCTTAGAAGTATGAAATTTGGCTTTTAAAACTCAAAAATCAACTTTGGGATGAAAACAGGGCCACGCGTACGCGCACTCCACGCGCACGCGCGGATGGCCACAAAACTCATCGACGCGCAAGCGTCATACGCGCGGATGCACGGGTTGAAAAATAGCCAAACGACGCGCACGCGTCAGCCACGCGTACGCGTGGGTGCTCATGCGCCCCAGGCACAACTCTGGCACAACTCTCGGGAAAATGGATGGGCATTGGGTGCAGCACATTCGGCGCGCCCGCACAGATCACGCGCACGCGTGGATGGCACTTCCTGGAAGAACGGCACGTACGCGCCAAGTGCGCCTACGCACGGGGGGGTCATTCTGCTAAAAATTTTCTAAGTTAAAAAACTGCAGAATTCACAGATTCAACCCCCAATCTTCCGACGGTCATAACTCTCTCATTTTAAATCATTTTTCACCCGTTCTTCAAACGGCATGGACATCCCGGATCCAATTTCATTTCTAAACAGATTTGGCACAAATTAGAGATCCGTAGTCCAAGTTATGTCCCGTCAAAGTATGCCCAAAAACCATATTTTCATTCAAAACCACAAAGTGCCATCTTCAAAACAAGCCACTTTCAACTCTTTTCAAAATCAATCAAAACATGCCAATTTCAACCCTTCTCTTTGAAATCATTCAAAATGTACCAAAATCAACAACAAGCCATCCTCAACTCACACATTGACATTTTACCAAAATTCCCAAAACTACCTCCAACCATTTTAACACTCCTCAATCAATGGCTAAAGGACAAACA